>NC_083238.1:27746538-28054719 GCF_032191835.1 Heteronotia binoei
CCCACCGAAGTGAGCTCAGAGCGGGATACTTCTGTACTGGGGTTAAGAATGAACACATCACTTACAAAAAATACAATATTGTATGCAGTTTTTCAGATGCCTTGACTCTCATTAATCATTGGAGGTTAGTGATTGGGATGAGGTTACAGTGAGCGGTAGGTCACATGTTTATTCAAAGAACCATCTGTAAGTCATTCCATAGTACCTCCAGTTAAAAGGAAATGATCCCGCCTATAGATTACTGTGGGTGCAAGGATTTCTGCTCACAGGATATGATCTTTCTGCCTCCCCTCTCCAGTGGCAGCCCCAACTGCCCTGAAATCATGTTCTTGGAGGAGAGGGGAATAAGATTCCAGGGGATATTCTGGGCTGCCGGGGAAGGGGAGAAACCGTTATCCATGGGGAGGGGAACTCTGCACCCATAAAGGTGTTAGTCTGGATCCAACCCAAAGGCTCTGCTGTAGCAGATGGTGAGAAAGACTACCCTTTGCCTTTAATTTTGGAAAGCTGCATCCAGCTAAAGTAAACAGTGCTTAATAATGGAGTTCCACATGAGCTGTTTTAGAAAGCCATGGTAGGGGAAAGTGACATCAAATCCCAGCTGACTTTTGGTGATATTGTAGGGGTTTCAATGCGAGAGACAAACAAAGATGCTTCACCATAGTCTGCCTCTGTGTCGAAATCCTGGACTTCCTTAGCAGTCTCCCATACAAGTATAACCAGGGCCACGCCTGCTTAGCTTTCAAGATCTAACAAGACTGGGCTAGCCTGGGCCATCCATAGCTGTTTGTAAATGCCACTCTGTATAAACAGAGGTGCAGCAGTGGAAGGGTTCCCCTGGCTCATGCAATCTCTCCTCGTGATCTACTTATAGAATCATAGAGTTGGAAGGGACCTCCAGAGTCATCGAGTCCAACCCCCAGCACAATGCAGAAATACTTATTTTTTTTAAATTCACAGCAAAATTTGTTTGTTTTGCTGTTCTACCTGAACCTGCAAATGGTGGCTGCCACTTTCCTTGGAAATCGCATGCCAAACTCTGGTTCCATCCTGGCTGGAAACCTTCTTTGACAAGGAAAACTCATGCTGTAGTTTAAAGTGGAAATACCTAATTATCTGGCTATGTATGGGAGGAGGGTATATGTAAGTCTAAAGGTCCCCAAGGGTTGTTCAGATGGTGACAAGAGGAATTCAGCACCAGCACCCCAAGAATTTAGCAAAGAGAGAATTATCCCTTCTTTGTAGCTGACTAAGAACAAGAAAGAATATAAAATAATAATGCATTATAAAGTAACAGATAAGAAAAGAAGACCGGAACAAGGAGAGCTGGGGATACAAAAGACCACAGCTAGTTATACTGCTGATATTCTTTTAATATTCTGCTCTTTCATTGCGTGTATGGTAAGACATTTTTATCAGAATCATTTCTCCCCTTCGGGTCTTATCTCTCCTGTTCTCCACAGAAGGTTCCATCGGGATTCATTTTTGGCCACTTCCTTTTATCTGTTCCTTTGATCTCTTTCATTCTTATGGGTTCTGCTATCCCCTCTGCACTGATAACACCTCAACCAACTTTTCAACCCAACAAGCCCTAGACAGAATACCACTGTATGCACAGCTCATCAAATAATACCACAAGACGAGTCAGGGTCTGATGATGAGGTAGACAGGCAACCCCTGGGACATGTGCTGAGCAGTGGACCATTTTGCTCCACATGCAGGGATGGTTCTCCACCCAAGAATCACAAGTGAGCCCCTGAAGCATCTGCAGTGCTATTGGGGCTCAGCTTGCTCCCAGTGTCCCTGCTTAAGAACAACTATTTGGTTGCCAGTACTCCAACAGTTTCACAATGAATCTTGCAGGAGTTCTTGGCACTTAGGCCACAAAGGTTCTAATTCATTCAAACCCACGTGCCACCGGGGGGGGGGGGGGAAGGAGCAGAAAGAATGCACTTTTGTCAACTTACTCGACATGCTTTGTCCACTCACGAGGTTCACTCATGGTCATGACTGCACAGTTTGCCAGAATAGTGCACATAATAAGCATGCTGAATAATGTTGCATAATGTTAAGGAATGGGCAATGACAAATTCCAAACAAGTCAGGTCATCCAAGCATAATGAAGTTCTTAAGATACAAAAGCTGAAGAATGTGGTGTGTGCATTTGTGAATGCCATCCACATCACAAGTACTAGTCGTTGATCTGTTTATTTATTTAAAACATCTACAGATTACCTGTTGACCCACCTATAAATCCAACTTATAAAATTAACAATAAAACAGAAATCTTGTCTTCCTCATGTGCAGAATGTTACTCCTACAGTAATTCAATCAAAATATTCAGTTAGCACTTTCAAGTTCAAGTTCATTTATATCCCGCCCTTCCCACCGAAGCGGCTCAGGGTGGCTCACAACACATAAAAATCTAACATAATTTGAATTTAAAACATCTTACACAGTTAAAACAGTAGAATAATAAAACATATAAAACATATAACGGCGGTCTATCAGAACTACACTCAGCTTCCAATGCCAGTTAATTATAAGCCAGCCGGGAGAGGGCTGTCTTACAGGCCCTGCGGAACTGACCAAGGTCCCGCAGGGCCCTCACCTCTTCCTTTGGGCTAGCTATAGTTTTCTAAAGACATATTTCAAACAAATCTTTGGGGGGAAAGAAGAAGAAGAAGATATTGGATTTATATCCCGCCCTCCACTCCGAAGAGTCTCAGAGCGGCTCACAATCTCCTTTACCTTCCTCCCCACAACAGACACCCTGTGAGGTAGATGAAGATATTGGATTTATATCCTGCCCTCCACTCCAAAGAGTCTCAGAGCGGCTCACACTCTCCTTTACCTTCCTCCTCCACAACAGACACCCTGTGAGGTGGGTGGGGCTGGAGAGGGCTCTCACAGCAGCTGCCCTTTCAAGGACAACCTCTGTCAGAGCTATGGCTGACCCAAGGCCATGCTAGCAGGTGCAAGTGGAGGAGTGGGGAATCAAACCTGGTTCTCCCAGATAAAAGTCCGCACACTTAACCACTACACCAAACTGGCTCTACACCAAAAGGATATGAGTGTACCAAAATCATAATAGAACCTCTTCTAAGAAGATTGAAAGGACTTAACAGGTACAAGGCAGGTGTGGCACTGAATCTGAAGATAGTCTTCCCTTTGTTCAATACTATAAAAGTCTAAGAACAGAGAGAAGGAAACATGAAAAAGTGGATTAAACAGTCCAATCACATCTTTAAAGGCATTTGTTATGACATTTGGTTCATCCTTAATCTGTGGAGAGCTGGTGATACAAAAGACCACAGCTAGTGGTCACATCTGACCTGGATGTGAAGCCTCCAGTATGAATGGAAAGCATTTCTGCCATCAGGCAGGAGTTCTCCACTTTCTCTTCCAGCTACAGCACCTTCCCACCAAAATTGCATGCATATTCAAAGGAACCCTGAACCATAGCTTTTGGGCACATGCAGGAGGCTACAGTGGAAAGGGTGGGCGTGAAAGCACCACTGCAGGAGCAGAATTTTACTCATACTTCTTGGGAAATGAGCCTTTATTTGCTGTGTACCAGAACGCTCACAAGAAACTCCAAAAGAAAGAACTCATCTTGTGGCTGTCTGCTGTGAGGTTTTAAATTTAAATATTTCACTAAAGTATTTTATATGACAAGTGATACATGACTAAGAAAACCTCAAGTATTTATTAACAGCATACTGGGACCCAAAATACAGATTTGGGTCACTATACTGTGGTGGTCAGAATGCAGACCAAGATCAGGTTCAAATCTCCACTATGCTACTGAAGATCACAGGGTGACCGTAATCCAGTCAACCTCTTTCAACCTAACGAGGATAAAATAGAGGGAGGGGCAATGGTGTTCTAAGCAACTTTGGGCCCCAAGTGGGAAGAAAAGTGGGGTATTTGTATCTAAATAAATATCAAAATAAATGGATCCAATTCAGAGGTTCTCATGCTACTCAGGGACAGAATGCAAAATCAGAAGATGCCTCTGAGTTTCTTCCATCTTGGGGAATGCTCAGGGCTTTTTTGGTAGCAGGAACTCCTTTGCATATTAGGCTACACCCCCCTGATGTAGCCAATCCTCCAAGAGCTTATAGCAGGCCCTGTAAGAAGAGCCCTGTAAGCTCTCAAAGGATTGGCTATATTGGGGGGCGGGGGGTAGCCTAATATGCAAATGAGTTCCTACTTCAAAAAAAGCCCTGGGAATGCTTACTTTTTTGTTCGCATAGAAAGGGTCCAGGTCCTCCAAGGGCCGAGACACCATTCCTGGAGGGATGTCTCCATAAATGAAGGGCAGCTTCTTCCCCGCCTCCAAGTCAGCATTTGGCTTTGGTTTGTTTTCACTGCTGTCATCATCCTTCTGTTCTTGTTCCGTTTGCTTTTCCTTTTCTTCTTTAATCCGCTGCTCAATGGCTGCGAGGGATTCCTTAGTGAAACGGAAGAAGCATTCGGGTCCGGGTGGTGCCAGAAATGCTTGTGCCATCTTTTCATTCTGCAAATTTTAGTTACGGTTAATTCTTATGGAAGAATGACCTATGGAGAGAGGGAGGAGAAACTTATTTGGGAGTTTGGTTTAAAAAGCCCTCCAGGAAATAACAGCAACAAGTGAAGAAGTAGTCAGTACATTCCCAGACTTGTTACTGTGGTGTTGTGGTCAGAAACTTGGACTGAGTCCAGAGACTGAAATTCAAATTCCTACCCAGCCATGAAGATCATGGATAACTTGGGCCAGTTATCCTCAAAGGCTTCCTGGGAGGAAAAAAAATGAACCACATAAGGCATCCCAAGCATCTTGGAGGAGAGTGGGAGGAGAACATATGAAGTAGATATTTACAACAAATACAACTGAAATTCCCACCCACCCTCTCCCACACAAGTGAATTAAACCATTCAGGACACTGAGTACCTGGGATGTCCACCTCCAATGTCTGACTACATACCCTTTCAGAAGACCCTCTGGCTCTTAAGAGTCATTTTTTGGTAGGCATAGGTTGCAGTGGAAGCTGGTGAGTGGAGAAGTCTCATGGCATGGACAATCATTCCATTTACATTTATCTTTGGATTGCAGCTGTCATTCATTGTGCAATAAAATGCTCACAAGACATGTCCTCCTCATCTCACTGAAAAGTGTAGCAGTGGGCACCCATCATAGGAGGCAGCACACCTCTGAATACCAGGAGATGGGAGAAAAGCAGTAGAGGGAGCCTTCATGGGAACATGGCCAATGGCTCTTTAAGATCTAGCCAAGCTTCTGTTTCCATCCTTTTCCAGGTACTGCATGGCCAGAGGAGTCAGCCTGTGCCCTTCAGTGATCAGCCTAGTAAGCCCCAAAGCAGTTCATTTAGTGTACCTTTTCCCCTGGGTTGTTTTCTAAAATTGTATTGGTATTTTTGTAAGCTGCTTTGGGCTCCTGTTGGGTATAAAAGAATGGGAAGAAATACCCTAAATAAATAAAAAAAGATAAATAAAAGAAATTATGGGACCTATTACAGTTCCACGGGGTCTGCAAAACGGAGCTGTTCCACCAGGCCTTCAACTGAGGCAGAAGGTGTCAAATCCATCTCAGCCTCCCCTACTGCTGGCAGTGTTTACAGTGCCCATCATGTGTCTTGCCTAAAAGATCAACATCTAACATCCAACCCAGAATCTTCCAAGAGGCATCCTAAATGACCTGTATAATAGCCACCTTATTGTGATCCAACTGGAATTTGGCTTTTTATCTGTAATCCTTTCGTTACTTGTTTAATTTGTTTGTTTTTAATGTTTTAAAAATGTGTTTCACTGACTTCTGTGACCCACCCAGAGCCCACGTGCAGGGGAGAGCAGGATATAAAATAAATAAATAAATGCTATTTTTTAAACATGTAAAGAAAATCTGTCACTACTTTTGAAAGGATTTAAACTTAATTTAACCAGAATAAAGCTAAATGGCCTCTATGTACATTGCAAACCTGTCACCCACGTATCTCAGAAAGACAAATAGAGAATGGACTATGAGACTTCCTTAAGCTATCCTCTGTGTATTGACTTGATGGAAACTGTCAAAAGCTCAGGTTCCATACCGCTTTGTTTTCTTCCTTGAGATATCTGTATAGACAGAACAGTTCCATCAGCAAGTAAGTTGTTCACACAAGCAGCACTTTGCTAGCTGCTGAATAAAAGGTCAAGGCTGGAAAAGCGTGCACCCCTAGATTGCCCCTAGAGAGCCAGTGTGGTATAGCGGTTAGAGTTTTGGGCTAGGATCTGGGGGACCCAGGTTCAAATCCCCATTCTGCCATGGAAACTTGTTGGGTGACCCTGGATCAGTCACATACTCTCATTCTAAACCACTCACAGGGTTGTTGCTACGAGGATAACACGGAAGACAAGAGATAATGTAATCTGCTTTAGGTCCCCCATTGAGGAGAGGGAAAATGAAATAATTAAGTAGATTGTTTAGATTGTAAAGGGAAGAAGGGATAAATATGTGCTTCATTTAGGAAAGAATCAGTAGGCCTATAACAGACATCAGTATGATGTAGTCATCTATGATTTTCTTTCCTTCTGGTTTTCCTCAGCAAAGGATGGGTATAAAAGACCTTGCAGACATATATGTGTAAGCCAAGATCCCACCAGATGATCAGGTTTATTTCCTAAATAAGAGAAAGCACACATTGCATGCACTTGATCTATTCTGAAAGGCTCTGTGCAGGAAATGTGTTTCTTCATTATGAATGCTTGTCCTTGTGTGAACCTCATTCATCTTAAAAGGATCTTCCACAGGAAGCAAATCTGGATTTTAAAATAATGAGCAAAGAAAAAAAAATCTGAGAAATGAAAACACACCATGCCAGAAGAGTGCATTCCTATAAGTCTCTGTTTAATGGGAAATGTCTTAGTTTCCTGATACTGGACTAAAATGAAAACACATTTCAGGATGTGTTAGACCAGATGTCAAATTAACATTACATCATTCTGCCAATATGCATGTTTTCATAAAATACTGTGGCTTTCTGTTCCTCAGAAAGCAGACACATATACAGACAAATTTGGAACACTTTTATGCCACCTATCCACCCACTCGGGGTCCACAATGCAGCGAACATAACAATTAAAATACAAAATTCATTTACAAACAAACAGATAAGTAACCCTAGAAGAAGGGCCAATGACCATTATTGGGGCTATTCCAGACAAAACAAAGAAGTCTTCACTTGCTGGTGAAAGACACTAACAGAGGGAGAGAGATGAACATCCCTGGGGAGGGAATTCCAAAGTTTTGGTGCCATGAGATAGAAGTCCCACCACCACCAATTAGTACAACCACCACCACAACTACTACTACTGCAATCAATATAAACAAAAAAAAATATTAAAAACAAATTCACCAAGATTAAAACACCTTCACAGGTTAAAATTTTAAAATTCTTCCAGATGGCAGATATCAGATTTCGTTATCCTCAAGTGTCCCCGCAGTTGGAGTAAACAGATGACTAATACACAGCTAATAGATTACTAATACTTTCTTGGGTCCCCATATATCTAGCCCCAGATGGTGGGGGCAACCACAGCAAGGCCTCCAAGGATGACCAGGGTGAGCAGTTTAGGTTTGTATGGAACTCATAAAGCAGGAATAATTACGTAACAGTGCAACTTTCATTTAAGCAGCTTGTACTTCTTAAAAATCTCAGTGATCTTTGATTCTCCCCCACATTCCCCTATATGTTGCATATTCCAAACCACCTCCTGTGCTGTCCTCAAGCACTGTTCTAGAACGACATCCATTCCAGCTTACAACTTTTACAAGCCACAACACATGATCTAACACTACGTAATTAAATGCAAGTCATCTGTACAAACTAAATCCTTCCAAAGTATAAATACCACTAAGGCAAACTTTTCCTACCTAAGCTTATAGTTGCAATCAAACCATCATTAAAAAAAAAAAAAAAAGACTGCAAGGCTCCAGGAGTCTTGAGGAGCTGTCCAGGGTGCTGAACTCAATACCAAGTAAAAACAGAGTTATTCCCTAAAAACCATTCTAACATTGAACTCCGTGTTCAAGGAGGGAGGGGGAAGACTTACAATCCAACCAAACCAGACAATTATTTTTCGCATGTTGCTGTAATGTACAAGTGTTGGGAATATCCATGCCTAATGCCAGTACATATACACAAAAAATATGTCCAGTTATTGCAAAGGGCAATAGACATTAGGCTTTCGTTATTTTTCCCTTCAGGGAACAGTTCTCTGCATAGCAATGCCTAACCAAATAGGAATCACTACACATCTCCCCTTCTTGCAACAACTCCCCCTGTGCTACATTCTCATTCTGTTCCCATAGATCCTCTGACCATCGAGAACAAATTTTCAGAAGACGCAGGGAAAGGGAAGGTGCTGCATGCCAAGGGCTGCATCCGATCCAATGTCACTGAATTTTTTCAAGTTTAATAAAAAAAAATATTAAATTTTTCATCTGGTTGTCAAAGTATTCTTCTAATTCAACCTAAAACAGGTTCAAAGAAGCACATACAGTAAACCAGGGGTGGGGAACCTCTGTCCCGAGGGCCGTATGCGCACACACTATTTATCAAATAAGGCAGAGACCACACTTATCATTCTAAAGGTCTCTTAAAGAGTTGTAATACAGTGTGGCAGAACTGGGCACTTCCCAAGACTGCTGCCCACAACCAGCTGGGGAAGGGTCTAGAGTCAACTGGCCCTATTCCTGCCAGCCCATGCGGGACTCGTCAGCCAATTCAGCCAGGTGTTTATTCAGTCTTCAGGCATACAGTGGAAGGAAACAGTTCACAGGTCTGCTTCTGCTGAGATGTTAGATCTAGTGGATGCTTAAGACACCATCTTAATCTGTACTGAAACCAGCACCAAATTGTTCTTAAACTGTTTTTAATGCTTTTTAATGTAAATGTTTTAATGTATGCCACATGGCGTGAGCCGCCCTGAGCCTGTTTCGGCGGGGAGGGTAGGATAGAAATCCAATTAAATAAATAGATAGATAAGTTACCCCCCACTACTACTCCTGCAATCCTCTCCAGAAAGCCTCTCACTGCTCTTTTTAAGCCTTGCCTCAACAAGTACCCAAGCTTGGCTGATCCACTGCTCTACCTACTTTCAACTGTTGCTAATGGCTGTTGGTTTACCCATCTCTGGGGTTTTTAGGCCTCCCCAGCTCCACCTGGGGTCTGCCTTGCCCTTTTTGAGCCGGTTTCTCAGAGCTGCTGGAACCTCCTTTTGCTTTCAGACATGCCTCAGAGCTTTCCTCATGGGGAGTACTTCCTGGCCTCTGGTAAGGGGGTTCCCTCTCTAGTCTGTCCCTGTGACACACAGCCTCTCCAGAAGGCCCTAAAAGTCCCCTCCTGGGATTCTGTTCCACAACAGCCAGGCAGCAACAGAAACAGTCTTTGCTGTAAGCGATCATATTCTTAAGAACTTAGCAGAGAATGTAACATGATCAATAGCCCAAGCCTCATTCCCAGAAAACACATATAATCCCCCACCCCCCCCAGCAACCTCACAGTTTCCAAAGGAAAAGTCCTGAGTTTGTTTAGAGAGTTTCTGCCTTAAGGTGCATTGACTGCACATGTGCAATTCTGGGAGATTGGCAGGGCTGCTCAATGTCCAGGTCACTGGGAAAAGAGGTCAGATCAATCGACAAAGGGTCAAATTGCTTCAGGTAGAATGCTGAGTATGAACGATAGCTGCTGTGCCTGCCTGCTGATAGCTCGATAACAACAAGGAGATTTCAAGCAATTAGTGGAGGACTCCCTCCAATGCCCGGACTTGCCATGGGTGTGCCCTGAACATTATCACAGCAGAGAATATACCAGGGACTCTCCTTACTCTAGAGCATCAATTAGGCCAAGAGATCCCAAAAGGGATGCCGTCCCCAGCCAATTTGATGCAGGCTGCACACAGCTCATGTTCAACTAGCAGCTGATCTTTTTGTATCTTGCAGGACATGTTTAGTTTCCAGGGCATGTGGTTGCGAAGGGGGCGGTGGGGAGGGAAAGGCTGATTTCTGCAGTAAGGAAAGAACACTGACATTTTCCTTCCTCTTCCTGGTGTTTTACCTTTCAGCAGGTGGCACTGATGGGATTCTCTTGGTATCAAATGTGAAGGGCAGATGAAAATATAAAAGGGAAATTCAAGTCTGCACTTGTAATAAATGCCTGTCCCTGTTTTTTTTTTTACCATTACCATTCCTATTCTCATTACCATTCCTATTTTGACCATTACCATTCCCCAAGATCTGAGGACCAGTCATAGCCAGTGAGCAGGAAATGGCTCCCTGTGAGCTCATCTTTGAGAGTTCTCAGAAAAGATGCCTAGATTGCAGGACTGGATCTACATGTTTTTTGAGAGGGGGCAAAATTTTTTTAAAAAAAATGCTGCCCCCTTATGGGCCATTCTGTCTTATGGTCCCATAGAATACAAGGGACTCTATACCCACTTTGGCGCTCCCCCCGTCAGTGCCCGGGGCAAGCACCCCCCTCTGCCCCCCCCCCCCCCCGATCCAGCCCTGCTAGTTTGGCCTATTCATCATAGAGAAAAACAGTGCATTCCTTAACAGAGTTGCAGTCTTTTAAGCCCATTGGTTTCGATGGACATAGAAGGGTGTAACTTTGCATGCAATTGTACTGTAAAGATGTAATTCCCTTGAAGTACAATTATTTTCAAAAACCTCATATCAACTGATCTATCATAATTCAACCAAGCCCCTTTCTCCATTTTTAATTTCAATCATGTATGCAATGTCTTAAATGTATTCCATGAAGTCACCACCCATTTTATTTCAAATTAGGCCCCCCCCCCCCCCAATACCCTAAATGTCATTTCAACTCCAGGCAGCAATTCCACTAACTACTTTTGGGCTGAGATCACCTTCTTGACTTCTCTTCTTCCCTCTGCTTTCCTTGTAACCTTTTTTCCTAAAGTTGAATTGCAGTCTCTGAAAATCTGGTTGCTAAGCAACAAATAAGGAAGAATCACATACGCTCTCTTCTCTTTAAAGGCACCACACCCGTTTGCAATGTGATAAATTTGTGTTTCCCTCTACAGGAGCAGTATTGCTTGTTTCTCTGAACATCAATTGAAAGACAGAGCACTGCTCTGTCTTTCAGTGCTTCTCATGCTACCCCTACTGGCTGAGTAACATAAGAATCCATTGTAAGCTATCACTGATCTTTCTCAAGAACAAGATTTTGTTTTGAGTAGAGAGTATAAACAGAAAGGAATGAGTTCATCAGAACACCTAGTGATCGGAATACACAACAAAAAGGAAAACCCAAACACTTGCAAAATGCAAAAGAGAAACTAAATGCCTTCATTATTCTATATGCTAATTTACTGCCCACCTTCTATATGTATGACTGTTATTTCTATTTTCATTTTATTGTATCTGAAGAAGTGTGCTTGGGCATGAAAACTGATACCTTGAAAGTCTGCTGGTCTTAAAGATGCCACTGAATTCAAACTTTGTTCCAACCATCTTCAAATATATAAATAAGTAACACGATTCTTTTCCAGATTTTAGAAGCAGTCACACAACAAAATTCTTCTTTCATTGAACAGATAATCATATAGTATTCTGAGACAGTCGCGTAACTGGTTTACTTTAGGATTCACTTGAGACTTTACTCCCAATTATGATCCTGGGGACGAACTACTGCCTCATCAAGCCCACTGCCTTCAATCCTCATGGAAAATTCCACAGAATGTTTCTACCCAAGCACTGCGTACTTTTAAATAAGATGTCCAGTAATGGGTAACAGTTGCACCACTTGCACCAGAGCAAAGTTCCAACAGCCCAAACCTACCTATCTCAATAAAAGTCTAAAAACAATGAACTGGACAAGTACAATTGCCAAAAATATTTTTAACACAACACCTTCTGTGCCTTTAGATGGCAGTCAGACACCATAAAACTAGTGCTTAAGGTGATGAACAGGAATAAATGCTTAGATTTGTAGGAATGGAGAAAATGGGGAATATGCATTACAATTTTGCAAGGGGGAATATTAGTAGCTCCCTTAAACATTCCCAACAGGCATTAAATAGTGTCCCAGCATCCCTTGTGCCAAGCCTCACTTTAAGTTCTGGAATGTACCACCGATGTTATACATTGCATTCATTCCCTGTAGGGCTGGACATTTGACTGGCTGAAGAAGAAAAGAACAACCTCTGGCTGTCTGCTAGGAGGAGCAATGCCTATCAAGCCCCAGGTGAAGGAGAGAGGGATCTGGAAAGCAAAATGTGGTCATTGCACTTCCAGGCTATTAAGTTGGAGAGACCCTGTCTATAAGCAGGGTAAAAAAATGAATGTGTGGAGATAGACTTTGGGCTCACAGAAGGGTAGGCTGAACATCCTTTCTCAGCAAACTCCAGCTGTTTCGTGGCTGTGAGAATAAAGTTTCTGTTGACAGGACTGGGACAGAGAAATAATAGGGAGAGTAGATCAGTTAGGAAAATCCTTTGGACAAATGGATGTTTATGTTTTACATTATCAAGGTACAATTCTATTTCACTGTTTCTATTTACAATTCCTTAATTTCACTTTGCACCTATTTTTATATTCCTTCAGGTATTCGCAATTCATCTTCATGTAGCGTCTATATACTTAATTAGCATGATACTTGCTCCTGCTGCTGACTAAGTGGAAGAGATGGACAGAAACTCTTTATAGCATCTCCTTTCTGGATCACCTTTTCATTTAGCATTTCCTAACCAGCTTTCAAATCCACACTGAAACAGCCAATTGTTCAAGGACTATTGAACAGACAAGGTGATAAAATGAATTTCAGAAAATTACCAAGAAGCAAGATGCCCTTCTGCTGCCATAAGAAACTTCTGCAAGAAGGTCACTTCCATTGATGCATGAGGATTTTTTTTGCCAATTATCCGTCTTACACAAGTATCCACACTGTTTGTGAGGGTCGCCTGGCTTCCAACAATAGAATATGGCTGGCTGTAGAGGGCTGCAACAAGGGTTAAATCCCATTTCATGAGCTTTGCTCCATTTGTTTAATTTTGGAACCAATACAAAATCCACAGATCTTTTAGGCACAAAATCTGTCTGTACATTCAAGCATGCTAAGGGTAATCTGCAGAGTATTAAAAACACCCCCCCCCCAACAAACTGTTGAATTGTAAATTGTTCAACAAAAATTAAACTACAGGCTGGAATCCAAAAAAAGCCCTGAGTGGAAGAGAATGACTTGTGTGAGTTGTACTTGCCAGGAGCAAATATGCTCATGCCAATACTACGGATAAGCAAATATCAGGAAGACCTTGCACATACAGAACAAAGTCGCTGAACATAAGAACATAACAAAAGCCCTGCTGGATCACATCAATAGTTCATCATCAGTCCAATAGAGCATCCTGTCTCACACAGTGACCAACCAGTTCCCCTGGATGTCCAACAACAGGGCACAGATGTTAAGGTTTTCTTCTGATGTTAGCTCCTGGCTCTGGGATTCAGATGATTAATGCCTCTTAATGGGGAGGTTCCCCTCAGTCACCATGGCTAGCAGCCATTGACAGACTGATCCTCCATGAATCTAACTAATCCCCTCTCTGTATAAAGTAGTATTTCCTTTTGTCCATTCTGAACCTACTGCCTATCCGCTTCATTGGATGCCTTTGAGTTCTACTATTTTGGGAGAGAGAGAAAAAATCCTCTTTGTCAACTCCCCACCGCATGCATAATTTTATAAATCTCTGTCATTACCCCCTTAGTCATCTATTTTCTAAACTGAAAAGTCCCAGGCTCTTCAGCCTTTCCTCAAAGGAAAGGTGCTTCAACCGCCCTCATCATCTTGGTTGCCCTGCAATGTCCTTCTGGAGATACGGTGATCAGAACTGTACCCAATATTCAAAGTGGCCACACCACAGATCTATACTGGGGCATTACAATTCAGCTCTTGTATTCTCAGTCCCTTTCCTAATAGCCCCTAGCATAGAGTTTGCCTTTGTCAATGGTACAGCACATTGTCAGGTCTAGCTATGTGTCAGGCAAACAAACTCCTCTGATGAAACATAGAAAGGCCTGTCTCAAACATCAGACAACTACCACGGGCAGAAAGACTCTGGAGCTCGGCCACGGCTGCTTTAAATCTCTTTAATGTTCTACAGAGACTGTATCCATGTTTTTTGTGATGATTTATGATGCAGACCTCACTTGGCACAAACACACAGATACATAAATTGGCCAGAAAGGAAAAAAACCCAAAGAATGTTCTGTTCTGTTCTCCAAAAATCACAGAGCTTTGCATAACCACAAAAAAAAGGCCATGGTATGTTTTATTCAACAACAATTTCATTGAAAAAAAAAACATGTCATCTATGAATAATTTAATGCCACACAATGTGGGCTCATCTGAGATGCACTGTGCATGTACAGCATTTGCAGAGATGTATACTGTACTGTATTTCTGAATTATTAATTGAACTAAGAGATTCACTATTGTGTTAGGCTTACCAAAAGTGCCCCAACCTGGTTTATCTAATAGAACAGTCAAAGGAGACGTATCAGCAACTGAATCAATGATTTTGAAATGTAGTATAAAGTATAAAGGAAACAAATAATTCACTCAGAACTCAATTCAGACGTGAGAAGAAAACTAATTATGGTTAGTGTTATGCAGGTCTTCAAGGGGGGGTCCCAGTCAAATCAGCTGGTTGGTGGAGAAGGTCCAGGCCAGCATTGCAGCAATGTCACCAGCAATGCGGCAATGTCACTTCTGGCACACACTAGAAGTGACATTATTGATCTCTGGTGATGCGGGACAGTCTGGTATTTGGTCAAAAACTCTACAGTAAAATAACACAATGTCACTTCTGGTGCACAGCAGAAGTGACGTCATCATGTAGCCAGTGACATCACTGCAACACAGGCCTCGGCCTTGGCTTGTTTCAAGTAAGTCCCCCTCCAAGTTGTCACCTGCTAACCCTAGTGTTACAGGCCACCCAAGAAACTCTTGTTAACTGCAGTACATTGAACCAAGATGTGAAACCATGGTTTGAAACTGGTTTATTAACTACTGTAGTTTAAAACCACATTCAGCAATAATACTTACTCGGTTACCTCAAGCCAGTCCCTCCCTCCCTCTCTCAGCCTAATGTACTTCACAAGGTTTTGAGAGAATAAAATGGAGGCTGGGGGAGAGAAATATGAGCAATGCTCTGAGGTTCTTTGAAGAAGGACGACATAAAATTGTGACTGATTCCAGCACTCCGTTGTTTAATGGGAATGCAGCACACATTCACAATTCTGAATCACACCAATTCTCTCCATACCTTCGCCTGGTTCATAGCCAGCAGATTCTTCAACGTTTGTTTTTAATGCTTTTATGTGTCAGTTGGTTTGAATTTTGGAATCACTGAAGGGAATAGTTTTTGAAGATTCATAGTTCTTCAGCTATCAACTCTTCTTTTGTGGTAGAACAAAAGCAATCCATTTATTTACACCTCCAATCGAAGTAAATGTCTTACCCTTGGCTTATGTTAATGTTAGGATTTATCTAACCTAAACTCTTCACATTAGCTCTACATGTTTCTAAGAGCCAATCCCCTTTGCAATTAGACAAAGAATGGAGAGCGTGAGCACTGGACTACTCCCTAGACAGATCTTGCTGATTTACAACATCAGAGCACTTTACAGAAGTAACCTGGGGGATTCATCACAGTTTATGTAGTAATGTTGGCTTGAATCCAGACACTCTGCTCAGCACCTGAGGAACAGCATTTTCCCTCAGAGGAAGATTCCTCATGATGGAGGAAGGCTTCAGACTCTACTCAGCAGAGTGGCTGCAGGCAAGTCAGGGTACTGCCACAGCTACATGAGTGTTACTGTGTAATCTGCTGTTCTAAACATATAAAGTGTGAAAGGTAGGTGCATACATTCAAACACAAAAGAGGCACATGCAGGGATCTGCAAGTGGCCGCAGCTCTCTCATGTGTGCTCACTTCATGTTTGAAGACATGCATCATTCTTTCATATTTTACATGTTTAACTCTGCAAACTTTCATATAACACCATCACTGCTGAGATAAACATTACCACCGTATAAAGCAGCCCTCCTTTGCCTTTCTGCAGCGAACTTCTCCCTTGTTGTTATGAATCAGCTCCAGTGAAGCTGTGCCAGCATAATATTCTGCAACCCTTGCCTTGTATAATTACAAATGGAGGCTATTAAAGTGATTTAAGGAGACAGATACGAAACAGCTCACAACATAATCCAAGCTGAGCTGCACCCTATTCAAAATGTTATTTTGTTTTTCAGAAGCCGGTGGAACTGTATCTTTAACCTTTCGTTTATCTTTCAAAGGCTTTCGCCAACCTGTCACGATAAGGATGGTCGTCTTCAAAAAAACTGAAGGTGCGTCATTGCTTTTGTAACACAATTATGCACTTTAGACAAAAACACCATTCTTTGCACAAGTGTGCCTGTATAAACAGTTTAAGGCATTGGTTTCACAATTCAAACTTATGCTCAGCCATGACGCTGTTTACAGATTGTTTGTTCGAGTCGTGTTCACTTTACATGCTACATTTCCATCTGCCTGCATTATGTACACGAAACGTACATCGTATAAGGGAGGCAGATGAGAGCTTTGAAACACATGTAAATGAGGCAAGGAACCAGCACCTGGTCAGAGATCTTTGTGATATTTACTTTACTTCACTGCTGGGATGGTGTGTTTGTTTTGCAGGCTAGGTACCCAGTAGGTCTTGAATACTCAGGTCCATCATCTAGCACAAAGGTGTCAAACTCATTACAAGGGTCGGATCTGACATAATTGTCACTTCCTTGGGCTGGGCCATGCATGCCGTAAAATGTAACACTAGCAGGCTTGATTGGATTAGGTGTGCTACGCAGAAGGGTAACAGGGATGGAGATACCAGCGTTGTTAATGAGTCAGGAAACCTAGGTCCCAATTCCATCCAGGAGGATTCCGTCCAGGAGGATGCAAAGAATAAATGGCTGATAAGTCTGACACTGAGAAACCATAACATTCAGCTGTTGACCTAAGGGTAGCCATGCTCTTACAAAGGAATGCCAAAGGAAGATTAGAGGGACTGCTGAATTGCAACTGATAATGAAGCTCAAGACACTGTCGTCTCCTGGACTGAACCGAGAGCAAGTTTTCCTGTCTCATTACCTATGTGTGCTATTATCATTTGGCATCTGAAATCACTCCTCTCTCCAAGATATGAGGACCAATCCAAGTGTTCTAATTCCTAATCAGGGTCTTTTTGAAAGAAAATAAATCCACAGAAATCCAATCTTTTTTTAAAAAAAGAGAAATCCTTAAAAAAAAGAAAAACCTGTTCAGAATAAGCCCAAACAATTTCTTCAATGTACACTGTGCTTGTCAGAAGAATCTACCCACGCACCCTCCTTCCCTCCAAAGAAGCAGCATGCTTGCACACAAAAACTTATACCTGGAATAAAACGTTGTTGGTCTGAAACCTGCCAAGGGACTCACTCAAACTTTGTTTTATCTCTCTCTTTTTTCTCCCCCTCTCTTCCTTCCCAAAAGAGGAAGAGCAGCCAGGGAGAAGAAAACAGAAGCTCTGTGTGTGTGTTGTGTGTGCCCCATGGTGTGTGTGAGAGGCAGGGGGGAGGCTTATGTTTGCATATCTCCTGCAGAACACAGGAAGCAGCCACAGAACTCTGTATGTGTGTGGGGGGGAGAGGGGGGAGGGAGGCAAGAAGCAGGAAACAGGAAGCAAAGACCCACTGAGGGAACTGGGGGGAAAGCAAGCTACCATGTGGCTGCAGCATCAGCCCTGGAAGAGGAAACGGGAGATGTTTGCTTGGGGGACAGATCTGAGCCCTGCATGGGACAGATGTGTCTCGTGGGTCTGACACTGATCTAGCACCTGGACTGTTTCCTAGAAAATTCTGCTGAGCCCTTACTTTTTCAAAAGGCTTGCTCCCTTGGGCATCAGTTTTATTTCAAAATAGCACACACAAATTTTGACTAGTAAACTCTTGAAAATGTGTGGGACTTTTGCAGCCTGTTAGCAAAGATCTTCTTCTGAGGTCCTGCAATATGTATTTTCTCTAGCAGAGGTAGCTGAACACTGAAATTATGAAGCCTCTCTCCCATCTCCCTGGTACTGAATTTATTCAGTTTTTAAGCATGAAACAAACACATCGTTATTCTTTCAGGGTGCTTCATGTAATATTCCCTCCAAACTGTGGATTATTGTGGGCAAAAATTCAAGAGCCAAAGGAGCTACTAGCATGAGTCAGTTACACATCTTCAGACCAGTCAGTTTGGTGTAGTGGTTAAGTGTGTGAACTCTTACCTGGGAGAACCGGGTTTGATTCCCCACTCCTCCACTTACAGCTGCTGGAATGGCCTTGGGTCAGCCATAGCTCTCTTATCTGGGAGAACCGGGTTTGATTCCCCACTCCTCCACTTGCACCTGCTGGAATGGCCTTGGGTCAGCCATAGCTCTGGCATAGGTTTTCCTTGAAAGGGCAGCTGCTGTGAGAGCCCTCTCAGCCCCACCCACCTCACAGGGTGTCTGTTGTGGTGGGGGGAAGATATAGGAGATTGTAAGCCGCTCGGAGCCTCTGATTCAGAGAGAAGGGCGGGGTATAAATCTGCAATTCTTCTTCTTCATCTAGTCTACTTTACAAGGTTGTTGTGAGGATAAAATAATAATAATAATTTATTTATATCCCGCCCTCCCCGCTGCAGCAGGCTCAGGGCGGCTCACAACATATAATAGATAAATAATTACAATATAAAACATTATATCAATACAATATATAATTCATAATAGTTGCTATTTAAAACCATTGTAATTAAAACCATCAAAGTTAAAAAAAATTAACATTTACAGGTGCTATGTTCTAGATGTTCTCCTCTTGTAATTTATGATGGCCGTATGTAGTAGACTAAAATCCACATTAAGAGAAGGCCAGTTGGAAAAGGGTAGTCTTGCAGGCCCTACGGAATTGAACAAGACTCTGCAGGGCCCGCACTTCATCCGGTAGTTGGTTCCACCAGTGTGGCACTGCAATCGAAAAGGCCCTTTCTCTCGTACTCTTCAATTTGGCCTCCTTCGGCCCGGGGATTTCTAATAGATTTTGTGATCCGGATCTCAGTACCCTCTGGGGAATATGTGGGAAGAGACGGTCCCTAAGGTAAGCAGGTCCTCGGCCATACAGGGCTTTAAAGGTAATGACCAGCACTTTGTAACGAATCCAGTATACAATTGGACAGAACAACATAAGCTACTTTGCATCCCAATGGAAAGGTGAGGTAGAAATACAATAAATCAATATTACTGTTGTTAAATAAAACACTTTTGAAGAACTTATCCTTCTAAATTATTAAGACAATACAAGTGCAGGTGTATTATTCCCTCTGTCTACTCTCATCCCGTTCTCAGCAGCAATCACTGACTGCTACCCTTAGGAAACTAAGGGCTTAGTGTAGCTCTGATGGGACAGAAAACAAGCAAACAAAAAGGCACAGCACTTTTTTTTAAAACTCAGGCATGAGTTCTTGAGAAGTCACAAATGTGCAGGTTTTCTTGAACCACTGTCAAGCTGACTAAGTGAACACTCCACCTGCCTTACAGCTCAAGAGGTATTACCCTCTTCTACAGACAGCAGACGTCCCATTGCAGAGGGTGTGATGAGGCTACCAAATTTCCTCTTCCACCAGGGCAAAGAGAGTTTGAGTACCAATTCCAGAAAGGACTGTACTCAAATCAGTCATGATAAAACCATCTAGTGCAGGAGTGTCGAACTCAGTTACGAGGGCCGGATCTGACATAAATGAGACCTTGCTGGGCTGGACCATGTGGGGTTGGGCTGAGCCATGTCAGGCCAGGCCATGTGTATACCTATTGAAGATTAGGTAGCTAAGATATAGACAGACGGACACAATTAAAACATGCTTAAAATGTTAGCACTCAGTCTTAAAGCTACTACTTTCTTTGTATTTCTCCCACAGGATCCAGGGAACTGGGCAAAGGAAGCTGTGGCTCTTTCCTTTCTTCCGCAGGGGACTGGGGGGAGGGGGTGGAGAAGAGCCTAAGCCAATAGAAGGAAGAGATGCTTAGCTCAGTAGCTCTGCTGTGCAACTCAGAGAGTCTGGAAAAACAAGCTCTGCCTCCCCACTTTCCTCCACAAGGTAGGAGCCTCAGCCAATGGAGAAAATAGAGATTTTTGCTCTGTAGCTCCTATGCAATTGAGCAAGCCTTGCAAAGCAAACTGTTATGCAGAAGGAAGCAAGATATAGGAAGAAGGAAGCAGATGACAGCCAATTGCTTGGGGGCCTGATAGGAACCCTCCAGGGACCTGATTTGGCCCCCGGACCGCATGTTTGACACCCCTGATCTAGTGTGTTCAATGATCCCCACCCTCAATGAACCCCCAGCTGCCTCAGTAATCAACCTCACATCTCTCCCCCCCCCCCCCCCTTCACTACTGCAGCGAAAATCCCAAGTGGAAGGCAGCGTGCCCTCATGCAGCTTAGCGGAAACTCTGATCCTCCTTATCCTCCTATGCATATTTTTGGTGGCTCAGAAGAAATGTTTCTATCTGTAGTTTAGGAAGCATTTATTTAAATGGGTTGTTATGCACTGTGCCATATGAGTCACAAACGTATGTGTACACTGCTGTATAGCTTATTGTAAGTATGATCCCATTATGTAAGTTCTGTACTGCTTAATGTGTCATGTTGTTTCTGTTTCTTTCTGGTGGTCCCAGAGACCTCTAAAATCCTAATGCATTGTGTACCAAACAGGGGCAGCCCTGAGGTGCACAGCACCCTTGGCTTCACCCATGCCATGGCACCCGCCCCACCGCCCACACCCTTCTGCCCCCCGAAGTCTGCAGGCAAAGCCAGAGGAAAGCAGGGAGTACACCCAGATGGTGTGTGGCCTCTGTGGAGTTTTCTGTTCTGGAAGGGAGACGGAGTGACGCTGGTCGGTGCACAGCCTCTCTGCATGCTGAGAGCGCCGCACAGGCCAGGCGCCTTCTGCTACCTCCTCTGGCTTTGCCCGTGGAGTGCTGCAGAGATGCTCAGAGAGAACTGGGCACCTTCCCCACCGTCCTCTGGCTTTGCCCACAGCCCACTGGGTGGTGGTGGAAGGGTGTGGGTGGCAGTTCGGTATGGGCACTGTGAAAGAGGGCAGTGAGCTGCGTGGGCATTTGCCTACGGTGCCAGAAGGGCAGCAAGGCTCAATTCTGCACCCTAATCCTAAATTGCCTAGTGGCAGGGCCGCCAGTGCCACTGAATGTCCCATTCTATCAACTGTACTGACACACTTTGTGCAAACTGCCTTGAGTGCCCGTAAGAAAGGCGGACTATAAATAATGTAAATAAGAACAATTAAAATGCAGCTTTAAATTAAATCGGATTTTAAGCTATAAACTTGACTTCCTTTCAATTTTTTTCAGGTCTTCTACTGTAAACTATTTGGATTTTTTAAGTTACTGTTGGTGGAAGCTATGGTGATAGTGAATGATGAGAATGTGGGGTTAAAAGTGAAAGAAAAAAAACTATAATTTGTTTCTGAAATGTCATAAATAAGACTATTATCTTTATAGTAGGTGGGCAGTTTGTGTAAAGCCTCCCCCTTGCCCATTTCTCATTCCCCAGATTTTGATTAACACTTGAAATACAACTACAACCACTAACGAAGGCTCCTATAGGTCCAATTCAGGTCAAAATTATGCTACAAGTTTGATTAACACTTGAAATACAACTACAACCACTAACGAAGGCTCCTATAGGTCCAATTCAGGTCAAAATTATGCTACAAGTTTGATTAACACTTGAAATACAACTACAACCACTAACGAAGGCTCCTATAGGTCCAATTCAGGTCAAAATTATGCTACAAGTTCCACAGCTATGCAATAGACAGATAGTGTCTAATGACCACTGCCTCCTCTGTTCCTATCACAAGCCTTTAAAAAATGGAAACAACTGCAGCGTGCTTCTGATGTCTTTGTTTTCGGTAACCTGCATCAAAAGGAAGTTGGCAGGGATCCAGACTCCTGATTCATTTAGACAGATAACTTATGCGATATTGCTTACTGCATATTCCTATTAAGGACTAAAATGAAGGATGCCATTAGAATGCCATTAGCAGAGCTGATGCTGCTGATAGAGAAATGACAGGATAAGGCCACTGCAAACTAAAGGTAATTTAACTATTATAACATCTTTTGACATGGTTTCTATATGAGCTAGAGTAATACATATAAAAACTTTTAAGATGGAACTTCAGGTTTGAGAAATGCTACCTTAGATTAGTCTACGATCCACACAGCACAGTCTATTGACACTGGCATGGTGAGTTCCCCAGAGGAGAAATTTAAGGGTAAGTATCCTCATATTTGGTCAAAATCACTTCTGTTGACTTAGAGATTCAGTATTCAGCTTCGTCATTCCACTGCACATTTCTATAGAAGAAGCCGTAGACCTTTATTGGCATTAATACAAAAATACAGTATACTTTAAAACCAACAGTGACACTATAGAATATAATAAAACCTTAGAAAAAACCAGCAAAAGTTAAATGACATAAAATAGCAGTAGGCTATGCATGAGTAAAAGCCTCTCTGATTTGGATCGCAACCTGTAAAAAGCAAGCAACGTGAGTAGTGACAAAGTTGTGTTTCCCGTGGAGTAAAAAACGAACCTTGGCATTGTCAGAAAGGTCTTGATGGTCAGAAAGCAATGCATCTAGATATCTTGCACATGGACTGCTATAAAAAGGGCAGTCCAAAAGAACATGAGGGACCGTTTCGATGACTCCTTGACTACAAGGGCATCGTCTAAGATTGCGGGGGATTCTGTGGTATCTTCCGAAAAGGATGGCCGATGGTAATGCATTAAATCTAGCCAGCATGAATGCTCTTCTTTGGGGAGGATCAGTTAAAAAGAGGAAATAGGGAGCTAAAAGCCCAGGAATCTGGGATAAACCCAGATAGCTTGGGGAGCAAGTTAGACGTTGCAACTGGATATCTAGTAGTCTACGCATTTCTATAGTTTATACATCAATTCACACCAAAAATTTAGTTCTTATGCAGAAATGATGGCTTCTTTATGATTAGAACACAGAATGTTGCAGTACATTGGAAATCAAAATACCAGGAGCCTCTGTGATCTTTTTAGTAAACATTATTACTGCTGATTTAATAACCATTATAGCCTTGCTAGGACATGTATCCTTGCGGGGCGGGGGGTGGTGGAATTACACTGGCAAATTACACTGAAAAGATTATGCAAATAAGTGCCTTTGTTGATGATCCAAGGAGCAGTCTAAACCTTGACATGAGAAAAACAAACATGGTGTCAAAAGAATTTCCCTGAGTCATTGCATCATATTTGACATGAGTAATGCATCCGCTGGACTGCAAAGCCTGTATCCCGCACCATTTTTAATTTCCTTCCTTATCTGGGCCAGTTTTGACAGCAGTCCCAGGACCAGCGGCCATGGTTGTTGATACTTGAATGGCTCAACGCTATTCAAACTGTTGCATCTCTGCATTGCCCCTGCTCATACTGCCACACCCTTTCTGATTCTGCGTTTCTAGGCAAAGCTCTAGCCCAGATGAATAATGGGAACCGGACCTCATTGGATCAAAAAGCCATAAAGATTGCTCATACTGAAAGCAATGTTAAATCTCCTATCTTGTATGCCAGTTTTCATTGTAAAGCTGAGGCCAGTTTCGTGCCTATTAGATATTATATTTTCAGGAGATGTCTTCCTCTATTACTATAAATTAATTAAAACAGAACAATGCGTGGGGATATTAATCATAATTGTCTCCATCTGTGAATTGTCACGAAGAGATTTGAACTGGTTCTTGTGAGCCTGTTATCTTGGGGTACTGGTAAAGTAAGGAAGTGGCAATATGCATGTTAAATGGGATAACATAAGACCAGCTCTTCCTCTTTTTCTGTGGTGTGTGGTATTTATAAGTCTTTTCATTTGACTGAAAAATACCTATCAAAATTACAATTGCCTTTTTAGCACAGGCCCTGACATTCCAAACTATGTCCAGCCCATTTTTCAAAGGGCAGTATAAGAAGCTTCAGCTACTGCCTGTATGTCTAAGTTTGTCCTCAAAACCTTTGAGGATTATCCAGGTTGCTGCAGACCATGACAAACCTGCTCTTGAACAGCCTGGATTAAAAAAATAGTTTAGAGGTCTCAAATCTGGCTACTTGAAACAGACATCAGTGTCAGGATGGTGTCCCGTCATGGGTTCAGTCATATTCACATGTCAACCTGTATGCTGTAAATGGGGGTGGGTGGGGTGTGTGCGGAAAGGATGCTCTGTTGCTTTGCAGCATAGATCTGTCACTTTGCTGCCACATCAATTATCTAGTTGTCATGGAAATGGGGACCTGGCTCCTGGGAGTAAAGTCTTCCTCTCATGACAAGGGAGTAAAGTCTTCTTCCCAAAATCTAGTCGTCCTTCCACAATCAGCCTTGAAGGTGTGAAGGGAAAGGAGTGTGGTGTGTTTGGTGATATACAACATATTGTGTGAAAAGGTGGGAGGGGTGAGAAGCCTTAATTGACCGTGCTAGTTCACTATTTTATCTCTGTAACTGATAGCTTTCTTCCTAGCAAGCAAGCCTTTGCGCTAGAAGGACTAGCTCCTGTATCATAATTAATAAACTCTACCTATGCTTTCATAAGAGAGAGTCTGTTTGGTTGATACCTGGCTGGTCCTCACAATTGGCATCATTTGATTAAGTCAGGGGTCCCCACTTGGAGATACTTGGGCAAAAAGAAAAAAAGGGGGGGGATAGCTGCTGGTTTAAGAGGTAGGCCAAGCTTACTTCTGGGACAAATGAAGAGTCCATCCTGAGTATTACTGAATCCTTGAGGAACATACCTAGGTCATTCCTAAGGCCCCCAGTTCAGATATCCTCCTGGCAGAAGTCACCGTTACAAGGAAGGCATTCTTCCACAAGAAGAACTTCAACTCTATGGGTCTCCACTGTGGTGCCTGTGGAAAGCATGGCACTTCCCAAGTGTTATTTAAAGGTGGACTGGGCCAGGTCAGAAGCCCAGCAAGGCTTTTGATTGGCCATTTGACATTTTATTGGCTGCGCAGATTGTTTTTTGTGTTCCCATAATAGCACAAGAATGCTCACTACGTGACTGAAGTTAAGCTGTGACGGCCATTTTGTGGCTGGCTCCACCTCCTGTGGCAGTCATTTCGTGGTTGTGGCAATACTCTGTGTCAGAATCCCAAAGGTGCCCGAGGACTAAAAAAGGTTAGGAACCTCTGGCTTAAGTGCTTGAACAATAATGTTGAACTGCCAGTTTCTGTGGGGATGCAGTGGTAACACATTCAGCAGGGTCACAATATCTGTCAACAACACCCATGCAGATAATGATGAGAAAGAACTTTAAACTAGTATCTCGGATAAGATAGTCACCTATTAGAAAAGATACATGTGAAAAGACCAGATAAACCAGTCAGCATTACGTTTGCCATAAAGCTTTACAGATTCCTGAAGTCTCCTATCTCATAGCTGTTGACAGGGGTTTCCTGTCTCGTAGCTGTTGTTGACAGGGATCTGCAACCTCCATCAATTTAAACTGATTTAATCCTGCTGTACCTTTTCCAAACTGTTTTTAATTAGGTTCATGAGCATTTTAAACACAGAGAATTCAAATAATTGCTCTGCCAGATTAAGGCCTCCAAAGAAGTACTCCAAAATTATGAGTCTTCAACTGTAGTGGCCTACCACTGGAATTTATATGGCTTTTGATACATGTGACAATCAAAGTATGAACTCTTCACAGTGTTACAATAGTGAGATATAGAACAAACATAAAAATAGTTTCCCCCTCTTTCAGGTATGCAGAACAAGAACAGTCTTCTAAATGATTTCTTCCTCTGAAACACAAGAAGCATATCTCCAAGTTAAAAATAACTCTTTGACTACAAAAAGTTAGCATAAAATACTGTTTCTGTGGGAAGAGTATCAGAACAGTTATTGTATCAAATAAATATTCAGTTGTGTAGAAGAAGGAAGAAAACATGACAAAATAAGTGCTAGATGAAACCAGTGGTTCATCTATTCTAGTACAATATTCTGTTTCTCCCAGTGACTAACAGTTGTCTCTGAAAGGCCTACAAGTAAAGCAAGAAGGCCACAGTAACCACAGTAAGTTTAAGAGCATACGGGAGGGTCAGTTAGGTGAAGTGGTTAAGAGCAGCAGAGAACCAGGTTTCATTCCCCAATCCTCCACATGAAGCCTGCTGGGTGGCTTTGGACCAGACACAGTTCACAAGGTGCTACCTCACAAGCTGCCTGTTTCAGGAAGAGGAAGAGAAGGTGACTGCAAGCTGCTTTGGGACTCCTCAGGGTAGAGAAAAGCAAGGTATAAAACCAACTTTACTGTTCTTCTTTAATCAACTCATGGACTACTTCTGTATGCCTGAGTTACTCCTGCTTTTCTAGGGAAATGATCCACAAGCACTGGAATTGGTTTGGGCATGGTTCTTCTGCACATCCTTGTGCATTTTTAAAGTTATGAAGTCAGTTTATTTTCTTCCACACATGGATTAAATAATGAGGATTTTCAAGGGAAGGATGGTGTCATCACTGGCGTCACTACTGGTGGTGTTGGAGAACCTCCCTTTTAAACAATGTTTCTAAAATATCAATATATGACTGTGGGATTGTCATGATAGTTTAAGCAGGTTCTCTGAATTCCCACCTTTCTCTATGAGGGGAGGAGCGAGAATCTTACTTGTTACAAAATGAAAGCTGGGAATTCAGAGAACCTTCTTAAACTATCATGACAACACCACAGCCATATATCAATACTTTAGGGCGATCTTTTCAAAAATAATGTAAAGAGCCCCGTGGCGCAGAGTGTTAAAGCTGCAGTGCTGCAGTCCTAAGCTCTGCTCACGACCTGAGTTCAATCCCTGGTGGAAGCTAAGTTTTCAGGTAGCTGGCTCGAGGTTGACTCAGCCTTCCATCCTTCCGAGGTCGGTAAAATGAGTACCCAGCTTGCTGGGGGGAAAGTGTAAAAGACTGGGGAAGGCAATGGCAAACCACCCCGTAAAAAGTCTGCCGTGAAAACGTGAAAGCAACGTCACCCCAGAGTCGGAAACGACTGGTGCTTGCACAGGGGACCTTTCCTTTTTAAAATAATAATAATAATAATAATAATAATAATAATAATAATAATAATAATAATAATAATAATAATAATAATAATAATAATAATAATAATAATAATAATAATTCATCTTCAGGGTGGAAGGAGAGGAAGTGGTAAAAAATAACAGTCTATTTGTTGAAAAGTGGACTGGAAGTAGGACAAAGAAAACTGATCGAAACATTATATGCTAGGAAAAAGCCAACTCAAAGATGGCTTCCAATAAAACATTGGGGTAAAAGTAATCTAAACACAGTCAGAAGACAGAAGCAGTATGAGGCCAGAACTGGCAGGGGAAAAAAATGGGGAAATGCCCAGTTTCCCACAATGTTTGAACTGAGAAGTCTGAAAAATCCTTTCCCTATTTATGCATGTATGTATTCAGAACTAGGAATAAGGCTCCTGAAAGCAGCAAATTGATCAAGTATCTTTCCCTGGCATAATACTGCAATGAAACAGATTTGGTCTCACATAATTAAAGAATTCTACCAGTATATACAGGGTTTTTTTTTTAAATTAGCACAACAGTAAGGGCAATCCTAGATGCTGAAAAGTAGGAAGGCATGTGTAGAGCTAAAAGAATTGTACAATAAGCTAATGATATTGATCAGCAATTAACTACACACTGAAATGTGGATTTTGGCTGAAATTTAGTCAAGACAATTTACTTTGTTAAATATCCTCATAATATTGATACTGAATTCTATAATATGCGCTTTATTTGGCTAATTGAATCTCTTTAAAGTAAAGCATTAGTCAGCTTGCAGCAGCTGGCAGGTCAATGGTGTAAAATCTTACCTGCATACTATTAGATAAAGATTTCTTTCAGCCAAACCTGCTATGTTTTAGTGCAGTCTCTTCATTGAATCGCAAACATTTTAGGCTGTGTACTCTTGGCAAAATACTCTAATTCAGTGTGCACTGGCATAGTCCTTATTTAAAAACTTCAAAAGGGCTTGAGAAGACATCACATTAACAGAGAAATGGTTTCAATAATGTAATGTACTGAGTGACGAGACGTGTTGAAGGCAACATGCTTTATTAGTAAGTACATCACAAGACCAGGCAACGCGGGCTGGGTTCCGATTATATACATACCCCGGAACAACCCTCAGTCTGGCCAGGTCCAATCCTGGCCAGTTAAACTTCCCGCCACAGATCTTGATTGGTGGAACGTATTTGCGGAGCTACATCCGGGGACCAGTGGACTTCCACTGGTCACCTCCGTAGCGTCCGCTGTGTTGTAATTTTAGGACTGAAATGCAAGACACAACAAATAATCAATGATTATTCTTTTATTAGAATAGACCTCGTTGGCAGCTGATGAAAAGAGCTTTGGCTCTGGAAAGCTTACATACCCTGAAAATCTTATTGGTCTCTAAGGTGCTCCTGGATTTGAATCCAGCTGTTGTTGGCACCTGCCCATCTCTCTGTGGCCTGGCAACACTGCTCTCATTGAATGGAAAGATGAAGTGACTTCTGGATATGTTGCAGAAATGTGGCCACAGATATGGAGATTCAAACTTGTCCAACCCAGCGCGCACAACCATTTCATAAAGATTAGTTGTGTCACCACAACAACTCCTATATACTTTTCTGTTATTTCATAACTGATTATTTTACTGGTAGTCTTTACCAAACAATATCCTACTAATAGCCATCTGTAAGGCAAGGCACGAAGCGGAACAGGTCTACATCAAAACATAAGAACATATGAGAAGCCATGTTAGATCAGGCCAATGGCCCATCCAGTCCAAGTTAATCACCCTTTGGGTGAAGAAGTACTTCCTTCTATCCGTTTTAACCTGTTTGCTCAGCAATTTCATCGAATGCCCACGAGTTCTTGTATTGTGAGAAAGGGAGAAAAGTACTTCTTTCTCTACTTTCTGCATCCCATGCATTATCTTGTAAACCTCTATCATGTCACCCCGCAGTTGACGTTTCTCCAAGCTAAAGAGTCCCAAGCGTTTCAACCTTTCTTCATAAAGAAAGTGTTCCAGCCCTTTAATCATTCTAGTTGTAGTATGTATGATTTGGTTTAGGTTAGAACAAAGGATTTGTATTCTAATGATATAAGTATATAATGCATCCCGCTGTCTACATCCCTAAGTTTATGTTTTGTGTATATATATATATATTGTTATTGTTGTTGTTAAATGCTATAATATCCTTTTTGAGGTGCAGCAACCAGAACTGCACACAGTACTCCAAATGAGACCGCACCATCTATTTATACAGGGGCATTATGATACTGGCTGATTTGTTTTCAATTCCCTTCCTAATAATTCCCAGCATGGCGTTGGCCTTTTTTATTGCAAACGCACACTGTCTTGACATTTTCACTGAGTTATCTACCACGACCCCAAGATCTCTCTCTTGGTCAGTCTCTGCCAGTTCACACCCCATCAACTTGTATTTGTAGCTGGGATTCTTGGCCCCAATGTGCATTACTTTGCACTTGGCCACATTGAACCGCATCTGCCACGTTGACGCCCACTCACCCAGCCTCAACAGATCCCTTTGGAGTTCCTCACAATCCTCTCTGGTTCTCACCACCCTGAACAATTTAGTGTCATCCGCAAACTTGGCCATTTCACTGCTCACTCCCAACTCTAAATCTTTTATGAACAAGTTAAAGAGCATGGGACCCAGTACCGAGCCCTGCGGCACCCCACTGCTTACCGTCCTCCACTGCAAAGACTGCCCATTTATACTCACTCTCTGCTTCCTATTACTCAGCCAGTTTTTGATCCACAAGAGGACCTGTCCTTTTACTCCATGACTCTCAAGCTTTCTAAGGAGCCTTTGATGAGGAACTTTATCAAAAGCTTTCTGGAAGTCAAGGTAAACACTATCTATCAGGTCTCCTTTGTCCACATGTTTGTTCACTCCCTCAAAGAAATGTAACAGGTTAGTGAGGCAAGATCTTCCCTTACAGAACCCATGCTGAGTCTTCCTCAATAACCCGTGTCCATCAATGTGCCTACTCATTCTGTCCTTGATAATGCTTTCTACCAACTTTCCCGGTATTGAAGTCAGACTGACTGGCCTGTAATTTCCCGGATCTCCTCTGGAACCCTTTTTAAAGATGGGGGTGACATTTGCTACCTTGTAGTCCTCAGGAATGGAGGCAGATTTCAATGAAAGATTACAGATTTTTGTTAGAAGATCCACAAGTTCAACTTTGAGTTCTTTCAGAATTCTCGGATGTATGCCATCCGGACCCGGTGACTTATTAGTTTTTAATTTGTCTATCAGTTGTAGGACCTCCTCTTTCGTCACCTCAATCTGATTCAGGTCTTTCAACACCCCTTCCAAAATTAGTGGTTCTGGGGCAGGCAAAAAGTTCATCTTCCACAGTGAAGTTGGAGGCAAAAAATTAATTCAGCTTTTCAGCCATTGCCCTATCCTCCTTCAGTAATCCTTTTACCCCATGCCCCACTGCCTCCCTGGCTGGTTTCCTACTTCTAATATATTTGAAGAAATTTGTATTGTTTATGTTTATGTTTTTAGCAATATGATCCTCATAGTCCCTTTTTGCCTGCCTGATCACAGTCTTGCCTTTGATTTGCCACAGCCTGTGTTCCCTTTTACTAATCTCACTTGGACTGGTTTTCCACCGCTTAAAGGAGTCCTTCTTACCTTTTACAGTTTCCATTACTTTGTTTGTTAACCATGCAGGCCTTTTCTTATGCCTGTTTGTGCCTTTCCTAACTTGTGGTATGTATTTTATCTGAGCTTCTAGGATTATAGTTTTAAATAGTCTCCAAACTTCCCCAAGAGTTTTGACCATATTTACCTTTCCTTTCAGTTTCCTCCTCACATGTACAGCTACTTTATTTTCTCACAATATAGCCCTTTTGTAATAGCTGGATCCTCAACGTTGGATAGAAGCACCAGTCCAGAAACCAGAACTTGGGTCCTAGGTAATATAAACATAGAGGAAGGCAACTTCTCCATTTTCCCTCTATGACAGCCGTCAGAGGCCCCTGAAATTGTATGCCTGGAGGTCAGTGGACCCAAGAGTATAGTTATTTATTTATCATATGGCAAAATTACACACAGGAAGTATGCAATAATATAAAATACATAACCAAGTTGATACAACGGGTATGCAGACTAATTGGGCAATCCCCCTAAATACTAATATTTAAATTTTCAAACTACTCAATCACAGTTGGGAAGAGTTCAAAAAACTCCATCACATCTCCCTGGAAAACACGACACTCACATTCCTGTGGCAGATGGGAAATAGATTGGCAGGCTGCACCACAGCTGCATTTGAGTCCTGGTATTTTGTCCCATTTAAACCACACAACTGCCAAAGCCTGTTCATATCCTGCTAGTTATCTTTCATACTTTATGAGACAAGTCAAATCCTATGGGCCTCTCATTGGTGTTTATCAGCTTATGGATATTGAGTGGAACATATTGTATTCATATTCACAACCATTCATTCCCTAATGGTTGTGATTGCAGGATTTGTGCAGATCTCATTGCTGAGTATCAGGATTTGAGTCTGAATAGGCTCACATCAGCCATGTTGTTGTGGTTAGGCAACTCTCTGTCTGCAATGATCTATGTTCACAAAGAAGATGTAGGGGAGCCACGTTGCACAAGGTGAGTAGCCAATAGGCCGGAGTTGGTTTAATGCATCCACTGATCGTTCTCATTGTTGTACTGAGCTGGACAGCAAGTTTGTGCACATGGGGCCTGCTGAGCCACACCGAATCACTGTATTCCACAGTACTACACAACCCCGAAGTGCAGCATCTAAGTGTTGTAGCTGACACATCACAAGTTGTACCACATAATTTTTGGAGAATGTTGTTTTGCGTGTGTACTTTTGACATTCAGTTCATGGTTGGCAAGGTTATTATTGAGATGAAAACAGGAACATTCTGTTTTTTCCTGGACTTGGAATAAGCCACCATTTACAGTGGTTGTCAACCCAAATTCCAGCCCACCTCCTCATGGTGCACCCTGGATAATGCTAAAGAGCTAGAACTTCTAGCTGCCAGACAATTGTAGAATCTCCTGGTTACATTACACACACAGAAACAATCAAAGAATCCTCAGGATTTCTTGACAAGCAGTATAGGAGATGGCATCTGAACCTGCCAAATGAATATTGAGGGCATAAGCAAGTCTAAATGACAATACTTGTCACGAATCTTACTGGCCAATGAAAGATTTCATTCTTGTTAAAGAAAAGAAAAGTGTGAGGAGCAAACTGAGAGTCTACAGTGGGATGAAGGAAAAATCTCTTTTCCCTCCTCCACAGACAGAAAAGCTATTCTTGGACTCTACATTAGCAGTGACAGGATCAGATGGTCACAAGGTGCTAATTTCTCCAGTTGTGCATGATCCCTTTCAGCTTGTCCAGATGGACTTTTTGGAAATTCAAATTCTCCAGCTTGTACAACACTTGCCCCTCCTGCTTGCTTAAATCTGCTGGGAGGGGGCTGGAGGGCTGAGTCTAGGAGACAATAAATGTCTTTTTAAGAGATTATACATCACTTTGAAGCAGGCAGCAGGGTGCATCCAATCCTAAAGAAACCTACCATAGAGCTGGGGAATTTGAATAATGACTATCCAGTCTCAAATACAGCATTCTTGAGCAAGGTGACTGAATGAGTGGTGGATGGGCAATTTCAGGAAATCCTGAATGAACAAGATTGGATCTGTTCCAAACTAGTTTGAGGCTGGTCATGGGACTGAAACAAACTTGGTTGCCCTGGGAGATGACCAGTGCCGAGAGATGGACAGGGGTTCTACAACCCTGTAATTTTTTGATACCATCTATCACGGTATCAAGCCCCGTGGCGCAGAGTGGTAAAGCTGCAGTACTGCAGTCCTAAGCTCTGCTCACGACCTGAGTTCGATCCTGAATTTGCTTCTGAGCTCAATTCAAGGTGCTAGTGTTCACCTTTAAAGTCCTCTATGGTTTGATGACAGCAGACCTTAAAGACCATCTTCCATATGAACCAACCCATCCACTCAGGTCACCTTTGGAGGCACTGCTTTTGGTGCCCCAGCCGAGGCTAGATGGTTGGCAACCCAAGAAAGGGCCTAAGTCATGGCACCTAAACATTGGAATTCCCTCCCCCAAGGAGATTCATCTTCCACTGATGTGTGAAGCATTTTTTTGTTTAATCTGGCATACCTCCAGTAACTGTCATTGGCCCTCCTCCTGGTTATGCTGTTGTGTGTTTATATGTTTTATTGGATTATTTTATATATTGTTATGAACATCATTTTAATGTTTTTATGTTCATTGCTTTGGAGAATCTATTTGGGTAGAAAGGTGTCATAGAAATGTTTTAAAGAAATAAAATAATAAATTCTGTTGGGAAAGCTGCCATTTAGTTGACAAAATGGTACCTTAGCGTACAAGCCCAAGAAGTTAAGAAATGCTTACCAGATGTCTTGAAATATCAGTCTTTTCCACTTGTGACACATCAGCAAAAAAAAAAAATAGGTCTTGGATCCTATGTAGCATAAGCAGGGTCAGCTGTGTAAGCAGCACCCTTCCCACTGGAGTCATTTATGCCCTGTTATATGGTGCCCAAATAGGCTGCAATGAGAAGGAAGAATTGGTGGAAATTGCCCCGCTGCTTACTGTGAGCATAAAGGGAGCTTAGAATCAATGCCTAGATGTGAAAAACAGGGGTGACCAAACTGTGGCTCAGCAGCCGCATGTGTCTCCTTCACACATATTGTGTGGCTCTCAGAGCCCTCCCTGCTCTATTGGCCAGCTTGGAGAAGGCTTTTGTTTCTGAAAATCATTCTCCCAGACTCCCTTTCTTAGTTTGTGAGTTTTCAACTGTGTTTTGGATACCGTGTTCAGCCTAACTTTAGAAACTTACTTTTGAACCAGTTGAATTGATACTAGGTCCACATGTGACACTTTCCCTGCATGAGAAGCATGTCCACCATCCAAGCTTCTTGCAAATAGTCCTGACCCTGGTAGTCCAAGCCAAGCTAGCCAGAAGCTTGGAGAATGCATTTAAAGTTATAGTTGCTTTCTTTCCATCTCTCCCTCCCCCATCTATTTTCCTTCCTTTCTTCCTCCCTTCCTTCCTTCCTCCCTCCCTCCCTTCAACATCTGATGTTCATGTCTTGCAACTCTCAATAATTTATTATCTGTGGCTCATGTGTTAAGCAAGTTTGGTGTAGTGGTTAAGTGTGTGGACTCTTATCTGGGAGAACCGGGTTTGATTCCCCACTCTTCCACTTGCAAGGTTGGAATGGCCTTGGGTTAGCCATAGCTTTCGTAGGAGTTGTCTTTGAAAGGGCAGCTGCTGTAAGAGCTCTCTCAGCTCCACCTACATCGCAGGGTGACTGTTGTGGGGGTGTGGAGAGAAGGTAAAGGAGATTGTGACCGCTCTGAGACTCTGAGATTCAGAGTATAGGGTGGGATATAAATCCAACATCTTCTTCAAGTTTGGCCACCCCTAGTAAGGCACCTAGATATACGGTAAAAGACACAACAACAGAAGCAGTAGTAAAGTCTGTAAGTTCATAGCACACTTACATTCTCATAATAGAAGTATACTTTGATGTGTTTACATGAGTAATAGCTACAGCCATCCCCAGATGTTTCCCACACCCTAAAGTATCAAATACTTACTACACATTTGCACTTGCTAAAGAACCAGTTCAAGTTCTTCCTACATAAGCATCAGCAAACAATTATTAGTTACTTCTAAACATTGTACTGAATGAATAAAAGCAATCATGCTTAACATCCACCTGCATCTGGATTTAATCCATCTGCTCAGTATTAATAATGGATTCTAAATAATATATACCATTCAGAGGCTATATTTTAATAACACCCACACACAAACACACACCCTGTAGGTACCTTAACTCTTTTAGAATGATTGTGCACATTCACTTTCTCTGTGCAAAAATGCTCCTTAACTCAGAGCCAGGATTTGCACTAGCAAGTACAGAAACGAGTAAAAGGGAAAGCCAATGGAAACTTTAGGTTTGCCAACTGCTTGGGTTGCGCAGATGAGTTTTTGACTTTTTCTCTGAACAGCACCCCCTCCCCTCAGTTATGCTATGAGTCCACTGGGAAAGTGACAAAGTGCAAATGTGTGCCTTGCTGTCTGCAGTCTCAAAGTATCTGGGAAGTCACAGAACCAGATAGCTGGATGTTGGATGCCAGTCAATGGAAATCAGATATTCGAAGAAGAATTGAAGATTTATACCCTGCCCTTCTCCCTGAATCAGAGACTTTGGTTATAGAATGTTTAGATGAAAGCCTGGACTATTATCCAAGCTCCTGCCTTCCTTTAACCTTTCCTCCTGAAAGCCCTATCTTCTCATATGGAAATCTCACTGGAGGTTTCTACCAGGGTTCAGCTGGCTCATCTTGGACCCAGTCAACAACAGTGGGGCCCTGGAGATGATGCCTGTCACATTCCATGGTACCAATGGCAAGGAACAAGCTAGCCCTTTGAGGTAGATTGGCTCCCTCCTCATTCTTCCACTCTGGATAGCTGCTTTGGTGGCTTGGCTGAAGAAGCTGCCTTGACCCTTCCTCCTCCCCTTCCATAGAGGCTTCAGCTTTGATAGTGATGGTTACTGTTTCATCTGCACTGCTACCCCTATTTAAAACACAGATAGCCTAAAATACAAATACACGAAGAAACTTCTGACTGTGCTTCAAACTCTGGTTTGACACTAACCGTGGTGGTCTCCAAAACCTTAGTGGTCTCCAAAAATGCCCCCTCAAGAGGAATAGTTATGAACTTCCCCTCTCAGTGGTACATCCCCAACTGCCAAACCATGGTGATACATTTGCGCTGGATCACCGAATATTAAGAGGAATTAAGACTGACATAAGGGAAAATTCATTTTGATATAAGTTTTACAATGAATGCTAGTTAGGTATGGAAATGTATACATATCTATGAAAAGCAGGTGCTACTGAATTCAAACTTCGTTCTACTGCTTCATACCAACACAGCTGCCCACCTGGATCTATGAAAAGCAGCAACACAATGAAACCCAGCAGCACAACTGAATAGCAATTTAAATGTGATCTGGCAATGTGACAGATGCAGAGCAAATGCATGTTTTGGCTCCGTATTACCCTACCATGAGCTATTACTGCTCTTCATCATCTCTGCCCAGCCCCGCTGAGGCTCTGACTGGAACCCTTTGTAGTTAGTTCTTGGCATCTCACAGTTAGAAGGATATGCACATGAATAAAATCAGGCATTTAGCTAAATACTTGCCATTCGGCCCCAAACAGCAGGGGCTGAATACAAAATCTCACAGATGAGGAAAGGGGAAAAAATTCTTCTAATAGAGATTCTTTGTTATAAATAAAATTCTCATTCCAACATTTACTCTTCAACGTTTAGACTATTGTACACTTCCATACCACATGGTGTCCTGGACCTTTGGTGTCCTGGACTCTTACGCATATGAAGCTGCCTTCTACTGAATCAGACCCTCAGTTCATCAGTATTGTCCACTCAGACTGGCACTGGCTCTCCAGGGTCTCAGCCTGAGGTTTTTCACGCCTCTTTGCCTGGACCCTTTTTTGTTGGAGATGCCAGGGACTGAACCTGGGACCTTCCGCTTACCAAGCGGATGCTCTACCACTGAGCCACCGCCCCTCCCCATGCGCAGAACTACCATGCGCAGAACTGCATGGTATCCTGGGATGCATTTGCAGCAACTTCTGCTGCCCTCCTGAGTTTTAGAAGCAGTCTCCTAGCATCAGGGGATCAGGCTCCCTGCCTTGAAGGAGGATGTCCACCCAGATAACCTATTACTCTGGTGAAGTTTGACAGACAGCTGACATTGTGAGTGTGAGGGAGGGCACCTTGAGAGACTTTTTGAGTGCTGTCTCATTTCCCCATCCATGAAGACCTTCAGGACATTGTCACTGTCTTTAGACAAGACAGCCTGTGAATAAAGGGCAACTACTGGATTATCAACTAGAGGAGCCTTGGGGAGGGACGGTAGCTCAGTGGTAGAGCATCTGCTTGGTAAGCAGAAGGTCCCAGGTTCAATCCCTGGCATCTCCAAAAAAGGGTCCAGGCAAATTGGTGTGAAAAATCTCAGCTTGAGACCCTGGAGAGCCGCTGCCAGTCTAAGTAGACAATACTGACTTTGATGGACCAAGGGTCTGATTCAGTATAAGGCAGCTTCATATGTTCATATGTTCATCCTTCCTGGTCCCCTTCAGTATAGCATAGGATTATTATTTTTTTTACAATACTTGTTAATGAGAGCTGCTTTAGGAACCGCCCACTCTGCCCTCAGACCTTATCAAGGAACTCGGCATGGGCCTACTGAGGACCCTTTAGATGGTCTCAAAACAGCCTCCCATCAAGCTTAGCCAAAGCCACTGATCTGAGTTTCTCACGGCTGCCCTTCTGATAATTCAGAGTCAATATAACTTTTTTCCAGCAGCCTGTGGTAATGCCAAGGCCTAGAAACAGCCTAGATGAGCTCTCTTGTGTAACAGAGTTCCCTCACCTTCTTCTCTTTTGGAGCTTGGCACCACAGAAGCCTTGGCTGAGAGGCCCTCCTCCATCACAAACTCTGCTCCTGATTCTGCTGCACCTCAGTCTTGGCACCCCAGTTGTGAATGGTTCGCAACCATCATCCCATGGATCCCACCCCCTTATCAGCTATCACCTGTAACAGGGTGTATCTTGTTAGCTCTAGGGTGCTTGGGACCCTTCCTGTCCATCCCCTGCTCCTGGATGGTGTCCTTCCCATGGTGGCTGGATCCCAAGGAGTCCCAGGGGGTCTGGGATGAAATGGAGGCATCCAGGCCAATCTCCAGGCCTGCAGAACCAGCCTGCCATGCCTTGGTTGAAAAAGGCCAACAAAATGGTGAGGCCACCATACTGGCTTCCTGTATTTGCCAGAAGACCCATGAAAGTCTGTCCAGCCTGGGGGAAACGTGGTCTGTCCTGTCACACCACTGCTTTGTTCATTTCCTGTCCCCACTGGTATTTTGGGGGGGTTCGCTCACCTCCCTCTCCAGTGAACATACTGCCTACTGAACCAGAAGCTTCCAAGTCCTGTTGAGCAACTTCAGCTACAATGTACTCCACACAGCCTGTCGCAGGGTCCTTTGTGTGCCTTCTGTCAGTGGCGTAGCAAGGGAGAAATCCAAAGCTTTGGATTTTCCCACTTTGCTAATCGCAGCAGCTGCCAGTGTCAGATTCCTTTCCGACTCCTCTCCGATGGCCAGAGCTCTGGGAAGGCGAGGTATTGATCCTGTCATAGGGACCCTCCTTGAAGTCTCTTCATCTTCCATCTCAGTAAAACAATTTGAATCTGCTCTTTGTTTCACTTCTTTCTAACTGAATTTCTTTCTGTCTTTTTTTTTTAAGATGGAGAGCTAGACAGAAGCGTCCTGCTGGAGTTGCAGGGCTATCAAAACTGGAGGGGTGGTCTCTCTCGCTCCACCCCAGGAGAGTCACACAAAAATTTGCATAGCCCTGCCTGGAGCGAGAGGAGGTGTGACCTAACCCCTTTGGATGACTTCCCTCACTGAAGGAGAATGAATATTTTACAGCACTCATCCTCTTCCCTTCCCTTTTGCCAACTGTCCTTTTGCCCCTACCCATTCTTCATGCCAATGCATCTGCTACTCCAAAACAAATTATACCTCTTATAGCCCTTCCCCCACCTTTTATCTTGATGTTTTGCTGCCTTTTAAAATTTTCCCTCAGGAGAAGCTGAAATCTCTGAAGCACATTCCTGCTTTGTGAGTCATCACTACTGGGAGGGGGATTATAGATGGCAGGCAGAGGGAAGGAAGGAAGGAGGTGTCCTGATAAAGCAGTATGGATAGCTGATGGCAGCTGAAGCAGCAACATTATCTATTGGTCTGTGCTTCTTTTCATCTGTGTGAAGTAGACTGCAAGGGGCACTTATATTGAACTAACTGGCATTTCTAGATTCATTCAAAGAAGCCAGAGTTAGTATAAGCTACAATTAGCATGCAAGGTACTCACTGTGGCTTACAGTGCAATCCTAAAAAAGAGTTACATGCTTGACTCAATGGACTTAGGAGGCCAGAACTCTGCATCTTTGTTTAGCACTCACGAACAACCCACCAACAAATCAGTTTGTTGGGCAGCCCGCATTCAGGCATCAAACAAGGATTTACACACAGAGGTTTATTGCAATATCTGTGTGCAGCTATTGTCTCTTACAGAACAAATGGCCTTGTTCTTGTGGAGCTACCAACCACACACCTTTCTACAAACTCTTATTAGCAAAATCAGCATGGTATAGTACAGGGAAGTCAAATAACCAGCCTGCCTAGGGCTTTAAGCAGGCCCACCAGGCTCTTTTCTTCCCCCCTCCCCCTTCTGTCCTTACCCTTTGAACCTCCAAAGCTGCTGAAGTTCCCTGCTCTTTCTGCCTTGTCTGGCTGTAGCATTAAACAAAGCTGTAATGAAAATGCAGAGCGGATCTTCCGTTAAGGTCTCTGTGCCCAGAAAGATAGGGCCCAGAGACCTTAATGGAAAATCCATTCCACGTTTTCCTCACAACTTTGTGCGGTTTCAGTGTTCCTATAGACTGGCTGAAGTTCATACTTTCTAGAGTTGTGTCCTTGCAAATAAAATGTTGATGCTTTGAGCCAGCTTGTCTCTGCTCAGTGGACTTGGGAACTGGTGCTTAGTGACTAACTTGGGAACCCACAGCCAAAGGGAGATATTACACAGGAGAGCCACTGCCAAACTGAGTAGACTCGGGGGGGGGGGGGAATGCTTGCAATGCCATTTCATTGTTTTCCCAGGCTCAGAGCATTTTATAGTTTTTAGTTTCTGCTATGATCCTTTCTCTTGATGGTTTATTTTTAAAATTGCATTGCCAAATCCCACTATTCCCCACCTTCCAATTTCAAAGAAAACATTGCAAGAGTTTTAAACATATTTGTATTTTAAGTTAAAATATAATCTTTAATTGTGTTTGTCTGTGTCCTTTATAGTTCATATCTCTGTTACTTCACATTATATTTTACGACACACATATGATGCCCGGCCCTACAAAGTCCCATTTGTGTCAGGTCTGGCTCTCCTAACAAATAGTGATTAGAGAGTGCAACTATGATCTGGGACAGCTGGATTCAAATTCCCACTCAGCCATGAGAGCTTGCTAGGCAATTCTAAACTACTTCACATTCTGTATTTTATTTAAAATATTTATATGCTGCCTTTTTCAGAACAACTCGTCTATTGTTGTAGAGACAAAATGATGAAAGAGGATAAAAGATTCAGGTGGTATAGCCATGTTGGTCTGAAGCAGCAGAACAAATGTTGAGTTCAGTGGTACCTTTAAGACCAACAAAGTTTTATTAACAGTATAAGCTTTTGTGTCCAAGCACACTTCATCAGATACCACGAATAAAACCTTGTCTTAAAGGTGCTATTGTACTCAAACTTCGTTCTGAAAGAGGATAAAACATTGTTATTAGACATTTAGGTCTCCACAGATGAGAAAAGCAAGGTATAAATATCTAAATAAATAAATCTAAGTTTTACATTCTACAAGAAAAAAAAAACTACTTAAATACAACAGCATACAACTGAATAAAACAGCATTTCAATGTACCTCATTACAAGCCTAAATTTACCTTTAACCACATAGGTCTAACATTTTTAGTACTAGTTATTCACATCACACATGTTGCTGGTAACAGAATCAGTTAATGTTGTTCGAATAAATGCAGCCCTACAATTTGGGTCTTGTGATCTGTCCCACCCTTTTCTTGGCTTCTAAGAGAAGATCCCTATTTTGTTGCTATGAAGAAACACATTACTGAAAGTAGCACACTGATGTCTCCTCATCCTCCACCCGACCCATTAATTAAAATCAAATGACTTTTTTCCCTTCAAGTCTCCCTGCAGTGGCAGTGCAGAAGTCAGCAGACAGATGTCAAAACAATAAGCAGCCGTTTGACAGCAGAAAATTAGGGGGGGGGGATTAAGTCTCCACTTCAAAGAAAATGTTCAGATAACAAATCAAGCTCCTGGCTCAAGGCAGAAATAAAAATCACATCCAGGCCATCGGAAAAAGGAAGTTTACCCTAAATTACAAGAATGCTCCTCCTCCTTTCAACCTGTCAGTGTGAAAGAGATTTATTTGCATACTTCATTTATACCTTGCATTATCTCCCCAAAAGGGACCCAATGCAGCTCAGGTCATTGTTCTCTTCTCTGTTTTATCCTCACACCAACCTTGTGAAGGAGGCTAGGTTGAGAGAGTGAGACTGGCCCAAGGTCATTGGCAAGATTCTATGACAAGAGTGGAGACTCTAACCTGGGTCTCTCAGATGCTCTTCTAACCACTACACCAATATTCTAACTACTACACCACCAATGGCTAATGTGACCAGTAAGGCTACTAGGGAAAATTTCTGTAGGGTAGTAGCTTTTGTGGAGTTATTTGGAAGACTGCTTCAGGCTTATATGGTATTTAAAACCTTCACGACCCTTCGGCTACACTGCATATAAATCTATGCATCCACAACTCTGTATCACAAGTAAGTCAACAGGTGGTAAGCTCATACCCTATCACAAATTTTGTTACTCATTAAGGTGCTGCTGGATTCTTGTTCCCTTTGATTAATAGAGAATTCAAGCTGTGCTGTTAGGTTTCTCCCCCCTCCCCCCCAATCTGTAAGGAATGGAAAAGGGACTCTCTCTAGCTATCTGTGGCTTGCTCTCTCTGGCTTTCCCTCCCACCTCTGTCTCTCTGAAGAAGTGTGCAAGCACACAAAAGCTTAAACCTGAAATAAAATGGTATTGGTCTTAAACACTGGACTCCATTTTTTTATCTCTCTGGTTTTTTCTCTCCCCCTTTCCACTCCCCCAAAGAAGAAGCGTACAGGCACACAAAACCTAACTTTGTCAGTCTTAAACACAGGACTCTTCTCTCTCTCTCTTCTCTCTCTCTCTCTCTCTCCCTCCCCCTTTCTGTATCTGAAGAAATGTGGAAGCACACAAAAGCTTATACATAGAATAAAATGTTGTTGATCTGCTGCCACAGGAAGCCATTTTTTCCCCTGTCTCTCTGGCTGTTTCCCTCCCCAGAGGAGGAAGGGAATAAGCTCTTAGCCAATAGAGGGAAAGCTTTCGCTGGCTCTTTCCCTCCTCCTCCCTCCTGAGTCAATCAAGGAAAAGTTTTCTTTCTCTCCTCTGTGAAGCAGTTGCTCAGTCCTCATCTGTCTTGGAGCTGGAGGGTGGGGTTGCTCTCCACAGAGATTGAGCAACAGGTGTCTCAGCCAAAGAGAGGGATTTGTGACCGCTACCATAGGGCTTTTATTAATCAGGGAGATGTTTCTATTGACTCCCATCATTTTCCACATCATAGGAAACAATGAGGAATGCGGCAACCATTTTGGGGTACCACAGAATGGGAACCCCTGGTCCAATCTTTCTGAAATTTAGGGGTTCTCTGGGGAAGAGGCTCCTGCAGCCACACTGCAAATTTGGTGCCTCTCCCTCAAACCCCTTCCCTCACAGCTCCCATACATTATACCCTATGTTTTGTGAATAACTTCCAACGGCCCACAGGATATAATGGAGCTGTATATTCAGGAGCAGCCGAATATCTCCTGAATCAGATTTGGCCACCAAATCTGATATTCAGGGATATTCAGCCCCCTGAATACTCTGAATCTGAATTTTACCGATTTTTTTTTGTAGTACATCCCTAGTTGCAAGTTGCTTTGGGGAAGAAAAGCAGGGTATCAATAAATAAGCTCTGTACCCTCTGTACAGCTTTACAGCATCTCTGAAGAGAGCCACAAATTTTGCCAAAGTTGCAGAAACAACAGCTAATAGGTACTTGGAGCTAATTCTGCTGTTTACTACAGTATCTGCTAGAAAAGGCCTTACATGTTTAGAGAAGAAAATACTGTCAGATGCTAATTTACATCCTAGTCCCTAAAGCCACATCCCTTATGCGACTTTTTAGAAAAAAATCAGGGTTTTCCCCATCTTTATTGCAAATAATACCACAAAAGTTAACAGGCTGCAGCATCTGGAAATACAATTTGCTGGGTATTGGCAGAGATACAGAAGAAGGAGGAAGTCTTGGATAAAAACTTATTAGTGAATGGCAATGTCTAAAACCCAGTGTTCTGTCTGAAACATGGATACTTAAATTAAGAACTACACTAAAGCATTGATTTAAATATTGCATGGCACTGCAACATAAAAAATGGACTTTTAAAGCACTGCAAAGCGGTGACTGCTGGCATAGCAACACTATTGATTCCCTTAGGTTAGATTATTGCCAGACCAGCAGGCACACAAACTAGCCAAATTCATAATTCATTCAGCATCAACACTTGACAAGGGGATCTTGTACATTTTAAAAACAAAACAAAATGAACAGAATGAATTGGCCTAGCGAGAAGCCTTGCTCTTCCAAAAAAAAGAAAAGAAAACAAAATGTCGATACTTGTCTTTGAGACTTGTCTGTTTTAAAACGACAAAAACAAACAAAAATATTTCTCGTTTCCCAGAAGTGTGCTTGTCCAATGCAATCCCCTACTACATCCACCAATGTCCATTTTTATCAGGCAATTTAAGAAACTGCAATGGGAGGTCTACGGAAGATCCTAGCAGTCCTTTTCAGGCCAGTTATCAAGGAGAGCCTCACCAAAGAAGCAACATGAAATGGCCATCAGATTACTGGGGTGGGGGGAGCCACTTTGATGCCTCCAGTCTTAATCTCAGAATAATAATGAAAATGACGTTTCACTACAAAATGTCCATTGCTACCTGTTATGCTTCCAGATGTGCACAGTTTACATAACCACTACAACAACAACAAAAATAATGTGGCCTGAAAACCACTACAACAACAACAAAACTGTGGCCTGAAAAGGACAGCTAGGATCTTCTGGAATTTGAAACTGGGATCTTCTCCCAGTTTGAAAGATGTTACAATGTAATGCTAACACTGATGATGATTACTTTGCACTATTGCAAAACAGCTGGTTGAAGAAACTGGATTTAAGCAACTATCAATGCAATCCTAAGGGTGTTGCACCCTTCTAAGCACAACGGCTTCAGTGACCTTAGAAGGCTGTAACGGTGTTTATTAAAGCTGAATTCAAATATCAATGAATTGCTAGAAAGAAGAACTTAATTTAAAATACAAATTATTTTAGTTCTTATAGAATGAATGGGAGAATGGTGGTAGAAAGTACTGTCAAGTGGCAGCCAATTTATGGCAACCTGGTAGGGTTTTCAAGTCAAGAGATAGACAAAGATGGTTTACCACCACCTTCCTCTGCATAGCAATGCTGGACTGCCTTGGTGGTAACTCCTATCCAAGTACTGATCACGGCTGACCCTGATTAGCTTCCAAGATCTGATGAGGCCATGCTGGTTGGTCAGGGCAAATGGGAATACGCCACTATTATTTAAGAGAATTCATTTGTACTAGCAAACCAGTGTTCACCAGTTCCCATTTTATTCATGTATTAATGTGAAGACCAATATGGAGCCTTTACTCCTCCAACTGGACATTCCAGGACAATGCACCACACACTTTGATTGACTTTCCACCACAACAAAAGGATCTTTACTGTGTGACTGAAGGTAGGCTGTGGCAGTCGTTTTGTGGCTGCGCCCACCATGCTATGTCAGAATGCTTCCCCCAAGCTCATAAAGGCTGGAGACCCCTGAGGTAACTTATATCTCCTCAGACTTACACACTAGTAAGCCTCAAACATGGACTGTTCAAATCTCCCTCCCCTCCTTGCAATATGTATCTACTGTATACTGGCTTAACTCCTCCCCCAACAGTTGCCAGCAGCATCTCCCACACAGATGTCACAGGAACCTCCCCCCTCCACCCACAAACTCCCTGGAGATATGTTGGTAGAACATTACCATGATGTTGGTGCAATGGCATGCAGATGTAAGCCCACATCAGAAGTGGAAGATATCAGGGAGCACAACTCCATTTCTGAGTGCCCACCAGCCATTTCTACTATCGCTCCTGCTGACCAAACAGGTATTATGCCTGCCATCTTGCAGGCTGACGGCCTCATGGAGGAGCTCAAACAGAAATTGCTATTAGTTCTAGTGCAGCTTCTTATAAATAAATCACAAATAAAAACTAAACTTATAAGAACTGCCTACACTATGGCTCTCTGAAGGTGTTTTCCAAATGGTGGAAGCTCCTATAAGGAAGGGGTGAGGCAGAGGCACTGGAAGAGCACCTGAGTCATGCCAGACTTTCAAACCTGTTCATATCTGATGAAATGAGCTTTGAATCATGAAGGCTTATACCCTAGAAATCTGTGTGGGTCTTTAAGGTGCTACTGGACTTAAATTTTGACTTTGATCTATGGCTCACACCATGTGCACAGTGGGTGACCAAAAACAACTAATGACTGAAGTGACCAGGTGCATCTAACTGCTCTGTAGTGCGGTTGCCAACTGTGCTCATCTAGCTTGGCTCTTGCACCACTGTAAGCTGCTCAACAAACCATGTTCTATTAAGGAGGAACAGCTGTCCTGCACTCTGCAAGCAGCATCAGTCAGGTCTCCTCAAGAGCAGTGCCCTCAGGTCTAGATAGTGAAGCCTGGGAGCACCAACAGTCACTTGCATTCAAGATCAGGAACTGGCTCACAGATTTGCACTTAGTGGACAAGCTGAACTAGAAAGCTTCCCTTCCCAGCCCAAGGCTCATATAGGTTGTGAGGACTGCAGCTCCATCTGCTTTGGAAAAAAAACACCAGGCTTGTCCAGGCTTAACTGTGGATAAATCCATCCTGATCTGGCCCAGAAGATGGAACATGGGCTGCAAGTAGGGTTAGCAACTGCTGGTTGAGAAATCCCTCAAGATTTGGCGCATGGGAGTGCAGGGTGAGGGGTGGGACCCCAGCAGGGTATAGAGCCCACCCTCAAAAACAGCCATTTTGTATCTGTAATGTGGAGGTCTACTGTGGTTCCAAAAGATCTCCAGGCCCTACCTGGAGGTTGGTAGCCCCAGGTATAAGCACAGCACTGCACTTTTGCTGGGCTATGAGTCTTTCCCTCCTCTGCTTCTGCTGGGTGGAGAAAGATTCTGGTAGACCACTGGACTGAATTCTGGACTGGTGCTTCATTTCCTCTCGACCTGGGGAAAACAGTGGGAAGTTCTGATGGAGGAGCTCTCATTGCAGGTTGCTCAGGGACAAGTTCTGGAGCAGATGGACCAGGAGTATCCACCCTGCAGAGTTCCCCCAGGTTTTTAGCTTTTCCCCAGGCCATGTTTCTGGCTCCTCAGGCTCTTTCTCAGAGGCTTTTGAGTCAGAGTCCACAGTCAGCTCAGTGGAGCCCATAGTCTGACACAAATTAAAAAATAAATTTAGGAAACTGCTATGGTAAGCACAGCTTTAAAACAAACACATGATATTCGTGTGACTGCAGTCTTTATTATCAACAAAGCAATAAATGTCACTACTTTTCAGTGTGGAGCTATCATGCTATGTGAAAGACATGTTATGTTATGCTTGGTGTCAGGATTTCCCCTATGCCAAAGTCCGCTAAAGTGGGAGATCTCCCACCGTCACCTGGGAACTGGCAATCCTTATTTGAGACCAATTCCTGTGGGCAAAAATTCCACTATGTGAGCTAACAGCATTAAAGTTGTGAGCAAGCTTACATTTGACTACCATGTAAACCTAGCCTAGAGGAAGCATCTGTGCATTTAGACTAAAAAGCTGTGAGCAGACTAGTGAAAATCTGTGCATATTTGTTCACGTGATCACGCTAAAGAGAAACTTGTTTGAGACCCTCAAGAACCACTGCCAATCACAGTAGGAAATGCTGATACTGAGAGACCAATGGCCAGTCTCAATGTAACGAAGCTTCATGTGTTTATTTCACTCCTAAGAGGAAGTACTGGTTTGTATCAAGACTGTATACATGATGTGTTAGTTGCATATCTATAATAATCTCTGCAGTGCACCAAACAGATATTATTTACAGCAAGAACCCCATTTGTAATAAACATGTGCTATGTTTCTACCCTAGAAGTTTTGTGAAAGGTTGTATTGGTTCTATAGCTACCACATATTCATAGTGATAAATTCAGGTTGGACAATGACAGGGAAGACCAAGATTGATATTTCTGATCCACCACGACTTTGAGCCAAACACTTTCTCACATGCTAGCGTACTTCCCAGAGTTGATATGAGGATAACATGAAGAAGAAGAGAATCATGTATGATGCCATAAGCTCCTCAAAGCAAGGACAGGATAAAAATGTGATAAATGGTCCAACAGCCATCATCATATATAATAATTCCCTAATGGTGGTGGCCAAATGGAGTGCTTCCATTGGCTGATGGATGCACTCAACAAACCACTGGCCCATCATGCGTCACTCACCACCTCTGGGTTCCCACTGCCTGACCCGCCTGTCCCTTGCCTACTGCAGGCCTGGGAACACTGAAAAAACTGCCAAAACAGTCTTACCTCAGAGACAGACACTCTCCGATGCTTCTCTGTGTCCTCTCCATCAACCGGCCTCAGAAAGGGCTGCTGCTCTACTGTGGCCTCACGAAGCATTTCCTCAGAGGCTATGGAGACTGCCTCTTTCCCGTCACTCCCTCCCTCCCTAAACCTCATCCCAGGACAGATGAGGATTGGGCCACTGGGAAAGCTGCTAGTCAGAGGCTGTTGATAGGGAGTAAAGGGAGTCAGTAAAGAGAGAGGCCTCAGCTGAATATAATGCCATACAATCCACCCTTCAAAGCAGTTATTTTCTCCAGGGGGAGAGAGATCTGTTTCTGGAGTTCAGTTGTGATCCCAGGAGATTTTCAGACTCCATCCGAAGGTTGGCTACCCTAGGCCTGGCAGCATCCTTTAGGTGACTTGATGCCACCTGACTGGTACAACTTAACTAGGCCTGGTTGCTTGCTCCTGTTCAGCAGCAGCCCCCCTATGACAGCCAGTATAATTTACCAGTTGGCAAATTCCTGGATATTTGAGGGTAAGTTTGAGGAGTGGTGAGGCCTCAGACAGGTACAATGTCATAGACTCCACCCTCCAAATCAGCCATTTCCTCCTGGAGAACCACTATTGCCGACCTCCAGGTGAGGGCTGCAGATCACTCAGAATTACAACTGCTGCCCAGATGGCAGAGATCTGCTTCCCTTGAGGTGGTGAGGAGTGAATGTCTTCACTTGGGTGGGTGGTAAGACAGCAAGGGTGGGGAGCACTTGCCCAGATCTTCTTTCTAGAGCCTGTTGTATTTCCTTCACAATGGGCCTTATTCTTCATGTTAGCATATTGAAGTGAAACAGAATGTTCTGTGATAGCTTGGAAATGGAACACATCTATGGTGGCACAAACCTTCATGGGCTAAAACCCACTTCATCAGATGCATACAGTCAAAGAACCACTCTTGCAACATAATTTATAAAGATAACTAAATAAATATTAGTTGAAGGGGACAATAAAGTACATCAGGGGTTCCCAACATGGTATCGACTAGACTATGGGTGAGTGGGCGTCAACGTGGCAGATGCGGTTCAATGTGGCCAAGTGCAAAGTAATGCACATTGGGGCCAAGAATCCCAGCTACAAATACAAGTTGATGGGGTGTGAACTGGCAGAGACTGACCAAGAAAGAGATCTTGGGGTCGTGGTAGATAACTCACTGAAAATGTCAAGACAATGTGCGTCTGCAATAAAAAAAGGCCAACGCCATGCTGGGAATTATTAGGAAGGGAATTGAAAACAAATCAGCCAGTATCATAATGCCCCTGTATAAATCGATGGTGCGGTCTCATTTGGAGTACTGTGTGCAGTTCTGGTCGCCGCACCTCAAAAAGGATATTATAGCATTGGAGAAAGTCCAGAGAAGGGCAACTAGAATGATTAAAGGGCTGGAACACTTTCCCTATGAAGAAAGGTTGAAATGCTTGGGACTCTTTAGCTTGGAGAAACGTCGACTGCGGGGTGACATGATAGAGGTTTACAAGATAATGCATGAGATGGAGAAAGTAGAGAAAGAAGTACTTTTCTCCCTTTCTCACAATACAAGAACTCGTGGGCATTCGATGAAATTGCTGAGCAGACAGGTTAAAACGGATAAAAGGAAGTACTTCTTCACCCAAAGGGTGATTAACATGTGGAATTCACTGCCACAGGAGGTGGTGGCGGCCACAAGTATAGCCACCTTCAAGAGGGGTTTAGATAAAAATATGGAGCACAGGTCCATCAGTGGCTATTAGCCACAGTGTATGTGTGTATGTAAAATTTTTTGCCACTGTGTGACACAGAGTGTTGGACTTGATGGGCCGTTGGCCTGATCCAACATGGCTTCTCTTATGTTCTTATGGTGCCTGCCAACACCTTTCCTGGTGCCTGTCAAGTGTTTTAGAGAATGGGAAGGCCACTTGGGGCTTTTCCTAGCAAGGCTTCTAACTGGCCACTGGACATTTGATTGACTTTCCACCACAACAAAAGGATCTTCACTGTGTGACTGAAGGCAGGCTGTGGCAGTCATTTTGTGGCTGCACCCACCATGCTATGTCAGAATGCTTCCCTCAAGCTCATAAAGGCTGGAGACCCCTGAGTTAACTTATGTCTCCTCAGACTTAATAAAATGGAACCCTTAATTCTGCAAAACCAGAAAAACTGAGCCAAACTCTAAATCCAAAAAATGCTATTTTGAGGACAGGCAATCTACAGCATGTATGCAAACAATGGCACACTAGATCATCTTTTTGGCATACAGGACTAGTTTTCCGCCCAAGAGAACAAGATGAGCCCCTAAGGTACAGATGTCACTGCTGGGACTCAGATTACTCTCAGAGTTTCTGGCTAAGTACAATCCACAATTCCCCTTCCCTTTTTGTTTCCTGGTACACCAACATATTTACTGGCAATCAGGATAAAATGGCTGTCCACCCCAGTACTATATGCTAAAGCAAAGTTGCTATAATCTCACAGTTGTCCACCAAGAATCATATCTTCACAGTCCCAGCAAAGCAACTTTTGCAGACCGCCCCCCCCCCCCCGCTGTACTATTCAGCTATGCAGAAAGAATCAATTATTTAGTGAATCACTAATCAGTACAGGACAGCCCATTAGCCTGAGCACTTCCCCCTCCACCTGCTTCCTTCAGTCAGTGCAATCTCTTATCTAGGCATCACAGAAACGTGCACACTTCCTTCAGGTTGCCACTTTTAAAACACCTATTTAGAGAACCGTAGGCTTATAGAGTAACCAAATTTCAGAACACGAACCTTTTGCAACAGCACTTGCACTGCAGCAATTGTGAGGGGATTCCAGAAAAACATAGAACTGGAATATTCACAAAGATAACTGGCAACACTGTTATAAAAGAGCCTGCCCTAAAATGAAAATTTTGCTTGAAAGGTGTTGCATAATACAAAATTACGATGCTGGATAGAATAAAGTTTGAGTTCAGTGGCACCTTTAAGACCAACAAAGTTTTATTCACGGTATGAGCTTTTGTGTGCACGCACACTTCCTCACATCTGTGCGCCTGCACATAAAAGCTCATACCTTGAATAAAACTTTGTTGATCTTAAGTAAGGTTGCCAGCCTCCAGTTGGGGTTTGGAGATTTCCCACTTTTAAAGCTGATGTCCAGCGGGCATTGATCAGCTCCCCTAGAGAAAATGGCTGCTTTGAAGGGTGGACTCCCCGGCCTTGTACCCTGCTGAGGCCCCTCCCCAAACCCCACCCTCTCTTGGGCCCACCCCCAATGTCCCCAAGTATTTTCCAACACAAACCTGGCAACCCTAAAGGTGCCACTGGACTCAGACTTTGTTCTACTGCTTCAGACCAACACGGCTGCCCACCTGGATCTATGCTGAATAGAAATTAACTTGCATAATTTAAATTTGCACCTGCAAATAATACAAATTTGCACCAGTAAAAATGCAGATAAATGGGCAAACCATTTTCTTTTTAAACTGAATATTTTATGTTATTTATTTTGTTCAAATCAAAGTTGATGCAGCCATTGTTGAAACTGGAACCAGAAGGTGCTTCAGGAGGAGGGTGCATAAGATTGACCACACTGGGCTGCATGGGGCTGGCCATCCCAGAGTCCAGGAGAGGGTGAATCTCTGCTTCCACCTCAGTCAGGTGCTTAGGGGGTCCGGCTGAGCTTTGGGTAGACATGGGAGATGTAGGCATAATAGTAGAATCTTGCAGGAGGGGAGGAGTCAGACACTTCTCATTCTTATTTTGGTAGGACAATAAGCAGGATATTTTATGTCATTTAACTTTTGCTGGTTTTTAAGGTTTTATTATATTCTATAGTGTTACTGTTGGTTTTAAACTATGCTGTATTCTTACATTAATGCCAATAAAGGCCTAAAGGATGATGTTATTTATTTTGAAGGTTTATAGACCACCTCTTCAGAGACCTGTTCAAGGGTGCGAACAAAATAAAAACACTCTAAAATCCATCAACAATAAAACCATCTTTAAGGAGCATAAAACCCATGTAATAATAAGAGACTGGCTTTATACCCCACCCTTCATTCCACAAAGGAGTCTCAGAGCGGCTCACAATCTCCTTTCCCTTCCCCTCACCACAACAGACACCCTGTGAGGTAGGAGGAGCTGAGAGAGCTCTAACAGAAATTACTCTTAAGAGGAACAGCTCTGCGACAACTTGTGACTGGCTCAAGGTCACATCAGGAGGTGGATGTGGAGGTGTGGGAATCAAACCTGGTTCTCCCAGATTAGAATCTGCACACTTAACCACTACACCAAACTGACACTCTAAAATAGTAAGAAAGCATCAATTCAGCAATTTCAGCAGAGATCATAAAACGGTAACCACAAACAGTCAGGAGATATACAGGCTACAAAAAAACAGACAGCTAAAAAAGGATGGGGGGAATGTCAATGAAAAGCCTACACAAAGAAAAGTGTTTTGGCATGATCCCTCAATGACAACAAAGGAGGCACTGGAGAAACTTAAGAGAGGCCAGTCTAAAAGCAAGGTGCTGAGAAAGCCCTGCCTTTAGTTGCCACCAACCTCACCCCAATGGACAGGAACAGAAAGGAGGACTTGGGATAAGGGTTTTAATTGATGGGCTAGACAACACAACCAAAAGGGCAGAAAATCCAAATTCTCAGTATACAAGAACGTATCTTCCAAACCTACAAACTACATAAAGCATAAAATGTTCAGATTAAATACTATAAAATCTATCATTAATATGAAGTAAAATGCAGTCTACTATTCCATTAAGTGATGCTGAGGTGTTAAATAAATTCTGCAGAATGTCTGGAAGTGTATCCTCAACACTACTGAAGTTGACCTCATCTGCTAATGCTGATCAGTCAAGCATTCCACAGGACTGGATGCACCCAAGCCTTGAAACCACACAGTGGAATAACAGATCAACGGTATTTTGCTCTGCATTTATGACCTATTTCAAGGAATTCAAAAGATATTTTAGCAGGAGCATCTCTGTGTGTGTGCGTGTGTGCGTGTGTGCGCGCATGATATATCTGAGGATGCTCCGACAGACAATGAAATGACCTGTTGCCTTGTATCCAGCTCAGACCAGACATCAGGATTTTTAGATTCTAGACTAAATAACAACATTCCCATTACATACTGCACCCAGGCTCTACCTGTATCCCTTTAGCTGCTTGGATGAAAGGACCGCCATACAGCTAATTTAAGCTGGCATCCTTAACAGTCTTGCTTCACTCATCCATCGTCTTTTCAGTTGACCAGGCAGTGAGTGGTCCCTCTTCTCTGTGCCTTCTAGTTCTCAGATCTCAATGGACTGCAGCAGCATATCCACTCCATCCCTCAGTCCCCAGGCTCCTCCTGTGCTGTTACTACCTGTTGCTACTATGGTCCCTTGCTAGTTGTTCATTTCTCCCTTACTATCATACGTCACAAGCATTTCGTCTTTCCTTCCCTCTATGCCACGGGTGGCCAAACTTGCTCATTGTAAGAGCCGCATAGAATAAATGTCAGATGTTTGAGAGCCGCAAGACACAAATGTCAGATGCTTGAGAACTGCATGGAAGGAAGGAAAAGAGATGGGGGAGGGAGAAGTGGAAAGGAAGCAACTTCAACTTTAAATACATCCTCCAAGCCACCGGCCGACTTGGATTGGAGAAGTGCTTTAAAGAGACAAATGCCTTCTCCAAACCATCTGAAACGGAAGCGGAGGCTTCGAGAGCCACACAATATGCATTAAAGAGCCACAATGTGGCTCCCGAGCTGCAGTTTGGCCACCCCCTGCTCTATGCCATTTCCCAGCAGCAGAGATTTGGATGCCAAGGCATTCCCTGAAGAAGAAAATGCTAATGCAAAACTGCTGCATGGGGATGTGATAGACCAGCGGGAAGGTATGTTCTGAATAGCAGCAAATCAGAACATTTTACTTGGTCTGGTTCTCTCACCAAGTCTGAGGTGAAATCCCAAGGCACTGGCCAGCCTCACTTGGGCCAGCAGCACAGGAGAAAGAGTGGTATGGATGATGCTCATCTTCACCTACTAGCCCCAACTACTGCTATTCATGTCGAAGACAAACCACTGGCAACCATTGTTTATCCAACTACAGCTTTCATATATTTTCCTCACACACACCCTGTTTGCCAGCACACTGGCATTTTCACAGCTTGACAATGATAGTTTTTAATATACTTTGGTCAAAAAATTAGATTTGAGTCCAGTAGCACCTTAGAGATCCACAAGATCCAAGAGTATATAGCTTTCGTGAGCCAAAGCTCCCTTTGGCAACAAGATTGCCTGCCCCTGTGAGAGACTCAATAAGAAACATTTTCCTACATGGGAGCGGAAAAGTGGTCATCTATTGCTTGGGAAGGTACAGCAAAGAGCAAGACTGCTGTGAATTGGGCATCATGTACACACATCATCAGGGCCTTTTATGAGCAGAAATGCACAGGAACACAGTTCCAGCTGGCTTGGCATCAGGGTGTGTGGCCTCATATACAAATGAGTTCTTGCTCGGCTTTTTCTACCAAAAAAAAAAAAAGCCCTGTATGAAACAATGGTGACATCAGGGTGTGTGGCTTAATATGCAAATGTGTTCCTGCTCGGTTTTTCCTACAAAAAAGACCCTGCCCATCATTATGACAACTGCTTCAAAAATATTACAGAACAGCATAAAAAACATACTATTGGCCAGCTGGCCATTTTGTCTGATGGCACTTCTGTTCTTTCAAATATTGTCAAACTACTGTGGACATCACTTTTCTTCTTTCCTATTTAATTGTTTGAAACCTACGCAAATAAACAATCAGATTATCTTAGTGCAGAAATACTAAACACGAGCATCAGCCCTCAAAGAATGCTGAAAAGAGCAAAGGGAAAGGCTATGGCTTGTGATTGGTGCCACAGGTTATCAAGAGCTCACTGACAAGATGGGGCTAAGAGGTTAATGGGATGCTGTGCATTCATCTTCCTTTCTTTGATTTGAGCTCAATAGCTGGATTAGGAAACATTAGCAACGTAACAGAGCGTTTGCAAAACAAGAAGTACCAGCTTTTGCTCAGCGGCACAGAGCGAGCCCTTTTGGGTAGCTGTTCCCTTCAAAGATTAAATTAAATCAAACTAAAAGTCAGTCATCAGAGGACATATTTTTGGAATGGTGTCAGGAGAAAAAGGATTAAGTGACACACAAATGAAAAATATAGCACTTCAAAAAACAAGCTTGGATTATTCCAGCTACTGTGATATTTTATGATCAGTTAACATGGTCATCATCTGCAAATGCAGAGCAAACAATAATGGACTAATGAAAGAAGACTGCACAGTCATTAGCTATTTTTTTTTTTTTTGCCACTAGCACAACTGCCTTCATGCACAGGTTCCACATTTCTTCAATTATTTATGCCATGAAAGGCTAATTTCACTTAACTCATGTGTCTTCTGCCTAAGTGATTAGTGGAAGGAAGTACTAGGCAAAGCTTGTCTAAATCACCCTTATCCTTCCTAGCTGGAAACTCATAACTGAGGTTGGGAGGGGATGGGAACAGACTCACCCCCAGAGAACAGAAACCCACTGGTACCTTGCTGACACAGATTCTAAGGAATAAATACACAGGATTATTTTTTCATCATAGCGCCTCTTTCAAGTAGATGAGAAGCCATGCCCTTTTTCAGTCAGGCACATCTCAAGAAAAGAATATATGACAAATGTGCAAACTTCTTTGGAACCTATATTTCGTCAAAGAATAGTCCTCTTGCAGAAGACTGCCTCTATGCTATGTGGTGAGTAGCAACTGGTAATCAGGGCAACATGGAATTAACTATCAATCCCTCAGTGCATCAGAACGAAGAAAGGATGAAGAAAAACAAAACTTCTTGTGTTCACAGTATTGGGTTCCTCATACAGGGATGGCAAGCTACCATTTCCCATCTACCAGGAGGTCTGGGAAAGAATTCAACGGTGTCATCCTACACAGAGTTGTTCAGTTGCACAGTGGAATCCAACTCTTTGCGACCCATGGACAGGCCCTCCTGTCTTCCACCATCCTCTGAAGTCTGCTCAAATTCGTGTTAGTTACACAGAGTTATACCATTCTAAATCTACTCAAGTCAATAGGCTTAGAAGCAGGAGAGGACTGGCGATTAGGGCTACCATGAAGAGTCCGGGGCTACCACAATCCAACCACAACCCAAAGGCCATCCCCACCAGAGTCATCAGAGAGACCAAAGCATATGGAAAAAGAGCTCACAACAGTGAGTGACACACCCATTCAGCCCACCCTGGTATGGTGACAATACTGACCTGGATAGATTAATGGTTTGATAGCTTTATGTGTTGTCTGATGTAAGGAAGGATTTTTCCTCCAGGCCAGATCAGCTAGGGATCCTGGAGGTTTTTGCTTTCTTCTGGGTTTAGAGTTGGGGTTACTGGGGGAATTGTGCAGGGGGTTGGACTAGATGACCCTTGATGTGCCTTCCAACTCCTACGTTTCTATGTCCTTATTTTCCAAAACACATGCTTAGCAGAAACTATAAAATGTGAAACGACCCCCTTATGTCCTCTATCAGCTGCAGGTTTTGTATCTCCCAAAAGGAAAACCTTACAAATTCCAGTAGCTTAAACCTTCAGTAGTTCTTAACCACAGCACAAGCAAAATCTTGGGAAAGGAATGCTCAGGTATCCATTCAAAAGAAAGAATTGCATATTTTAACTATAGAAAAGTACTTCTAGGCCAGGGGTGTCAAACATGCAGCCTGGGGGCCAAATCAGGCTCCCAAGCAACTGATTCTTGTCTGCTTCCTTCTCTCTCTCACTTCCTTCTGCATCACAGCTTGCTTTGCCAGGCTTGCTCAATCACACAGGAGCTACAGAGCACAGCCTCTGTTTTCTCCATTGGCTAAGGCTCCTCCCTTGGGTGGGGGGGAAGGACAGCTTGCTTTCCCAGGCTCTCTCAATAACCTAGCAAAGCTACTGAGCCAAGCCTCTCTTCCTTCTATTGGCTAAGGCTCCTCACTTTCCAGGTCCCCTGGGGAAGGAAGGAAAGAGCCAGAGCTTCCTTTGCCCAGCTCCCTGGATCCCATGGGAGAGATACAAAGAAGGCACCTTTAAGACCAATGAGTGTTGATGTTTTAAGCATGTCTTAAGTTTTGTTTAAAAAAATCTTTAATTGTATTTGTCTGTGTCCTTTATAAAGTTTCTATCTCTGCTACCTGGCATTACATTTTATGACACACATGGCCCAGCCCATTTATGTCAGATCCAACCCTCATAACTAATCAGTTTGACATCTCTGTAAACCTGGACTTTCATCCTAGATGGCAAAATTCTGGCCACATGTATTCATCCATCTGGATCTGAACTTGTTTGCCCAGCACTCTTCTCCCTGAGCCAGCTCAATCGATGAATTCCCCACTAGTTGCTCCCGGGTGTCTTTTACCTCACAGCTTCTTCCTATTACCGTCGCAGCAACAGGATACTGGGGTTTTTTGAGTTCCAGTTGCCGCGACGGGAATTGGAAGTATCCCCGAAGTAAGAGGTGCTATGGAGCGACTGGAGGGAAATCAATGTCTTGTGCCGATGCAAGGAGAAGCACAGGGGCAGAGCAAATGTTGGTGAGGAATCACTCATCAAAGACTGTCACAAAGCAGCACACGTCATTCATTGTTAACCAAGCTCCAAATCAAGTATTCAGAGTTCCATCTCTCCAAAGGTCATCTGGATAATCCCTAGCTGTATTCCAGTAAAAGGAAGCTTCAGAGTGTAGTCATGATGCTCTGCAATAAAAGGGAGGCTCAAACTATTCAAAAACCCCTGTTATTTGCAAACAATTCTCTCCTTGTGACTCACCAGTTCCTATATCTCAAGCATGGTTACAATTATGAACACATGGCACTCTGTGTTTGACAACAGCATCTAATACATAATCAAATCGAAGAAGAGGTTTATGCCTGTTTAACAATAAGAAACCTCTCCTCATTAACATGGCATCCCTTTTCCAGGAGCGGCTGTGATGGCACAAACAGGAAGCAGAAAAAAACAGCAATTTGAGGACTGCTTTAAAAACTCAAGTCGTGAGGATGGAACTGCATATTTAGTTCTGAAGGGAGACAACCAGGTGACACAACAGCCATTTTACTGCAAGAATTCTCTATGAAAATGCTGTGGGGGCCTGGGCAGGACCAAAGTGTGTGTGGGGGAAGAAGCTCCTCTCTCCCCCTCATGCAATGTGTTGGCATTTGTGCTCTTGAAACATGGCATGGGAAGTGGAGACAGCAGCCCCTCCACACTCTGTACTGAAGTCCCAAGCAGGATTAGGCCTATGTGGCTCTTTAAAACAAGAAAATCCCTGTAGGCAAATAGCTGTGGTGCCCAGTAATGCCATATTGTCTAGTTGTGTACTGAGAATATGTCCACTGAGAGTAGTTTTTAAACAACTTTTTTATTTATACAGCAGTTTTATCCTAACAACAACACATGAGGAACATTAGGCTGAGAGTGTGTGACTGGCCCAAGGTCATCCAGAAAGCCTCCAAAGCAAAGAGTGAATTTGAACCAGGGTCTCCCAAGATCCAAGTCCAACACACTAAAAATGCTACACCATGCTGGCTTTCCAAGGAGGCTGCAGTTTGAAGAGGCAGAACTGCACAGATGTTCAACTCTTTTTCTCTGTCCCATCAAAAAGACCGCCCCCAGCTGCTTTTACCCTTACTAAGAAAAATCTACAAGTATCTGCAAGAAAGTGCAAGAGAAAAAAATATACCTATAATATTAGGAGAAGCGTTTGGAGGGCAAGAAGAAAATACTAGCAAGTGATTATTTCCCTTAATGTGAGGTGCCAAAGCTTCTAACATTTTAGCAGCTTTTAAACTAAAAGTAATACAGTTTCAGCAACCTTTTTTGTTTTTTCAGCTGCCAGCAACTGACAGTGCAATCTTAAGCAATTATACCCTTCTAAACCCAGTGATATCAACAACCTAGGACGCACACCTACTCAGAATCCTACTTGGGTCTATTTAATGGGGCTTACTCTCAGGAAAGAGGACTGTGTGATCAGAAGGATGTAACTGTAGCTCCAGCAGTCATTAGGAGCAGTCATTAAGAGCAGTGGACTCTAATCTGGAATTGGTTTTGACTCTCCATTCCTCCTCATGAAGGCAGTTGGGTGGTCTTGGGCCAACCACAGTTCTCTTAGAACTCTTTCAGCTCCACCTACTTTCTAAACCTTTAGCAGAAGCTCAATGGATACTTATCTCCATGCCATGAAGAAGACAATAGATTTATATTCCACCCTTCTCTCTGAATCAAGTCTCAGGGTGGCTTACAATCTCTTTTATCTTCTTCCCTCACAACAGACATCCTGTGAGGTAGGTGGGGCTAAGAGAGTTCTCACAGAAGTTGCCCTTTTAAGGACATCTCTTGCGAGTACTATGACTAACCCAAGGCCATTCCAGCAGCTGCAAGCGGAGGAGTGGGGAATCAAACCCACTTCTCCCAGATAAGAGTCCGTACACTTAACTACTACACCAAATTGGCTCTCTTCAGGTGCCCAGTTTTACACATCAAAACTCAACCATAATTGACTACATTACAATAAAAAGATGGTACAAAAATAATCTTGTCAAAGAGTACCTAAATGCAAAACTTTACATTTATCCCTGTTAAAATTCATTTTATTGATTTTAGCCCAGTTTTCCAGCCTGTCAAGGTCATCCTGTATCTTGTTTCTGTCTTCTACTGTATTTGCAACTCCTCCCAATTTAGTATCATTGGCAAATTTAATAAGCATTCCCTCTATTCCTTTATCCAAATCATTCAGAAAAATGTTCAACAAAACAGGTCCCAGGACAGATCCTTGAGGCACTCCACTTGTCACTCTTTTCCAAGAGGATGAGGAACCATTCACAAGCACTCTTTGGGTGTGATCTGTCAACCAGCTACAGATCCACCTAACACTAACAGGATCCAAATCACATTTTACCAACTTGTCAACAAGGGTAGTATGTGGAACCCTATCAAAAGCCTTACTGAAATCAAGATAAACAATGTCTACAGCATTCCCCTGATCCAGCAAGGTAGTCACTTTCTCAAAAAAAGGGATCAGGTTAGTCTGACATGACTTGTTCTTGAGAAACCCATGCTGGCTCTTAGTAATCACATCCATTCTTTCTAAATGTTCCAGGACCAACTGTTTGATGATTTGTTCTAAAACTTTTCTAGGTATAGACGTCAAGCTGATGGGTCCGTAGTTACCCGGATCATCTTTTTTCCCCTTCTTGAAGATGGGGACATGAATGGGCTAATAACAGTAGACACGTCAAGAGTAGATTATCTGGGAAGGAAACACTCTTTAGACCTTTCCAACTGTAATCACTGTTTTCATGCGGAGTGCTTATTGGAAGTATTTTACAGCACAATCCTATGCCTAGGGAAAACAATGGTGTTTGACTGAAGTAACCATCACAGGTCTCCAACGTTTTGAAAAGCACTGCAGTTTTCTACAACTACAACATGGAGGACGGTTTATTTTTTTTAAGCCACTATGGCTTATTTTAGAGTCAAATAACAATTCCTACTATGATTTATGTCCCTGCTAATAGTAAATGGCAATGTTGCATGAAGGTCTTTAATTTATTTTCCACTTTTCTCCCTGAACGGACCCAAAGCAGATGACAATAATTTTATAATTTTATATACAAATATATACAAATAAATTATCCATCCTGATTGTGGATGCAGAGCGTCAGAAGTTAAAACTATAAATCCCCTATCCATATCCAGGTGAATAACTTAAATGATACAGAAAATGAGTGACTCCAAGGCATTATTGAGCCTGTGGAATTGTATGGTATAGCCTGATCTCATCAGATTTCAGAAACTAAGCAGGGTCAGCACTTGGATGGGAGACCACCAAAGAAAGACTCTGCAGAGGAAAGCAACAGCAAACCACCTCTGCAGAAGAAGGCATTGGCAAACCACCTCTGCCCCAAGTTGCTTGTGACCTGAGGTTTTTAAAAATAAAGGGACAACATCTCAGAAGAATGGTAATCTTTGTCTAACACAGACTTCTTGCATGTCAAATCTCAGCGAGGCTAGTGAGGTTAGAAATACTATATTGCAAGTATATGTAATGTTCCAGAACTTTGCAAGAACACTTTCTTTCAGATCTCTGGACCATCAGCATTATAACTATCACAGTAACTTTTCTTCTTTACAAGCTCTGTTTGATTCAGAAACCTTGTTCTTCTACTGCTTCTTTTCCATCTGTGCTCACAGAACCTCCCAGCTCTGTACTTATTGACTGCAGTTATTTTAGTTCATTATTGGCATAACTGGACCTTCTTAAGTAATGCATCTGTTACATATCACGGGTTAGGGTAGCTTTGTGCACTCCTGAGGGGAAAACCTTACTGACAGAGTGCTTTGAGGTTTCTAATCAAAGAAGCAGGGACTTAACCCATATTCATCCCAACAGGTCTGAAGTTGAGGTCTGCCTACTTTTTAAGGATATTATAAGAGCCCTCTGGATCAGACCAGCAGTACATCCAGTCCAGTAACCTTGTTCACATAGCTGCACTGGAGGACTAGCAAACAGGATGTAGAGGCCAAGGCTTTACCTTTATGTGGTCTCCCAGCTCTGGTTATTTACAGGTTTGTCACCTCTGCATATGAGAATTCCCTTCACTCACCATGGCTAGCAGCCATTGACGGACACATCATTCATGCATCCATCCCTCCTCTTCCCTTCCACTTGACAGAGAAAAGTTTGAAGACATACGTCCACCTAAAGAGCCTTCCTCCAATGTAAATTTAAGAGCCACTTACGTTGACGGAAGGCTCTTTAGACTGGAGGAAAGCTTTGTGGAGAACGGTTGGATCTGTCGCACTGTCTTCTGCCATGCCTACATCATCACAAGCAGCTTAAGTTACGACCATGTCTACAGCTAATCATAGCTTTCCATGACAGAACAATACAGCATGGGGCTACAGTTCTCTTCAAATTCTATGCAAATTGTGCACTCTTATAACCAGGAGGGTTTTTTTGAGCAGGAACACACAGGAATGCAGTTCCGGTGGCTTGGTGTCAGGGTGTGTGGCCTAATATGCCAATGAGTTCCTCCTGGGCTTTTTCTACAAAAAAAGCCCTGCTTATAACAAACATGATGGGGTGGACTTGGACCCCAGAAAAAGGGCGGTTTGTACATACATTCCCCGGGGGGGGGGGGGATGTTATGGCATGTTGCTAACAATCCTGTGCTCCAAACCCTTACAGGTAGTCAACTTCAAGACACAAATACCAAATAGAAGCCTCCACTCTTGCAACAGGGGGATGCTAGTAAAGTGTACCCCACACAGCTAAGAAAGGAAGGGGGGGGGGTCTCTGCCTCCAAGCATGACTGCTAGCAAGTTTCCTTACGGCACTATCTATTGCATACTGGCTCAGTAGCCCTTCTTCTTTCAGTATCTACAAACACTGCCTCCCATGCAGGGGACCACAGTAAGCAAGCACAGTACAAATAGTGGGTATCCCTTGCTGTTATGGCAGAACAATTTCAGCAGGATGCCAAAGCAGTATCAGCATGCTGTCATGAAGATGCAATCTTTTGCAAATGGGAGACACGGGGAGCACCACCACCCACCTGGGTAAGTTCTAGCTGCTGCACTAACCTGAGCCCCTGAGCACAGCGCCAGCGAAAACTGCAGGGAGTTCTTAACAAAATGGGAGGGGCATCCCTGAGTTCACTCCAGGAATGTGCCACCATTTTTATAAGTAAGTACTGCTCCATGAATTCCTTTAAACTGTGCTGCAGGGCCCAATTCTACTTAGGACTACTGTGGCATGGGAGGAGGAGGAAGGGATCCTGCCTCCCTCTGCACCATTTTTCCTCACAGCATCAAGGGCATGCAGGCAAATAATGCTCTTCTGTGAGAAAATACTGTGTGGAGGGAGACAGAATCCTAGCCTCGTGCTGTGGTGGTTCCAATCAGAATTGGTTCCCTGCAATGCAGTTTAAAGGATTTCCTGGGCAGGAACTAACTTTTCAAAATGGTGGCACATCCCCAGGACAAACCCAGGGACCCTAATCATGCCTAGCTAGGACCAGAGTTCTAACACAACACAATGCCTACATGACCCTCAACAGGTGAATTCTACACTGTGGGAACCCCCAAGGCGGAATGAAGAGATTTAGGAACTGGAAGAGCACCCAGAACAAAGTGCCTAATCCCATTGCTGCTTCTTGCTGCTGTTAAACCTTACATACATGTAACAACATGCATCCTGTTGTCAATGCCCTATTGTCTGTGTCCTGCTTGTCCTGCAATGAGATGCTTCTCAGGGCATTATTTCCCCCCCTGCAACTTGAACCCTTGTTTGGGAGAGATCCTGGTTTCTTTGTGGAGGAGACCTATGCCAAGTTAGCTGCAACACATCTGAGTGACATGGTTGGAGGCACCAAGGCTTCCTTCCAATGTGTTGGCCTGTCAAAACGTTATGCATGTAGATAGCAGAGGATTCAACCACCCACCTGCAGAACTTCCTGGGATGTAGTAGGAACAGGATACCTGCAGCACATCATAGTCCTTCCTATGGCACAGGATGCTGTGTTTCCTTCTGTTCATTCCCTTGTTGAGTTTTGCATGTAGTTAAGGGCATGCTAATGTCAGAGGCATGCTGGCATTGCCATGTGTTGGGAGGCCACTTGCATATGTAGATGATAGTGGGTATTGTTTTCATGTCATTCTGTGATTGGAAGGCGTTGGAGTAATTGCTATGGATTCTAGTGCCGTTGTTATATTCTTAGCTCCACAATGCTGGGTCTTTTTAAACATACCGCCCAGAGCCATTCGTGGGAAGGGCGGGATATAAATTCTAAATAAATAAAAATAAATAAATACCTGTTCTCTCCTCGGAGAGGATAGCTACACTGGAGTCACTCCAGTGTAAGCTGCACCAGTCTTAGGACTGCCCTGTCAACAACATATTAGGGAATTAATCCTGTTCAGAATGCACTCAAAGACTTCATGAGGTCTATAGGGATCAGAAACACAGAACCTCCAAGGCTCCAGATCACCAGAACAGCTGTTGCAAATCATACGTAGATTCAAGAAATCTGAATTCACAGCCATTAAATACAAGCAAACCAAAGAAACTCTCATACAACGTTTGCCAACTCAAGCATGTGAAAAAAGATGATAGGCAGAAGATCATTCTCCAGGACAGGCATCCAAGAAATCCACCAACCTCATGAAAGTTTTCACTACAACAGACTCACTCAGCTACCCCAATGGAATTTGTTTCCACAGAAGGAACCATATTTAGCTGCATCAGGTGGAAGCCCATCAACTTCACAAAGGTTTTTGCAGTGAAGGATGAATGCTGAAAGAAAGCCTTGGATATCCATTCCACATTCCCTCAGCAGGAAATATTCCCCATTCTGCACCCAGCCCCCCATGCATGCATGATCTAGAACTGTTGTTTTCCTGCAAAAAGGAAGGGGGGGATTGCAACAGAAAGGTCACTTCAAAATGAATCAATGTATACAAATAAAACTGCCCATTACCAAACATTAAGGCTGAGCTAAGCACCCGTATTTCATGCTGTTGTGTCTGACTGCATCAGCTATCTATAATGCAAAGCCTTAACATTTAAGCCATCTACTTAAAAAATTTAAATAAATAAAGTGCCAGCCAGAGAAGCCGCCTCAGTTAGAGAATGAAGACAATACTGATGATGAAAGTACACCCAGTGGTGTTGCTTATTTTATTGCATCGCAGTGTTGCTCGTTTGCTTTTTATATCGAGATTCAAGGCAGCTACATTTTTGAAAGTTTAAAAATGCTATATATTCAACAAGCAGATGCTTAGCAAAAACTATGAAAGCTCAATTTGGAAACTGACATCTCAAATAATAGTCCAGAATCATAATGTCTGAGAAAAGCAGGCAGGTATTTCCAAAAAGTGTCACTTCCCTCTGGAATTATTGTGCATTATCAAAATACAATGCAATTCTCTCAGAAGACAGTGCACACCACTATTCATAGGTTTTCTCTCTCAAGTTCAATAGGAAGCTTGAGAAATGTGATCATTTTTCTTGATGAATCCTAATCTAGTAATTTCACACTACCTTTGAAGGCCTTTTGTTAAATAATCTTTTTAAATCAACAAAAGAGTTCCTGGGAAAGTGAACTATTCTCCCATTGGTTCCTGAATAATATTTTCAGTTTTGACAAGTGTGGCAAGTGGAACAACTTGAACAACCCCAGGTGGAAAATGGAGCAACCTGAAATTACAATACTGGATACTACACATGAACCAAGCCATGAATCACAATTTGTGCATGAATTGAGCTGATTTGTGTTTTGTTCTGAACCAGTCTGGACCTTGGTGCTTCATTTGGTTCATTTTTCCAGACAGCCTGGTGCTGACTGAATCGAATCCAAGCAACACTGGAGGTGGACTTCTGGGAGCCCTAGAAACAACCATAGCAGCTTGATTGGCAGTTCCGGGAGCCAATTACAGAGCTCCCATTCTGCAGCACAAAGAGTTTTCATGAGAGTTGAAGCTGAGTTTTCCTGGGGACACCTGCTTGGGGGGGGGGTATAATTTGGACATTCCAAATCCAATCTTCACCAAGCTTGAAGGATGGGTGGAGGAGAACCTGCTGAAGAATCCTGGTGAGCCTTACACCTCCTTAACCAAATGACCCAAGGAAACACAAACTGGGTCAGCAATCAACAAATCATGAAACGAAATGAACCACTGTTTCCTTCAATTCATGCCCACACCTACTGGACACCACAACTACTTTTAAATAAAGGACTAAGTATTTAATTGTTGGCACTGCAACTTACAGAACAAGCCTTTTAAACATATGCTTTGGACCTGTCCAGTTTTTCAGCCTTTTCGGAAGGAAGTAATTAACCATACCACTTTTGCATTAGAATTAGAATCGTCGAGGATGCTTATGTACTTTTAAACTATTTGTCAGTCTGCCTCCTGGAAACTAACTGATGGTCAATGAAAATGGACCCTCCATGCCCTTAACATTGCGAAAAGACTTGTTTTATAACACTGGATAAATGCACACCTCCAGTAATCCAGTGGAGTGAGGACTTTACAACTTCTTCAGCATTTGAACACAGAGCACATAGATAACAATTCCACATGGACATATTTTTAGATATTTGGAAACCTTTTAAAGATATTTATCTGTAAACATGCCACCACTGTTATTTCTTTCTGTTTGGGTAATTAAAATTTAAAAAAAATTAAAAAGGCTAAAATTATCAATGTAGTTAAGATCTGCTCTGGGGAAAACACGCAACACTGGAGGCCAATGAACTTCTTGGGGTGCCCTTTCGTTCATAGCTGCTTCCAGAAATCCCAAGTTGGAAACTTTTGTTTTCATCTTCATAACTTAAAGGCTTGGCTACCATGAATAGGATTTGTGGGGGATTCTACTTTCCTGGACGCTCTAACTAAATCAAAACAGGGATGGCGGAAGGAAAATAAAATAAAGATGTTTTTTTCTTTTTAACTGTAATGTTATTTATATTAGGTATTTTTTATAATGTTACATCAAACGTATTTTTAAAAATAACCAAGTTTAAAATGAAACTGGAATGGAATACAAACATGTTAAAAGTCTAATTAATAAGGTCTTAGAAACTATTTCAAGACTCTGTGTCAAAACACTTGGGTTAAAGCCTGCTTTTCTATATAAAACTACACAGTATTTAGATCAAGCATGACATTTGCTGTTATGCTAAATTATAAATATTTATGACTAAATACGCCTGACAACATGGAAAGGTATTTTCTTCATCATGGAGAAACACTTCACTCAATGCCTTCCCAGTTTCTGCTTTTGGGAAGCACTTGGAACTGAAGTTAAAATCCAAAGAACAGTTTTCACTACAGCTACCAAACCCAGCCTGGAAAATTCCTGGGGATCTGGGGGTGGAGCCTGGGAAGAGTTAAGAGTCTGTGGAGGGGAAGGAGCTCAGAGTGGCACTTTCTGAAGCTGCCATGTCTTCCGGGGAACTGATCTAAGCAGTTTGGAGATCAGTTGTCATTCTGGGAGAACTTCTGGGTCCTACCTGGAAGCTGGTACCCCTAGTGGAATTTTAGGGTTTCCAGCTTCCAGATGGGGCCTGGAGAGCTCTCACTTTTACAACTGATCTCCAGCTGGCAGAGATCAACTCCCCTGGAGAAAATGGCTGCTTTGAAGGGTGGACTCTATGGCATTGTACCATGCTGAGGTCCCTGCCCTCTCCTGGATCCAGCCCCAAGTCTCATTTGGTATTTTCCAACACTGACGTGGGAACCCTACTTTCCTCCATCATGCAGCTGATACTCATGAAATATAGAAATCCAGTTGTGAAACTTTCCTCCGTTTCAGAAAGATGTTGTAGTCAGTATTGGAGTGGGTTACCTTGTGCTAAAGTTAGCTCCAGTTCCATTACTAGTTCCATGTTTTGGAGGACCCTGTCTAGTGCCCAGGGGGCCCCTTTTGCTCACCACCAGTCCTCCATCATGGCTCCCTTTCCCTCTTCTTACCCATGGGTCTACCACCTGACTGTGCATCATCCCCCCCCCCAACCCTCCCACTGCCCAGGCTCACATGTGTGCCCTTTTCTCAACAGTGCTGTGGCCTTCAGGAGTGACCCTGCTGTGCACGACCCATGTGCATTTTCCCATCCATAATGGGAAGATGGAAGCATGGGTGGTGGAGCCCTTGTAAGCAAATGGGTTGAGAAGGGCACATGAACAGATGACATGAGACATGCATATATGTAGGAGGGAATTAATGACAGTGGGCCCCACCAGAAATGCTGGGCCCCACAGCTGCCTCACCTCAAGGTACACAGACACCAGCACTGTCCAGTTCATAGAACAAGTCTCACGCAACTTTTGATTCTGATATTAATCTTCAATAAAGCAAGTACTTTGCTTGCTGCCTGGGCATATATACAGAGAGCCAAACATAAATCTATTCATTTCAAAATTGTTCTCTTGTGTCTTAAGATGATACAATCCTATAATAGAAAATCAAAGTTTTTGGCGTATGCTCTTGGATAGCATAAAGATTATATGCAGCTAATTCTTTTAGCAGCTTGTTAAAGAAATCAAAGACCATCTTGAAATTTTTAAGTAACTAACAACACACTCCTATACAGAGTAACTCCGATCTAAACCCACAGGGTTAACCTGGAAGAATTCTGCATGGGATTGCACTGTAATTTGCACCAAACCATCCTTGACCACGATGTTATATCAGAGGAGTTTGCATTAGTTTCCTAAATCCTTACAGTTCTTCTCTATCCACTGTAGTCACATGAAGGTCACTTAGACTCAGTCAGACCCTGCTGTATCAAGAGCAGTGTTGCCTACCCCAACCAGCAGCAGCTCTCTGGAGTCTCAATTAGAGATCTTTCACATCATCCTACTAAGCTTATCCTATTAACTGGAGATGCTGGAACCTGCTGCGTGCAAAGCAGATGCTTGGCAATGAGCCACGGCCCCTCCCAGAGCAACTGCACTGGAATAATTAGTATTTATGCTGACACACCAGAGTGTTATGACAATATCCTGCCAGCTATATACGGAAGTAGCCAGTTAATGCATGGCATAGGGTTGCCAAGTCTTGTTGATGTGCTGGCAGTGGTGGGCGGGAAGGAGCCTTCCAGGAGTGGGTTGAGGCTCTACCCCAAACAGCGATATCATGCAGCGATATCCCCAGTGCAATGACATCATGTGGAAATTATGTCATCATGCTGGAGACATCGTGTGATGATGCTCTGGTTCAAGGGCAAAACTCTATGGTAAAATTGCCCTCAAACCGCAGAATTTTACCCCAGAACCAGAGAGTTGCTGCATGATGTCCCTGACATTACTGTGCAACATCGCTGTTTAAGGGCGGGGTTTCTCCACTGGCCAGCTGAAGGCAGAAGCCCCCCCCCCCCACAATCAGGGGATCCCCCACCTGGGGAATGGGTATACAATCACCCATACACAGAACACAAGGGAAGAAACACAAGAAATACAGCATGATGCAATAGTTTGAGTGTTGCGCCAGAATATGGAAAAAGCCTAGTTTCAAATCTCCTTTCTGCTATGGAGGCTCACTGGGTGACCTTGGGCTGGTCACTCTCCCTGCCTAACCTACTACACAGGGCTACTGTTTATGTTAGATATTGTAACTCTGCATGCAAGAGAATTTGTAAGGGTTAAGCAAATTCTGTCACTCAGGTACACTTTGGTAGTTGGCCCCAGCTTCTCACTGGTTAGATGGTTGAGCCTCTTTGGTTGGTGCTTGCCTTCTGTTTTATCTCATATAGGACTTCTCTCCCTTATCTGGGTTTGCAGCTGTAGCAAGTTAACCTTTTTGAAGTTAATCTATTCACAATAAGTAAAATGTACCTACATGGATATGTAAGATGTTCATTTTTCTTAAGTAAAATTTCTTTCTCTTGTTACCACTGGAGCAAAATCATCTTTGTAATTTGTTTGAACAAGTTTCCCCTTAACTGGAAAATGTGGAGAATTGGGGATATTGCATGAAACTTCTGTGTTTCTGAGTCAAATCTTTTTTTTTACATTTAATCTAAAAGTTTAAAGGATAAAATGGAGGCGGAAGAAATGATGTAAGCAGTTTCAGGGGGCAGGCCCATGGGAGGGAGAAGTGGGTTATAAATATTTAATTAAATAAATAAAATACTATCTAATTATATAACTGGAGATACTATGGACTGAACCTGAGATGTTCAGTGTGCAAACGCTCTACCAAAGGGACACAGCCACTCCCCACAGTGTAAATCTTTTATCTGGAGATCTGCGAAAATCTGAGCATCAGCACTCACCCATACACAGAACACAAGGCAAGAAACACAAGAAATACAGCATGATGCAGTGGTTTGAGTGTTGCACCAGCATATGGAAAAAAAACTAGTTTCAAAAGTTCCTGCTGGGCTTTTTCTACAAAAATGGAGGAAGGGTCCCATCTGACAACTCCATAAAGGTTACGATGCAGATTATGGTCCCACAGGGACAGAAGCCATGTAAGACAAAAGTCTGAAAAAGAGTGAGAGATAGGTCAAGGCTGAATGGAAAAGTTGGCTGGATCCACCACAGGATAAGAACTTACTGACTAGAGTTTGGTGGCTGGAGAGTGGCATTTTACTATGCTATACTTTTTTGGCATGAATTCATAAATATGGCTATACAAGACTGTTTTCTTTGAAGAATGCTGGTTTCTTTCATAGTACAAAACAAAACAAAAATTGTTAAAAAAAGGAATGAAATAAATCACTGGGTTGTAGCCAACAACTGGATTTTCTGGCCTTCCCTCTCTGGCAGCAGACCACTGTTCCCTGAAATGCTACCCACCCAAGTTGGTTCAGGGAACCCACAGTTTATTTATTCATTTATTTATTTATGGGATTTATATCCCACCCACCCTGCCGAGGCAGGCTCAGGGTAGGTAACAACATAAACACCATATACATTGATCCATTAAAATCCTAAAATCATTGGGCCAATCAGGGCTTTTTTTTGTAGCAGGAACTCCTTTACGTATTAGGCCACGCACCTCTGATGTAGCCAATCCTTCAAGAGCTTACAGGACTTTTAGTACAGGGTCTACTGTAAGCTCCAGGAGGACAGGCTACATTAGTAGGGTGTGGCCTAATATGCAAAGGAATTCCAGCTACAAAACAAAGCCCTGAGACCAATAAATCACAGTTCGCAACATTAGTTAAGCAAGATGGCTAGAAGTTGGCACACGTTGGTAGAAGGAATGATGCCCTTCACTCAGGAAATAGCTGGCCACAAGTCAATACTGGTCACTGTAACCACACAGCTGTGTCAAAAAACAATCACAATGGTTCCAATTCTAAACTGAGCCTCTATGAATGATGCTGCACTGGTTCTCAACTAACTATACTTTGCTGAGGGGCCAACATTTGGATAATCACATGAGCTACAAAAGCTAGCTACAGTTAATGCAGGGCTTTTTTAAAAACAAAAAAAGGGAACGCACAGGAATGCAGTCCTGGCTGGCTTGGTGTCGGGGGTGTGGCCTAATATGCAAATAAGTTCCTGCTGGGCTTTTTCTACAAAACCCCTCCTGAGTTAATGTGTTCATCAGAGGGTGACCTTTCTACTAAGTGTGTTTTGTTGAGAGCCAGTGGCACATCATGCTTAGAGTGTTGGACTAGGATCTGGGAAACCCAGGTTCATATCCCCACTCTGCCATGGAAGCTTGCTGGGTGACCTCAGGCCAGTCATGTATTCTCAGGATAACCTACATCACAGGTTTGTTGTGAGGATAAAAAATGGAGGAGAGAGGAACAATGTACGCTACTTTGGGTCCAGATTAGGGAGATATGCAATGTATAAATGGTATATAAATAAGCCAAGGTATGTCAAACCAAGATCAGAAACTGTGGCTTCAAGTCAATTTACTAACCAGAGGTAGACTATTTCCACATGCAGATGATTCCCCATGTGGCTCACATGATTGCTACAAATGAAGAGGCATTTGGTGTGGCACTTTCCCCCACACCCTTCTTGTCCACCCCCAAATTGCCCCCCATACCAGTAAAGATGTTTTTTTAAAAAAAAATTCAACAACTGCTAAGCATCTATAGTGCAATGGCATTACATTGTCAGGACCTACCGGTTCCTCTGAATTCCAAGTTTACATTTAATAAAAAAGTAGAGCCTCTAGCCCTTTCTTCTTATATTTCTGCAATTATGTAGCAATTGCCATTTTATAAGAAAGCCCCCCAAAGATCTCCAGGGCGGGGGGGGGGGCAGCAGTTCAGCAGTCCATCCCATCCACATGGCAAGCAAATGCGCTTTGACTGTTATCTCTCCAAAAAGATTCCATCAAACCAGATTTGTGAAAGGGAAAACCCAGAGAGTGGACGATTAAAGAATAACATCCTGTGGATGCTCAAAAACAAATTAAAAAACACTCCAGTTTCAATGCCAAATTACAGCAACATCTCAGTTTACGAGCAACCTATTCTGGCTTTGACAGCATGATGTATGAATGAGGACATCCTGGCTTAATTCTGGCTATCTCGCTGCTGGATACATAAATCTCCTTGGCTAAAGAGGCGTCTGACCAGAAATCAACATCAAAACGTCTCTTGCCTTTCCCTGCCTCTGTCTAGAAGCCTCCCTGACTAAAGAAATCAGCATTTGTTAGGCAAACCAGGAACCAAATGGTCACCTGTGAACTGAATCCTGGTTCACAAATTAACCACAGTTCGGATGAACCATGATTTTATGTTCTTGTCAAATTGCGAAATCCAGGTGAGCAGTCATGTTGGTCTGAAGCAATAGAACAAATTTTGAGCCCAGTGGCACCTTTGAGACAGCAAGAGGTAATTCAAGGTATAAGCTTTTGTGTGCAAGCACACTTCTTCAGGTATCTTCTTCAGACATGTGCATATCTTGCACATGAAAGCTAATACCTTGAATAAACTTTTATTGGTCTTAAAGGTGCCACTGAACTCAAAAATGTTTTTATTTGGACCCTGTCCCAAACCAGTATGCAATGAAGAGATCCTCTATTGAGATTGGTGTGGTCTTTTGGTATCTAATTGTCAGATGTGTTGAGTAGCAGTCAGTTTTGAACCAGGAGGGGGTCCCCAAACTTCTGCACAAGGATAAAATGGCTGCCAAAGGAGGTAGAGCAGACAACAAAATGTCAGGGACTGGTACTGTGAATAACTCTAGTAGCAACTCTTCAATGTTGCAGGCAGAAGCTCTATTTAATAAGATGACTTTATAAAAGAACATATTGAAGAAGAAGAAGATATTGGATTTATATCCCGCCCTCCACTCCGAAGAGTTTCAGAGCGGCTCACAATCTCCTTTACCTTCCTCCCCCACAACAGACACCCTGTGAGGTAGATGAAGATATTGGATTTATATCCCGCCCTCCACTCCGAAGAGTCTCAGAGCGGCTCACAATCTCCTTTACCTTCCTCCCCCACAACAGACACCCTGTGAGGTAGATGAAGATATTGGATTTATATCCCGCCCTCCACTCCGAAGAGTCTCAGAGCGGCTCACAATCTCCTTTACCTTCCTCCCCCACAACAGACACCCTGTGAGGTGGGTGGGGCTGGAGAGGGCTCTCCCAGCAGCTGCCCTTTCAAGGACAACCTCTGCCAGAGCTATGGCAGACCCAAGGCCATGCTAGCAGGTGCAAGTGGAGGAGTGGGGAATCAAACCCGGTTCTCCCAGATAAGAGTCCGCACACTTAACCACTACACCAAACTGGATCTTGTGTTAAAATGTTTCCTTGCATGCACACACACACACACATAATGCAATGAAGATTCTTGTGCTGTGGTGACAACTGGTGCTGAAACAACTTTCTAAAAAACTGCACAACCAATGAGATGTCCAGTGGTTAATTAGAAGCCCCACTTGGCCTTGCCCACTTTCCTGGTTTGTGCCAAGAAAGGGGACCTCCCTGAATTAGGGTCTGGGAGACCAGGGTTCAAATCCCAGCTCAGCTACAGAAACTCACTGGTAGCCTTGGGTGGTCATTCTCTTTATACAACCTGCTGAGGATAAAAGAGAAGTGGGGACCAATGATGTTGTAACTTTTAAGAGCCACTTTGGAGTACAAATAACTGGATAACCAATATAAAAAGCCTAAGACTGTTAACAGAAGCCAATGTTTCCTTTACCATCCCTGTCTTCCATGAACAATGCAAAGTGCTTAACAGTTCTCGCTCCTTACCAGTGACTGTAAGAATGGATCAAGACAAATTAGGTTAAAAGCCCATTTGATTCTGCAGGGTAGCACGGATTTACCGATCTCCCCATCAAACTATCTATTATTTCTACAACTAAGCCAGGCTACAGCCCAAGCCTATGTTTACTCACAAGCAAATCTCAACAAGTTTGCTGAAGATTTAGTATGCAAAAGATATAGCAGCTGGAGGTGGGGGGAGAGAAGCCATGGCTCAGTGATAAAGCATCCGTGACAAAGCATCCGCACGGCATGCAGGAGGTCCCAGGTTCAATCCCTGCCATCTCCAATTAAAAGGACCAGGTGGGAGGTGACGTGCAAGACCTTCACCTGTGACTCTGGAGAAACCAGCCCTGATATCCAGAAAGACACCCCTGTACTGATTCCCAAGCCATGCACCCCTGGAATGTGATATTGCAATGTAACCCTAGAATATTAATATGACACAGCAATGCCCATTTGAATTGGAATGGTCTTTCTTGCGCATAAGGGAGACAAATCCAGTTTCTAGGCCCCAGGCAGGCTGGAATGATGTCAAGTCTGGTTCACAGGCTGGACAGATGTGGTGGCCATGCTGAAAGGTTAAGGAGCATCCATCTTTCTGCTCCTGGAAATGAAGAATTCCAGGCCCAGAGAGGGACACGTAGTGGGCAGAGCTGTAAAAGTTACTTCACTTCTTTTGGCAACCTTTTAAGTCCTGCTATCAAAAGATTAAAAATAAGTGTTACCAGGAATCCTGCAACACAAATAAATGGCATATATATATATATATATATATATATATATGTATATATATATATATATATGTGTGTGTGTGTGTGTGTGTTCTGTTATTCTTCAGGACAGCAGAAACACAAAGGCTAAAGGTTAAGTGGCCATCTTGTTGTGAATGTGAGGTATACCTGTAAACTGGTCTCAGGCTATCAAAGTCAACCAATCTCCTGAACACTTGATGGATGCCTATCCATGTTTGACATTAAGGGAGAAATCTATCACTTTTGGGGAGCTTCAAAGGAATCAGTTTGGAAAAACAGGGCCATAAAAAGTCATTTGGCCAGTGTAATTACAATTCCTCTATTGGTGGTATGGGTCTATGACACAATGATCTCTGATTGGATATTCCACATATGACACTCTGATTTTTCCATTTGTATGATACTCTGCTTCCTCACTGGGTAATTGAATCACTTGCCATGATGTAATTTACCCTAGAAAACAGGCAATCCTACCTGTCAGGATGGGAATTCCTCCATCCTCTCCTCCCTCCCTCCCTTCCTGCCTTCACCCCCCTCCCTTCTCAAGAGAAAGCTCCCTCCAAAGGCCTTGTGTTTCCTCTGACTGAGCCTACTCTGCAAGATCTAGGTATTGTAGCACCTCTCCCCCCATCCATACTTATTCAGCTAGCCACTGTATTCCTCTTGTATGCTTGAAATTGTTTGATTGGGATGTAACTATTTGAAAACGAATACCTATAATAAAATCCATTAATAACCAAAGGTTTTTCAGTGGTCTATCTCCGTAAACATTGACAGAGATCCTTGCTCACCTCACCTCTTGTAGACTCACCATTTTGAGCTAAGAAATATTCATATTCCCCAATAAAAGGTTAGTTGAGGTGTAACAGTCTGAGTAGGCAATATTGACCTTGAAGAACTAAGGGTCTGATTCAGTATAAGGCAGTTCCATATGCTCTCATGTGCCAATAGTTCAGCCTTGCCCAAGCTAGTCATAGCCGGGCTGCTAAGCAGGGTCAGCTATGGTCAGTACTTGGATGGGAGATCACCAAAGGAAGAATAGGGTAATGCTATGCAGAGGAAGGCAATGGAAAACGACATTCTGCTTGTCTCTTGCCTTGAAAAACCCATGAGGTAAAGTGTATAGTTGCAACTTGACAGCATATTATTATTATTAATTATTATTATGCAACAGACCCAATAGGAGGCAGTGTTCTTCCAAAACCGGGGAGGCCCAGGCTTAACTCCCCCAACAATAATGAAACTCACTGATATGACTTCAGCATAGCCTACCTCACAAAACCACTGCAAACACAAAATGGAGGAAAGGGGAAATCCTGCGTGTTATGAGCTCCTTGGAGGAAGGGCAGATTTAAAAAAAAAAACGACAGATAGGATTACAATCATACTCTGAATCTGTGCACTCTTACTCAGATTAAGCAAGCATAAATGGGATTGTGGTTTTAGTTCCATTAGGACAAAACTGTTTTAAATATGCTATATCATATGGCTCATGCATCACAAAGAAAGAAAGTTCTTAAAACTTGAGAAATCAATGCAATAAATTTGCAGATAAAATTCTGGAAGGATGCAAGTGTAATATGATCAGCTAATATCGTATTACAGACGAGCAGATATTCCCCTTTAAGTATGGAGGAAGGATTGCTACTGTGGAACCAGGCTTTAACTGCTCCTAATGCTCACATGTTGTCAGAGATGCTCTAGGCCAGGGTGTCAAACTCATTTGTCATGAAAGACAGAACTGACATAAATGAAGAAGATGAAGATATTGGATTTATATCCCGCCCTCCGCTCCGAAGAGTCTCAGAGCGGCTCACAATCTCCTTTACCTTCCTCCCCCACAACAGACACCCTGTGAGGTGGGTGGGGCTGGAGAGGGCTCTCACAGCAGCTGCCCTTTCAAGGACAACCTCTGCCAGAGCTATGGCTGACCCAAGGCCATGCTAGCAGGTGCAAGTGGAGGAGTGGGGAATCAAACCCGGTTCTCCCAGATAAGAGTCCGCGCACTTAACCACTACACCAAACTGGCTCTCCAATGTCACTTTGTTGGGCCAGGCCATGTGTGCCATAAATTGTAACGCGAAGTACTGGAGATATAAACTTTATAAAGGACACAGGCAAACACAATTAAAAATATTTTTACTCAAAATACAAACATGCTTTAAATGTAAAAGCATAAGCACTCCTCATCCAGCACGGCAGCTCCTTCCATTTGGGGATTGGCTGGGATGTCCCCTCCGTCCCCTTCCTTGGCCCCTCTCCTCCTAGCCTTTGCCCAGCCCATCACTCCTGTTTCAGGTCAGAAGCTGAGCTGGGAAGGCAGCCAGTGATGCTCTCGGCTGATCCTGCATGGACTAGATGGCCTCTATTGCCCCTTCCAACTCTGATTCTATGGAACATTTGCTCAGAAACACTGAGACATACAGTATATACATCCTACTGGATACACGGATATTGGGCTTGAGCATTTGGGAGGGGCAAGGCTTTCTCTGGGCAGAGAAGTCCTCCCCTCAACAGACTGTGAACAACAGCCAACATCTACGAGGATCTAGAGTTATTGGAAAGGATGAGGAACAGGCAGCCTGCATAAATGCCAACACCACAGCAAACACAGCATTAAGCAAAAGTTATCCGAAAGGAGGTGGGAACAGAAACAGAGCTATTCCTTGATTAGGACAACAGCTTGATTAGTACAAAATAGTAAGCTCTCCCCCCCCCCCCTTCCCCATTTATCAGAACTCTCTTTAGGAAGCTACGCTTCTCCCCCCTCCCTTCACAACAAGAGGAAGAGGACAGCAAAGACACTGCCAGACATACACACCTGGGCTACATTGCAACTATCTTAGTGTGCCCTTCATGGGAAATAACGAAACTGCATTTCTCTTCTGTATCTTACCATTCAAGAGGGGTGAGGGAGATGGAGGGAGGTTAAGCCCTGTGTTTTCTGTGGCTCTCTCTCGTTGCTGCCTGTGTGTCACCAGGTCTCACCAGGAAACATGGTCTCTACTGCTTAGCAACCAAAGAGGAAGAGGTGAGGCGAACGCTCAGCCATCCTACCCGAGCCCCAGTATGCCATTTCAGACCCACCTGAGAAGGAGCTCCCGCTCTCCTGGTCCCCCGCCCCCTTTAAAAGATTTCATTCTTTAAAACTTTCGTTCTTTCCACTTTGTCGTTTGCAATCTAAATCTGCCCCCCCCCCTTCCAGAGCTACCGGAGAGGGAGGGAGGGAGGGAGGGAGCGGGCAAAGGCAGAGAAGTCACAAAGGGAAAACATTTCCAGAAAACTTTGTTGTTCTTTTTAAGAAGAAAAAAAACCCCTTTCCAAGCGAAGAGTCCGGGTGGCTCAACAGGGCACCCTGTGCATTCTCATCCCAGCAACAACAAAAAAAAGGGGGGGGGGGGGAGAAAAACAGGGCGACTTCTTTGGCTTTTGACCCGTTCTGTCGGAAGCCCCGTCGGCCCAGTTTCGAACTTTGCAGAAGAAAAGAAAACAAAGCGCGCCGAGCCCGATCCTCCCGGCTTCCCAGACACCTCTTCGTTCCCAAATGCGCGCAGGAGACCCGCGGAAAAGAGAAAGATGCTGCAGCCGACCGAGGCAGACGGCTGGGTAAGTTTAAAACTTCCTCTGCAGAGGCGCGAGGGTCGAATCTCACACTACTAACCCTCCACCCCACCCCCGAAACAGCCCCAGACAAGCACTTACTTGCTGCCCCCATGCCCCGCGGGTGCCCCTTTCAACACCGCCGCACGTGAATCTTCTGCCCCAGGGCGGATCCCTCGCTCCCTCACACCCACACCCTTGGAGGGGAGGGGAAGGGGGTCACTTTCTTGTCGCTCCAGTTACTCCTTCGCTGGACAGAAAGTGCCGCCCGCACGGTGGCTGCTGCTGCTTCTTCCAGCACAGCCCCTCTGCCCGAGAGCCGCGCGCAGCCGGGATCGAGGGACACACAAACAACAGCGCCTCGTTTCGCTGGCGGCGGCGGCGCCCTCTCGCCGGCCCACGTGAGCCAATGGCGGCCCTGCCCGGACTCAGGGGACCCAAGCAGCGCTCGGGCGGTGCAGCGCCAGAAGGGCCGGCGGCAGGGCGTGGCTGGCTCCCGGGCGCGGAGTCGGGGCAGGTTTCTGGGCGCTCGCTCCCCGTCTGAGGCGCACGGAGGGAAGCCGCCCAGGCGCCCGCCGTCGGGAGGGGAGCTGCCCGGGAGAGACCTGGCTCGGGGCGGGGGGCGGCGAGGGGAGCCTGCGAGGGAGGAGCCGCGAGCGGCAGACATCTCCGCGAACGGGCGGTGGCACGAGGGGAGGGTCATGGCGCCGGGAAGGAATGGCGGCCGCTCGCCTGTTGCAAGTTCGCCGAAAGCGGCTCGGTGGTTGAGGGTGGGGTGGGGGGAAGCGTTGGGTTGGGCGGGCTTGACTTCTTGAGGAAATCGGTGGGAGAACCGCGGCTCTCGAGACAGCGGCTGGCTTGTGTTGGGTCTGGCTTTGCCCAAGAATGGCTGTAACCCCTGTTGGTGCAGTGGTTAAGTGTGCGGACTCTTATCTGGGAGAGCCGGGTTTGATTCCTCACTCCTCCACTTGCACCTGCTGGACTGGCCTTGGGTCAGCTATAGATCACTTATCTGGGAGAACCGGGTTTGATTCCCCACTCCCCCACTTGCACCTGCTGGAAAGGCCTTGGGTCAGCCATAGCTCACTTATCTGGGAGAACCGGGTTTGATTCCCCACTCCTCCACTTGCACCTGCTGGACTGGCCTTGGGTCAGCCATAGATCACTTATCTGGGAGAACCGGGTTTGATTCCCCACTCCTCCACTTGCACCTGCTGGAAAGGCCTTGGGTCAGCCATAGCTCACTTAACTGGGAGAACCGGGTTTGATTCCCCACTTCTCCACTTGCACCTGCTGGACTGGCCTTGGGTCAGCCATAGCTCACTTATCTGGGAGAACCGAGTTTGATTCCCCACTCCTCCACTTGCACCTGCTGGCATGGCCTTGAGTCAGCCATAGCCCTGGCAGAGGTTGTCCTTGAAAGGGCAGCTGCTGCGAGAGCCCTCTCAGCCCCACCCACCTCACAGGGTGTCTGTTGTGGGGGAGGAAGGTAAAGGAGATTGTGAGCCGCTCTGAGACTCTTTGAAATGGAGGGCGGGATATAAATCCAATATCATAATCATTTATCCGGAAACAAGATCGCGCTAAAAGTAAAACAAGCCTTCTCAAAAAGTGTTATTCGTTTTAAGAAAGTGTTATCGCTGTACATACTTGTGAAATGCATGCAAACAAAACGACGATGCTCTTTTCTTGGTGGGGGACAAGGCTTCCCTTTGGGCAAATACTGTAAAAACCCACAACTTTTGTCTCCTTTTGGTGAGAGCCAGTTTGGTGCAGTGGTGAAGTGTGTGGACTCTTTATCTGGGAGAACCGGGTTTGATTCCGCACTCCTCCACTTGCACCTGCTGGAATGGCCCTGGGTCAGCCATAGCTCTGGCAGAGGTTGTCCTTGAAAGGGCAGCTGCTGGGAGAGCCCTCTCAGCCCAGGGGGGAGTCAGTACTATCAGACCTCTTAATTCCAGTTCAACCTGGTGCTGCAAAATAAAATAGGAGTCTGCTAGTAAGTTAAAGACTAACATTTATCGCAGCATAGGTTTTTATAAGTTAAGGCTCTCTTCATCAGGTGCATGAAGTGTACATTGTTTAGGTCAGAGGTGGCCAAACTGTAGCTCGGGAGCCACATGTGGCTCTTTCTCACATAACGTGCAGCTCCCATAAATTGATCATTAGCCTAATGCAGGCTTCATAGCATTGGGACCTCAGTCAGCCTCTTAGTGCTGACCCATAGGTAGGTAACTATTTCCACCATGTGTGAAGCAGGGAAGGAAGGGGAAATAGGCAGCCTTGCAAGCTCTTCTCTACCACAGAGTGGGGAAAGAGAACGCAAGAGCCACAGGAAGAAGGGACAGAATTAGAGAGGGTGGTACAGGGTTCCCCTTAGTTTCATAGCTCTTGTAGGAGCTATATTTACTAACCTTGGTGTCAAGGCAGAGGGAGAAGGATAATGATGCGCAAACGGTGGTCAGTGATTTATATGGTGCATGTGTGTTTACTTCTCTCACTGGTGCCAAAAAATAATTGCCTAACCTTTCTCTATGCTGGTCTTATGGGGATTGTTATTCCCAGCTTTTTTTTTTAGTCTCTTTCTAGCATGGTCATGTTTTAAAGTGCATACGTATTCACTTTCTGTGCAAAGAAAGTATTAAGAGTTTTAATAAAAACATGTTTGTAATATTTGTTCATGACTTGTGGCTCTCAAACATCTGATGTTTATTCTATGTGGCTCTTATGTCAAGCACATTTGGCCACCCCTGTTTTAGGTCAGTGCTTTTCTATTCACAGCAGAGGGGGCAGATGCTGAAAAGACAGGTTGGTTTGAAACAAGATCCTTTATAAAGAGCGACCAGTTCACTCAAAATCAGTGAGGACAATTCCCGGCTGTTTTAGATAAGAAAAGGTTTAACAAATCTAGTGCAATAAGCAGATACAGTATGAAGTTATAGGGGCATAGCTGAACTAAGTGACATGTGTAATGACTAGAATATTTATTTGCTTAATTAATTCCCCTGCCAACAAGAATAACATACACCATATTTAACAATAAATATGAATAACAGACACCATATTTAGCAATAAATATGGTGTATGTTATTCTTTGTCCTGACAACAACTCTGTAAGGTAGGCTAGGCTGAGTGTGTGTGACTGGCTCAAGGTTATGAAGCAAGTTTCCAGGGGAGAGTGGGGATTAGAACCTGGGTATCCCAGATTCTAGTCTGATACGCTAACCACTATGCCATACTTGTTGCCAAGATATTAGCATGGATAGAAAGTGAAGAATGCCAGGTCCCTGTTAACGATCTGAGGTGTAACTAATCCTGAACCTGTTAATGAGTTCTAATTCAGCAGTTTCCCCATTGGACTCTCCCTTTGAAGTTCCTTTCTGTTGGATTCTCCCTTTGAAGAATGGTGACTTTCAAGTCAGCAAGTAACACAGTGTTGTGGGTGACTGAAATATTCCCACACTAGTGTTAACAGTTACTGCTATTATCACATGCAGCTATTGGCAGTTCAGTGGAGTGGGTGCTTCCCTGTGTTGTTCACAGCTGTTCAGATAGTAAAAATTAGCACCGGCCTTGTAAACCACAACTGCAACAGTTGGCCAAAAATGCCAAAATTGCACTTGATACAAGTAAATTTGGGAAATGCTCCAGATCCCAATAAGACAGGATGCCCTGGACAAATCTGCAGCCTTAGTTCACACATCCCTTCTTTTTTGTCTTGCAGTTCTCAAATCCCACCCCCCCATTAGCTACATCTGGGAACATTTTCATATCCCAAATCAACAGGCTGATTTTAAAGAGTAAATACACACAGGTTCAGACTTCACAGGTGTTGAGAAGGACCACTTTGCAAAAAAATGTTAGGTTTGGTAGTTAGCTTTATTTTTCTCGCATTACTAGCAAAAATGCAAAGCAGTTTTCAGTCATGAAAGTTTGATGACCAGGAAAATACAGAGACGAAAGTAAACATCAATAGTAATCAGAGAGGTCTCCTTTTAGAGATTTTTTTTTTTTTGTGGTTGCGTTTTCGGTTATTTTTCAATGTCTTGATGCATTTGTGCTTCTTGGGGGTTTTTTACTGTTGTTCTTCAGGCTCAGTCTTTTAATTTTATGGGCTGTTTGTATGAAGTTTTATATTACGTTTTTATCTGGTTTTATTGTCAGACCAATCTTTGTATTTTTTAAATTTTGTAATCGGCTTCCAATGCAGTGCAGAACCTTTTGAAATAACTATAGCATGCACAATGCTCTCCGGTGTTCATAGAGCTTCATTTATTGAACATATGAAACTGCCTTATACTGAATCAGACACTTGGTTCATCAAAGTCAGTATTGTCTTCTCAGACTGGCAGCGGCTCTCCAGGGTCTCAAGCTGAGGTTTTTCACACCTATTTGCCTGGACCCTTTTTTGGAGATGCCGGGGATTGAACCTGGGACCTTCTTCTTCCCAAGCAGATGCTCTACCACTGAGCCACCGTCCCTCCCCTTATTAATTAAGTTACTTCACTTTTTGTTTTCCAAATAACATTTGTTCCCAATGGCTAGCAGTTAATTAAAAAGACTGACAATGTAAACATGGTAATCATTATAGGAACAGTATATCATGTACATGATGAATAGCATGGAAAACAAAGTAATGCAACCCCAAACACCAAAAAACCCATAAAGGTAGTCCCCTGTGCAAGCACCAGTCGTTTTTGACTCTGGAGTGACGTTGCTTTCACAACGTTTTCACGGCAGACTTTTTATGGGGTGGTTTGCCATTGCCTTCCAAGCTAAGATCACTCAGCTTCCCCCTAGAAGTTTATCCTCCAGGAAGTAGAACCTTTGGCGTATGGCCACACCAACCCTCTATCTAAACAGATCAATGGAAATTGCTGTGTTTATTGGCCCCCCACCCCTCACAAGACAGGTCTTTTTTTGTGCCAACTGAAATAGAGTTAGAGGATCAGCATTGTTCAAAAGGACCTGGAATTTAACTCAAAACCTTGCCTGCAAAAAGGGTGCGTGTGTGTGGCTAACGGAAACCCTTTGCTAATGTTCCATTCTTTTCATGCAAACCAAGAGCTTGGCAGCTGAGCATATAGGAAGCTTGTTATATGTCATGTCAGCACTGTCACAAATTACCCAATTCACACAAGACAGCAACTGCACGTATCACACTTCAGATATGTACAGCAGGCAGGTTCCCAGTTTGGATGAGCAGAGTGGAATAGCTGAAGAGGGCCTGATGGTTATCAGAGTCCACGAAGAGCCTCTAGAAATGGACTCGTGATTGCCTCCTTCAAAGTAGTCCGAGCAATGAAGGAGACATTTATGCCCCCTCCTAGACTCAACAGATCTTTCTTTGGCAAAATCTAATCAGCCAAGAAGAAGAGTACTGCAAGGTGAGTGGCAGGCTGGACCTCTCCAGGCACTTTTTCTACATCTTTGGGCAGTATTCACTGAACCTCACATGAAACAACCTTATGCTGGAATCAGTCCATTAGGCCCATCAAGGTCAGTATTGTCTGCTCAGACTGACAGCAGCTCTCTGGGGCAGAGGTCCTTCACATCGCCTGCTGCTTGATGCTTTCAGCTGGAGATACCGGGTTGAACCTGGGACCTTCTGCATGCCAAGCAGATGCTCTTCTACTAAGCCCCAGCCCCCCTCCAAAGGGACAATCCAAAGCTATTGCACAGCATCCACAGTTGTATTGAAATCAGAGCAGATGCAGACCACGATACATAACAAACCTGTTAGGCTACCAAGGCAAGGGTTCAATAAAGCTGTCCCGGGAGCTCCACTAAGCTGGTTTTTCACCAAGTTTAACTTTCTTTTTGTAATCCATACAAAAGTCTTTGCAAGACAGTTATTTGTATCACTACAGATTGGCCCAGTAGAAAAAAGGGGGGGATGTGGCTGTGTTAATGTGTCTCCTCTAAGATCACCTAACGAGTTCATGGCAGTGACATGCTTTGTTTCTTTTTATTCCACTTTTCCCCTCAATGGAGACCCAAAGTGGCTTTCGGCAGCATTCTCCCCTCCTTCATTTTACTCTCATGACAACCCAGCAAGGCAGGGTTAGGCTGTGAGAGCGACTGGTCTGAAGCTTCCATGAAGACATCTGAACCTGCAGTTGAATGAGTCATAGTTCACTCAAGACATAAAACCAGCTCTCTTTTTATATGCCAACACAAGCTTATGTAAAGGCAGGCCTGTAGCCACAGGGGGGGGGGGGCTGTGAAGGCATTGCCCCCTGATTTCCAGGAGGCAGATTGTGTTTTCCCCTTTTTCTGCCATGGCTGAGCCATCAAAGTGTCATCAGCAGTAGCTGGAGCCGAGAGAGCGAAGCAGAGCACAGTGCACTGCAGCAGCAAAAGCCGCAGGTGGAGAAGAGGGAGGTGGAGGAGAAGGAAGCGGAGGAAGCTGCATGGAATGGGCTGGGGGGGGCAGATGGAGTTGTTGGTTTCAAAGTGTCGGGGGAGAGGGAGGTGGAAGGAAACCCCACTGCTTGCATGCAAGGTGAAGTCCCTTCTTGACTCCTAAGTTTTATGATTGACTGGCTCAACTTGGCTGCTTTCAGAGCCTCCAGCTTTTGCCCCTACTCCAAAAAGCTTCTGAGAAGCAGTAAGCCCCACAGTGGATGGGAAAGGGTGCCCCCCCCGACTTTTAAAATCCTGGCTACGGCCCTGTGTAAAGACGAGCGCGTCAGACTAGGAACTGGGAAAACGGGGTACAAATTCCATCTTGGCTTGCTGGGTGACTTTGAGACCACTCATGCCCCCTCACCTCATAGGTCTGTTGTGAGGATAAAACAGAGAGGGAAACCATGTAAGCCATTGGGTTCCCCATTGGTGAGAAAGGTAGAATATAAGTGGAGAATATTAAGCGTGCATTTTGGCCTTGAGGTTGTGTGCAAGTAGCTGCTGCGGCCTCATCCATGCAAAACACAAAGCCAGATGAAGTGATCCAAAGAATGGAAACAGGATACCGACAGTGTTCCCTCTAAGGTGAGTTAGTGTGAGCTCACAGTTTTTTAGCCTCCAGCTCATACATTTTTGTCTTAGCTGAAGAAAAAATGGCCCCAGAGCAAACTAATTTATGCAGTAGCTCACAATTTTAATGCCAGTAGCTCATGAAGTAGAATTTTTGCTCACAAGACTCCACAGCTTTGAGGCAGTATTGCTGACAATATGTCTTCTATATTTGGATTTTACAGGTTTGTGCTTTTTGTTATGGATTCTACATAAGGCTCTTCAGACTGTTTGGATGGGTCAGATATGGTTCATCTAGTTTGTCCTCAAACTGGAGATATTGCATGTTCAGGTTTACAACTTCAGGTTATCGGGCACTGTCAAACTCTTGCACGGTCTTCTCCCGATTCAGAGAGCCTCGATTCATTTGTCGTTTCCTTATTTAAAATATTTATACTTTGTGCCATCCATCAGTTTTGGTTCCTGAAGTGGCTTATAGCAGGGTTCATAAATAAAACAGATCAAGGAAATAAAATATAAAATTTAGTAATAAAAAAAACCCAGCCAAAAAGTTCTGCATACCTAAAACCAACCACATTCTAAAAACTCCAAATTAGAATTCAAAACCTTTTAGCAACTCCAGAAACTGTAATGAAATCTGGTAACAATAAACTGGGGGCCATAATGTGGCACTGGAGGGGACCACAGCACCCAGTGACTCCTTTTGGGGCACCTGCTTTTTTATAAGGTGGGCAGGGCTAGATGCAGCCTTTACCCAGCAGAGCTTCTGATTGATTGACCATAGGAGAGATGTTTGACCACGGCTCTTTTTTGGCAGAAAAGGCCCAACAGGAACTCATTTGCATATTAGGCCACACCCCTGACTTGTTTTGCACAGAGCTTTTTGTAGAATAATTTGCATATTAGGCCACCCAGAACTGTGTACCTGCTCCGAGAAATCCCAGTGTTTGAACTGTGTTGACAGCCCAAGGATCTTCACTGCCTGAACAAAGCTAAGCTCTGTGTACATAAGAAAATATTATTTAAACAATATGTTCATTTTAAAGCCATCCTGTTAAAGAGCGCTTCTGCCTGAGATGGGGAAGAGTTATCATTAGAGCTATGCGTGACCTCACTCATGTCCATTTTGTGGCTGGCTCTGGGGCAGCCATTTTGTGGTCACTCCCACCACCCTCTGGTCAGAATTCAAGACACCCCAAAAGGCTGGGATGTCCTGCAATAAACCATTGCATACAGTTTTGTCTCCCCTGCCCTCCAAGGAACTCAGGTTGCACAGAGGAGTTTACAAATAATAAACATGACAAAATGTAGACTTGTTCTTCATCAACTGCCTGATGTGAGATTCCTAGGTTTCAAATGTGGGATGGAAAAAGTAGCACTTTCCAAGTGGATTCTGAACAAAATTCAGCCGTGGGTCTCCCAACTCACAGTGGGTCCCACTCCCAAACGTTTGAGAAGGAGAGCCTTAAGAGAATTTCTGGTCCCAAGGGCTGGTGAAGAGCTGAGACTCTGGAGAGATGCTGCCAGCCAGAACAGACAACAACTGAGACCTCTTTCGATCAGGGATCTGACTGCCTGCAAGGCAACAGGTTCATCATTTGCTGTTATTTGGGAAGCATCCCCCCCCCCCACCGGAAACTCAGAAAACATGAAAATAGGTTCAAACCACGCAAGGGGTGGGGGGAGAGAATCTGGCTTCGATGCGTCCATAGGCAGAGGCACGGCGAGGGTGAAACGCTGGGCCCCTTGGCGCCGCTCGATCCTTCAGCGCCTCCATGGACGCCCCAGCCCGCCATCCATTCTCCAGGCTCTCGCTGATCCTTGAACGGAGGCGGGGGAGTGACGGCCCGAGCGCGACGCCTCCTCCCCTCTTATGGGCGTTGGCTGCGCAAGAGGCGGGGTTCTTGCTTCTTACGGTCTGTCCGCAGTCCCGGGCAGCAGAAGCCGGGAGGGGAAGGAAAGCCTCGCGACGTCAGAAGGGCAGTGCCTTTTTTTTTTTTTTTGCTAACTTTGCATTACAGGTAGGGTTGCCAAGTCCAATTCAAGAACTATCTGGAGACTGGGGGTGGAGCCAGGAGCAAGGGTGTGACGGGCATAATTGAACTCCAAAGGGCGTTCTGGCTATCACATTTAAAGGGACTGCACACTTTTAAAATGCCTTCCCTCCATTGGAAATAATGAAGAATAGGGGCACCTTATTTTGGGGCTCGTAGAATTGGACCCCCTGGTCCAATCCTTTTGGAAGTTGGAGGGTATTTTGGGGAGAGGCACTGGATGCTATGCTGAAAATTTGGTGTCTCTAGCTCAAAAAAACAACCCCCCCCCCCCCCGACACCCAAGGATCAATTTTCCATTATACACTATGGGAATCGATCTCCATAGGGAATAATAAGGGTGCCCAGCAGACATTTCCCTCCCTCCACTTTCTGATGACCCTGAAGCAAGGGTGAGGACCTCCAAACCGGGAGATCTCCTGTCCTCACCTGGGGATTGGCAGCCCTACGTTACAGTCATTGGAAGGAGCTGGCAGTGGGGGATACTACTCGCTACATGGCAGGAAGTAATATTATGGAGGGGGTACCTGAAGGAGGCTCTTATCGGTAGTATCACCCATGCCCAGTCCAGGTTGGAAAATTCCTGGAGATTTAGGGGCAGAGCCTAGGAAGGGCAGAGTTTTTTTGGGGGGGGGGGAGGAAGGTTGCTCACCAGGGATATAATGCCATAGAGTCCGCCCCCCAAAGCAGTCAGGGGAACTTATCTCTGTTGCCTGGAGGTCAGTGGCAGTTCCAGGAGATCTCCAGGGTCCACCTGGAGGTTGGCAACCATAATAAAAGGGCTAAATTTTGAAAAGGTTTTTAATAGAGAATGGGGGAGCAGCAGACATTGTGTTCCAGCAAACCAAAGGCTCAGAGAATAGACTGGACAGGGGAAATAAAACACACTCCCTTCCACTTAAGTTTCTGTAATACATGTGCTTGTCCAAACAGTCCCTCTCTGACCCTCCTCTCTATGCAAATCCTTGGTAAACATTTTTGGGTGATGCACAGTTCTTTTCACCTGATGCAGGTGCAGCCTAGGGATGTGCAAAAAAAATATATACGGATTTACACGGATTTGGAAGTATACGGGGGAAAAATACGGAATCCCGTATATTTCTGAATTCCGTAGTCGGAATAGCCGCATATACGGTAGATGCGCGGCTATTTCCGAATATACGGCCCCATTATACCCTATGGGCCATTGAAATCAATGGCAAATAGGGTATATCTGAAGCCTCCTGGAGGGGAGGGGGTTTGAGGGAGAGCCCCCAAATTTGCAGGGGACCTGCAGGGGACTCTCCCCTACAAACCCCCCAAGTCCCAAAAAGATTGGGCCAGGGAGTCCCTGTCTTTGGGCTCCCCAAAAGGCCCATTGTCAACAATGATGGGGAAAGCCCAATTAGCCACAAGAATAGAGAGTTTTAAAGTTTATATTATCTATCTACAAGGGATATGTGCAGAGAAGAAACATCATGGTACAGTTTGAATCAGGGCTTTTTTTGTAAAAAAAAAAGTCCAGCAGGAACTCATTTGCCTATTAGGCCACATCCTCTGACACCAAGCCAGCTGGAGCTGTGTTCCTGTGCATTCCTGCTCAAAAAAAAAAAAAGCTCTGGTTTGAATGCTTCTAGAAATAAGGTTGGCTCTTACAAAGCACAAACAAGATGTACTCACAGACATGTGAAAAGCATGCCAGCGACTGGATAGAGTGCATGGACAAAAACACCATGCAACACGAGCAGTTATCGTGAAGAGGGGGAAACAGGCAGACACACTTCTCTTTTCCTTTTGCACAAATATAAACACAGCTTAGAGGAGGGATTATTTCACCTGATTCTCCCATCCAACAGCCTATTGTGACTTTTGCCCATCATGTCCCTGAATTCCAGCATCACCTGTCAGGGGTCAAAAAGGTACCGCTTGGGAAAGGGCAATGCAAGCACCGATCCTGTTCCAGAGAGTTCAGCACAGTGCAAAATAGTTCAGCCAGTCAGGAAACCATCAAGAAATTGGGGAAGACTCTTGTCATTCTTTTAGCAAATGTCAGCCCTGTGTCATGTTAGACATTCTCTTAGCATGGAACAGACCTTTTGATGACCGCTCTGCTGCTTGTCACGTTGTTAACTTGAAAGAGTCCTCTAAAAACAGCAGATGCAAAGATGTTGCTATCCTCTGTTGCCTTCATCCTGTGTTTTTGGAGCTGGCTTCTCCCACTCTCTCATGTGTTGTCAAGTACAGAAAGACAGGGTGTATTCTTTTGTAAGACACACCTGTGAGCAGGTGTGCTGAGACCAGAGCTATACAATGCTGTTCTTTGCAGAGAGTTTCTATTGTGACGAGCATGGTTAAAAGCAAATTTTAAAAATACAATGAAAGAGCACCTGTTGGGGAAATCTGCCTAATAATCAGGATGGTTTGGTCATCCATGGGTCAAAACCCTTCTTCATTCAGTCACTTGCTCTTGACTGGGTGAACCTGTTGCATTTAACAGCTCCAGGAGATCCGGCAGTGTGCTGTTGGCTGGTTAGTTCAAAATAGTGTGTCAAATTCAGGAATCAGCCCCCTTTGCTCTCACTGCCCCCTTAAGATTACTGGGTCAAATGTAGCATGGCCATAAGAACAGCTGTCAGAATGATCTACCTGCACAACAGCTAACAACACAGGTGCTCTTGGAGCGTCTAACCTGCATAAATCTAAGGTCCTATCTTAAAATAGTCTCTGGACAATGTCCTCGGGTATTTGTTCACCAGCCCGCCCTCTTCTCATTTACTACCACTCCACTGTATTCTCTGCTCCCTTCACATGAACCTTATACTGGGTCAGTCCATAGGTCTTTCAAAGTCAGTGTTGTCTACTCCAGGGGTGGCCAAACTTGCTTAACATAAGAACCACATAGAATAAACATCAGATGTTTGAGAGGCAGAAGACAAGGGAGGGAGGGAGGAAGGAAGGAAGGCAAATAGATGGGGGGAGTGAGGAGGGAGGTAGAGGTGGAAAAAACAACTTTAAATGCATTCTCCCAGCTGCTAGCTGGCTTGGCTTGGAGAAGTGATAGAACATATGAACATATGAAGCTGCCTTATACTGAATCAGACCCTTGGTCCATCAAAGTCAGTATTGTCTACTCAGACTGGCAGCGGCTCTCCAGGGTCTCAAGCTGAGGTTTTTCACACCTCTTTGCCTGGACCCTTTTTTGGAGATGCCGGGGATTAAACCTGGGGCCTTTGGCCTTCTCCAAGCTGGCTGTCAGGGCAGTGAGGTTTCGAGAGCCACACAATATGTATGAAAGAGACACGTGGCTCCCGAGCTGCAGTTTGGCCACCCCACTCTACTCTGATGGGTAGCTGGAGATTTGGGTAGAGGTCTTCCATATCACTAGCTACCTGTTCCTGGAAGTGCCAGGGACTGAATGTGGAACCATCTGCATGCTGAACAGATACTCAACTACTAAGCTATGACTCCACCTCAAAGGGTTCCTTTGGTCACCCTATACCTGGTCCGTTACATACCTTACGTGCTGAGGCCTCCTTCCCACAAGCTTTTAAAGCTTTACCAGGCCACACACAATCATCCCTCTAGATGCCCTTTAGGAAGTTGTATCTCTTTATACAGAACAGCTGAGCCAGTCAGTGACAGAGATGTAATTTCCACAACATAGATACAGCGAAGATGGTGGCAACAAGGTGATGGAGTCCTGAGGAAATGGAAAGGACCGAATCATTTCAGACTGCAGTTTGGAGGAAACTGCATTTCAGAACCTCCCTGGGGTGGGGTGGGGAATACAAAATACAAGAAGCTGAAGGGAGGCTCCTTAGGCAGGAGGAAGTTTTCCTGGAGGATGGCTGGACCACTATAATGCCAAACAAACATGGTCTGGAATTATATGACTGATCAGGCCATCCGTGATTCTTCCTCCTCTGATTCAGTTAAGACTTGTGCAGATGGCCTGTCCATGCACAGACTCTGCTTAATCGCTGAATTGTCTGCCCAGTGCAGATGCACAGAGGTGCTTGCTTGCATGCCCCCTCCTCATGATTAGCAGCTTCTGGAAAGCAGTGTCACCAATCATCCTGAAGTCCTCAAGCGGGCGGAGGTTACCAGCATCGAGGCACTGCTGTTGAAGACGCAGCTGCGCTGGGCAGGGCATATTTCTAGGATGGAAAACCACCGCCTTCCCAAGATTGCCCTGTATGGCGAACTCTCCACTGGCCATCGAAATAGAGGGGCACCAAAGAAGAGGTACAAGGACTCCTTGAAGAAATCCCTTAGCACCTGTCACATCAACCATCACCAGTGGTCTGACCTAGCCTCAGATCGCAAAGCATGGAGGCACACCATCCACCAGGCTGTCTCTTCCTTTGAGAACACACGCATAGCTGGTCTTGAGGACAAAAGGAGATTGAGGAAGAATCGCACTGCTACAGCACCAACCCTAAATCAGAATTTTCCCTGCAGCTGCTGTGGCCGGACCTGCCTGTCCCACATTGGTCTTGTAAGCCACCAGCGAGCCTGCAGCAGACGTGGACTATTGCACCCTTCTTAAATCTTCGTTTGCGAAGCCAAGCCGAGAGAGAGAGTCACCAATCATGGGGAGGGGAGTATATGCATGGTCACATCTTCTGTGCCTTCACAATGTGCAGATGGCTCGGTGATTGTATAGAGGGGGCGGGGGGGGGGGCAAGGCCCACATGCTTGTGCCTGTTCCCCCTCCCCACAGGGTGAATTAACCTGCAGAATGGTCTTCTGCACAGGGCTTGAGTTGATTCCTCTTTGCCAGTGTATCCAAAACATCAGACTAGGGTTTGGGGTTGCCTTTCAAACCAGGATGGCACACACCACCCTTTGAAGCTGGGGAACAGTCCTTGCCTGGTGGGGGAGTGCAAACCTTCATTTGCAAGTTGGTCATAATGGCAAATACTGGTTTGCACTAAGCAGGAAGAAACTAATTGAACTGGAGGATGCAGAGGGAAGCAGGAACACATAAGCTTGAGGCAGTCATGTAAAGCTGCAGCCAACCAGTATTTATTTTAAAACCCAGATTGCTTTGTGGTTTGCCTGCAGACTGTGCTCTGAGGCAACGTGCACCGCATTGTCTCCAGAGGAAGTAGACAAGGGGCTACTGTCTCTAGCAGTGCCTTCTAGGAAATACTTACACAAGTCAGATATATCTATCAGAGAGAACACAATATATGTCATTAGGCTCTTTATCTTTGACAAATAGTATCAGAGGCATAATGTGTATACTGTACTGGGCTGTGCCTACCGTAGTGGGTTGCCGTTCTGTGGTTGCAATCTTACGTGCACTTAGCAGGAAGTCAGCTCCACTGAATTTAGTAGTACTTGCTTCTCAATCCACAAGCCTGAAGTCACATTTTAAAGGACTACCAGAACACGAGGAAGTTCCGGTCCAGTTGCCAAGCCTTAGTATCTACCAGTGCTCTTGTTAATAGCCTCTTAATGTAAATGTAAGGAAAGAAAGACTTCTTTATATATAATATTATATACAATATAGAGGGGTTATCTAAATGGGTGGGATGTTGCATGCATGAAATAACATTTGAAAGAGAGTTCAATACCATGTAAGAGAAATCAGGAAGGAAGGCAATAGAATTAGGCAAATAGAAGTCATTTTAGGGGATGAGTTTTAAATTGTCAGTTTGGGTGAGTGGGGCAGGGGCTTGATTTGGGACCACTTTTTGGTTGCAGAACCTGAGGAGCTGAAGCTTTTCCTGGCATGGATCTTGAATAGTGTGGAACGTGTTTTGCAAGGAGAGCAAGTCATCCCACCAGTCCCTCCTCTTCCCTTCTTCCAAATATTAGTGCATGTTTTGATGGTGCAAGAAAAGCCATGTCTTGTTCAGAACTACATTAGCCACTAGATGCATGGGAAAGAGGGTTCTAGTTGCAGGAGGGGGAAAGCAGTGGCAAGTTTACTCATTCACAAGCCCATGCAAACAGCACCTGCCAAAAATCTTTTTTCTATGCAAGATGCCAAAGGATACAGCAGCACCAATGAACATTCATAAAGTATCCTGGACCATAATGGCATTCAGTTCATCTAGGCATTTATACCCTGCTTTTGCTCTTCAATGAGGCCAAAAAAGTGGCTTCCAATATAATTCTCCGCTCCATTTTATCCTCCCAACCACAGTCCTGCAAGGTTGATTAGGCTGAGCAAGTGACTGTCCCAAGGTCAAGCTTCCATGGCAGAGTGGGGATTTGAATTGGGGTCTTCAAGATCCTAGTCCAGCACTTCATCACATGAGCTGTGATGCAACTCCAGCCTTTTCATGCCTCTGTGCTTTTATTATTGTAAGCTGCCTTGAACCAAGAGGAAAGGTGGGATACAGGACTTTTTTTTGTTAAAAACCCAGATTGCTTTGTGGTTTGCCTGCAGACTGTGCTCTGAGGCAACGTGCACTGCATTGTCTCCAGAGGAAGTAGACAAGGGGCTACTATCTCTAGCAGTGCCTTCTAGGAAATGCTTACACAAGTCAGATATATCTATCCGAGAGAACACAATATATGTCATTAGGCTCTTTATCTTTGACAAATGGTATCAGAGGCATAATGTGTATACTGTGTATTGCTGTGTATTGTATAATGTGTATACAATACATGAACTCTTTTGCACATTAGGCCATACCCACTGACATCACCATTGTTTCACACAGGGCTTTTTTGTAAAGAAAAAAGAACTCATTTGTAGAAAAGTACTCATTTGCATATTAGGCTATATACCCTAATGCCAAAACCAGCCAAAACTGCATTCCTGTTTGTCCTTGCTCCCAAAAAAACCCCTGGTGGGATATGTTTTAATAAACAAACAAACGAGTAAATATTCAACTGATATGTTGTGTTAGGCTGGAGGCACCTTTGGAATTATGACACAGCATGATGGGCATAGCCACTAAATGGCTGCCGCAAAATAGCTGCCGCAGGAGGTAGAACCAGCCACAAAATGACCGCCGCAGATCTCAGTCACAAAGTGAAGTTTCTTGTGCTGTGGTGGCAATTGCTGCCAAAGCAACATTTTTAAAATCTGCAGAACCAATCCAAAGCCTTAGGATTTGTAGGATCTTTCAGGCTCAAGTGCCGTGTTCTAGTGGAGAAAGTTTTTCTTGCAGACGTTTCGTTCTCAGCTGCGGAGAACATCCTCAGTGGCGTTGCAGCCAGAGCAGGCGCTCTGACCTTCTTGGCTGCTGTGCATTGAGTGAGGCCAGGGCTGCTGGAGAGCTGCTATTTCTAGGCTGGAGGGGGTGTGGTGAGAGGGCAATTGGTTTGTGAATGTACCCATTGTTTGGTGGGACTTCCTGGAAGGGTGGTGATAAGGAAACTGGCTTTGGAATGTGGCCATTGTTCTGTGTTAATTGCTGGGAGGGTTGGAAGGGGTGTGAAGATAAGGAAGATGGTTGTTGACTGTGCTGATTGTTCTCTGGAATGTGCTGGGCAAAGCCTTACTGGGCAAAAGCTCTCCTTAACACTGCTCAGTTTCTCAAAACATTTGGCAGATGCCTAGAAAGGTGTTAATGGGCCCCATGGTGCCCCCCCCCCGACACCACATTGGAGGACCCCTGTGTTAGGCCATCTGCATCGTGTCACCCCAGTACCGATCCAAATGCTAGAGGTCTTTTACAAACAATCCTCCTGAAGAGAAAAACTAGTGTAACAGGCTACCGTGTCAGCTCAGATGTTAAGAATTGGAAGGGAAGAGATTGTAAGGTATGTAAAAGCACTGATTGTCTATGAACTGCTTAGGGGGGGGCAGTGTATTTCATTTTTGCAAGTGAATCCCCACACTGGAATCTGTGAATATGTTGTAAAACAGGCTGTAAAATATAATAAATATCTCCCTGTAACACTCTCATTGATGAAAATTATTTTTCTTCAATACAGCTACAAACATTCGAGAGCTTTGAAACAACAGTGCCAATTAATTTTTGTTCCCCCCGCTAATTACAGAGGTTTGCTCTGTTAAAAACAAACATGTTTTTAACCATTAGAGATTCAGACAGTTTGCGCCAATAGAAGTTAAATCATGCAAAGTAAAGGGTGTTATTTAATCATTAACAACTTAGTCCAGTGAGATGATATGGTTCATGGAACACAAAGTGGAATATCTTGGTTTTTCTCATTTGAAGAGCCAGTAACTGATCTGTGCAGAACTAGCAATATTCACAAAAATAATTGTCCACCGCCCCTTAGTGTTTACATGTAGTATTGCATGAACTGGAGATCGCTGGTTCTTATTCTGTCTGCTAGCTAAAGCGAATAACCAGCACTCCTGTGTGCTGGACAGCAACACAAGGCAGGAAAGGCTCTCTGATGATGGCGCAGAGTGGTAAGCTGCAGTATTGCAGGCCAAGCTTTGCTCACAACTTGAGTTTGATCCTGGCAGAAGCTGGGTTCAGGTAGCCGGCTCAAGGTTGACTCAGCCTTCCATCCTTCCGAGGTGGGTAAAATGAGTATCCAGCTTGCTGAGGGGAAAGTGTAGATGACTGGGGAAGGCAATGGCAAACCACCCCGTTAAAAAGTCTGCCATGAAAACGTTGTGATGTGACGTTACCCCAGAGTCGGAAATGACTGGTGCTTGCACATGAGACTACCTTTACCTTTTTAGCTAAAGCGAATAACCAGCACTCCTGTGTACTGGACAGCAACACTAGGCAAGAAGGGCTCTCTGATGATGGAAGGGTTCCCGCCCCCGTGTGCTCTACCATGACACCTCCATAGTCAAGTTAAGCTAACTCTTCTTGCTTCTTACTGGGGGATTCCTACAAAATCAGGTTGTGGCTTCATGGTCTGAAATACCCTTGTCTCTTTGTAAATTTTGTAACAAGTCGATGCAGAGTCCTGGTGAGGTTGGAAGCCTACACTATGTGTTGTGCCAATAAGGTTGGTCCTGATAAAAGGTATAACACAGATTTCATTCTTGTGCTTGGATTTTGTGTGGACCGATATTTATTCATTTATTATTTAATTCAATTTATCTCCCGCCCTCCCCACCAGGGTGGGCTCAATATGGTTCCTAGACTTGGATGGCCCAGGCTAGCTCACACAAAATATGGTGGCACATTTTTTGTTCTTCTACAAGGATTTCAGCAAGGAAAGAGATGGTATTGTCAAAATAATTAAAGCAGACCCGGGTAAAGGCTGTTCTATAAAAAGGGGAATAACGCATAATTTTACTTGAATAGACTTTCTCACCTTAAATTTATCTCAGGTATTGTCATTATAGAAACTATAAGGTATTTCCTGTTGTTCTCGTTCTGCAAAGGAACGGTGTGTCTTATTTGGCATTTTGGCTGGATTTGGGTTGGTTGCACCGTTTCCAAGAAAGAACAAAGAAAGGAGGACATGGATTGAATGCTGCTTCCCGGAGAACCTGCTGTATCTTGACACCTCAGTAACCAAGTTATGCTATTTGCCAGCTTGCATCTCACAGGGGATCAATGTAAGATCACAACTTAACATCATGCCCTGGGGAAAAAAAGCTGCTTTTCGCATCTAGCCTGATAAATAGTTTGCTGAGCTTGCTGTTTTGTGTCCATTTGGTTGGTCTTTTTTTTCCAGTGAATGTTATCGAGGAGATTTTAAAACGACGATATTTTTAAAACCCAGAAAATATTAAAAGAAAAGGGAATTAAAAGTAAATCAAGAAGAACAGAAATATATAAATAAGTGACTTTTGATTTCCTCCGTAGCAATTTGGTTGGTCTTAAATGAAAGGTATTAAACAGATTTACTTCTTGGTTTTGGATTCTGGGTAGACCAAAATGACTGTGATCTGACCTCAATAGCCCAGGCTAGTCTGATCTAATCACGCCTCAAAAGCTAAGTTGGGTCAGCCCTGGTTAGTACTTAGATGGGAGACCACGAAGGAATACCAGGGTTGCTGTGCAGAGGCAGGCAATGGCAAACCACCTCAGAATGTCTCTTGCCATGAAAACTCCCTGGGTTGTCTTAAGTTGCTTGTGACGTGACAGGAAAAAAAGGCACAATTTTACCCCCTACATAGGCAAAGGATTTCAAAAAAACAAAACTCAAGGACAATGATAAGATTTGTACCCAGGCATCAATGGTAGAGAGCATCACACAATAATAGCGGTACAGATATTTATTTTATCTTTGTTATTTTGCTTCATATATCACCTGTGTTTCTCATCAAGACTCAAGGAAGATTACAGCATTATACAATAGTGTAATAGAAACCAATGTAATAATACAATAATGAATGCAGTAATACTGGATTACACAATTAGGGAACAATGTAATTTTTAAAAACCCTAGCTAGTACTTCCAGTGAACAATGCAGTTTGATGGGGGAGTGGAGTAGGGGGAAAAAACCTGCCCCAAATATTCTCATGAACAATTAAAATGACATCCCTGTTCCCATCATAAAAATCGCTCATCGGCAGAATTGTTCTACCACATTCCCATTCCCCTTGTAAAAATGCCCTCCCCCCCACAGTGGTTATGTTTATACACTTCATGATGATGATGAAGAAGAAGAATTGCAGATTTATACCCCGCCCTTCTCCTTGAATCAGAGACTCAGAGCAGCTTACAATCTCCCATATCTTCTCCCCCCACAACAGACACCCTGAGAGGGCTCTCACAGCAGCTGCCTTTTCAAGGACAACCTCTGCCAGAGCTATGGCTGACCCAAGGCCATTCCAGCAGGTGCAAGTGGAGGAGTGGGGAATCAAACCCGGTTCTCCCAGATAAGAGTCCAGCCACTTAACCACTACACCAAACTGGCTCTGATGGAAGGCTTCTGGGCTTGTCTTATGGGAAGGGCTTATAGCTGCTTCAAATGAAAAGCTGTATTTATATATTTGAATATATTTATTTAGGACATTTGAATACCTTACCTGGTGTGACTTTGTCCATGGGGTCGCAAAGAGTCGGACTCGACTGTGTGACTGAACAACAAACCTTTCTCCAGACACAGGATCCTTCTGCTTCTGAGGTCCTCCAGTTGGCTCTGGACTTCAATGCATTCTTGGATCCATAGCTCATTCTCTGAGACCATTTTTCTCCCCTATCTTCCTCAGCCTTCTAGTCTAGCTGTCACCTTTGTGAAGGCTTCAGGGGCCTCATTATGGGACTTCAGTGATTAACATGGGAAACCGCATCATTCCCTCAAGACACCCTGCAAGAATGTCAGAGCTGGCATATGTGTGTATGAGGGGGAGTGCACACATGTGTAAGTCTTCACAACCACTGTGTGTGGGGGGGGATGAATAACCATTACTGCAGTGCCACCCTCCCCACCCCCAACCAAAAATTGCCTGACTGAAACAGAGGAGCCACTGTAGTCTCTCTGGATTTAGGTTCATAGACATGTCTCTAGAAATATGTGCTGTTGCTCTGAGAAGTAGTCTACTAGCTTAAGCCAGACACCTGGAGCCAAGTCTGGGGAAATCTACTACAGCCCTTCCTCAGGGGCTGAGAACTTCACAGATCAAGGAATGGGATACCTGAGAAGACTGAAGTAGAACCATATGGGTGGGGAGGGAGAGGGGAAGAAGGGAGAAATCTTTCTGTTCTACCCTTCTTCCTTTCTCTCCATAAAAAATTATAGTCAACATTACACAGTTACTACACCTTCATTTCCTGTTTGCCTGGCAGAGGCTCTGTGCCCAGCAACAAGATATTTGGCAGTGCAATTATGAGAGAGGTTTAATCTGTTGAATCTCTCACCTGTCTTGTGATCAAGCAAACTAGCAGTCCCATTCCTTTCTGGGTGCATTTATGGCGAGTATTCAAAGCATTAATATGTTAACTGAAACAGAGAGAGTTGTGCAAAGTATTGTTTTTTTAAAAAACACCCAATTTGGGGCAGCTGTTATTTTGAAACAGTAAAATTAAGCTGGATTTTAATAGCTCATTAATGGTTTGAAACTTTTGTGGTATTTTATGCTTGTATAATGTTTTACTATGTATGCAGCCTGAAGCAGGTTCTCTGAAGAGGCAGCATAGAAATTGTCTAAGCAAACAAAAAGTCTGGCTGTCCTCAACAAGGTCCAAGACATTTTTAGTCCTGGCCTCGACTTGGTGGAACACTCTGCCAGAAGACATCAGGGCCCTGTGGGATCTTTTACAGTTTCGCAGGGCCTGTAAGGCAGAGATCTTCTGCCAGGCCTTTGCATGAGGACAGCGACAGTTGCCATGCTGGCACCTTTTTCTCCCTACCCCAGTTGGGGGAATTCCCTCACCCCCAACGTAATGACGGGGAATCGTGCAATAGCACTTTAATAGAGACAACATCAGGCTTTATAATTTCTTTTAGTGTAACTGGTTTTATTGATTTAAATGTATGTGTTTTATTCTTATGTTGTACGTTGCCCAGAGCCTGGCACTGGCCTGGATGGGGTGATTCATTAAGTTTAATTAACAACAACAATCAATGTAATATATGTGAGTGATGTTCAAGGAATGGAAGAAATCTTCCTTGTTTTTCGTTTATGCATTTACTCCATTTATAGCCTGCCCTTCTCCCCAGCGAAGATCTGCACCCAAAGTGGCCGGCATTGTTCTCCTCTCTTCCGTTTTACCTTTGCAAAAACTCTGTGGGGTCAGCTAGGCTGAGGGAGAGTGATTGGCTCAAGGGCGTCCAGTTAGCTTCCATGTGAGCAACAGTGACATCCTAGACCCTATGTCTTGTCTTGGGGATGGTGGGGGCAGGGTGTAGAAGCTTCCTGGAAAGAGATGCAGGGCAGGGCCTGAGAGAGAGAGAGAGAGAGAGAGAGAGAGAATGAGAATGCATTTCCGTCAGTCTGGTGATCAGCAGTGCCCTCCTAACCCTTCTGACTCCATTGAAGGCAATAAAACAATTAAAAATAATAAGATGGAAACAGGCACTGTACTCAATCACAAGCCTGGTGAAACGTCTTAGCCTTGCAAGCCCTACAGAATCGCATAAGGTTCCACAGGGCCCTGGTGGAATTTGGCAGAGTTCCACCAGGTTGGAGACAGGTCCAAAAAGGCCCTGGCCCTGATTGAGGACAGCCAGATGTCTTTGGGGCCAGCGAGCACCAGCTGATTGCTCCCTGAGGAGTTTAAACTCTTTCAGGGTCATAGCAGAGGAAACAGTCCCATAGATATTTCAGTCCCTGACTACTCATGGCCTTATAGGTCAGTTCCAAAACCTTGTACCAAAACAGGACCTATTTGGCACTAAAATGCTGCAGCTGGGGTCAGGGATAATAAAGATTAGGAACAGGGGGTTAACTCTTCCCCTGTTGGTGTTTCCTGTTTTGGTTGCTGGAGGAATCAGTACTGAACCCGTAACAAAAGCAATGGGTGGGAGAAGTAAACCCTTTTCCTTCTACACCATGTCTCATCATGATTGCTTTTTATATCTCTGGAATTTCAATCGGAAGTGCTGGCTAGGCTTTCTAATGGCTAGGCTTTGGATAGTTAATTTTTAACAATTTTATGCTGTTTTATAATTTTATCATTTTTTCCCCTTTGTCTGCCACCTCAAGCTGGCTATCCGGAGAAGCACCTGTCATTTAAAGAATTATAAAATAAATAGGCGTAAGATGTGGACAGTGCTGCCCGGCCTCGTTGTGGTTATTTTGTTAAATGAAAACTGTGAATAGACATGCCACTGTGATGTTCCTTGCCTTTGGTTGCCTGAAGCAGGTATATCCCCACCCTCAGCTCCAAGCCCAAACTTGAGGAGTGGGAGAAAAATGGCTGGAAAATGCTCTCCACAGTGATTCTTCAAGAATTCCCCCATGATTTTTACCAGAGATGTCAGGGGAAATTCCTAGAGTATCAGCAGGAAGTGATTCCATGTGTTCTCTGTCCTCCACCCTCCCCAGGAACTGCCCTCAAAATCTTCCAACATTTGCCAAGGCAGTGTTGACAACTCTATGGACCCTACCTCTTTGAAGCATGTAAATCTCAATTTGAGAGCCAGTTTGGTGTAGTGGTTAAGAGTGGTGGACTCTAAACTGGAGAACCGGGTTTGATTCTCCACTCCTCCTCCACATGCAGCCAGCTGGGTGATCTTGGGTCAGTCACATTTTTTTCAGAGCTGTTCTCTCAAGAGCACTTCTCCAAGAGCTCTATCAGTCCCACCGATATCACAGGGTGTCTGTTGTGGGGAGGGGAAGGGATGGAGATTGTAAGCCATTCCGAGACTCCAAGTGAAGGGCAGAGTGTAAATCCCTTCTCCTCTCTTCTCTCATGCATGCAGGAATCAAGGCTGCCATACCTCCAGGTCTTCCTTAGTTCTGTCGTCTGCTCTCTCCCTTACCTGCTGTGTGGCAGATATCAGGCATGCCACAGTATACTATAGAGCAGGGGTGGCCAACGGTAGGTCTCCAGATGTTTTTTGCCTACAGCTCCCATCAGCCCCAGCCAGCATGGCCAATGGCTGGGGCTGATGGGAGTTGTAGGCAAAAACATCTGGAGAGCTACCATTGGCCACCCCTGCTATAGAGGACAGAGGAGCTGTATGGATAGCCAGGTGGGAAGAGGTGTTGCTGCTGCATCTCTCAATCTGGAATAAAAGGGAGCTCTGGGGTTGATTTGACCAGTCACTTTATTCCATTCCACCCTTAGCACAAAAACAAGATTTATTTATGGGAAAAGTTTTCTCTCACACAAGTTTAATATCAGTGGATGTTTTTCACAAATGAAATACAAAGGCCAGTGCACAGGCGATGAAAGAACTTTTCTAAATATAACCAGGGTTGCCCTAAGACGCTACCTGATATTATTATTGTTAGAGCAAATTTAGAGCTTCCACTAAAACACATACCTGAAGTTAAACTTACAATGAATTTGGATATTCCTTCTCAGGCAAAAAGCGTCAGGAATTTTCAGAAAAGCCAATATTGGCTTTTTAAAAGTACATAACAATACTAATAAGCATGTAGTGGCACATTTTCCAGAATATCAAAAATGCTCTCAGTACCTCACAACAGCCCGGCTTGACACATCTGGCTGCCAAGAGTCGTCCCTCTCAGAATAATTGCCTTCCCTGGAGTTGGGCTACAGCCCAGAAATACATCTCTGTTCAAGGACTTGCTAATTATTTTATGACCTTTTAACCTCTCCTTTCTTGGCCAGATTGCCAGAAGTTGACCTCGGGGTGAAAAATAAAACATTTCTCCTACATATGTATTTTGCCTTTGTGCATGATAAAGGGAAGAAACAGGGCTTGCTGTGCTAATGAATGTTTTCCCAAAAGCAGAGTAGCCTTCGTAGACCGATAGGAGTTGAGCACTTTGATGTTGTCAGTCATGAAGCGTTGCTGAGTTGTCTGGATGGTTTGGCAGTGCGTGCTGTACATCCATCTTCGACCAGCTGCAGTTCTTTCTTTTGGAGGTGAACATAAAGTAACCTAGGAGAATCCTAACCCAATGCATTTTCCTTGCAGCGATCTTAATACAAAGGCCAGATCCCTTTCAGTGCTGCAGGCATGTGTTTTATTTGCAACATCAGGTTTATCAGCAGCACAAAAGAAATGGTACAAACGTATCCCTTGGAGCTACTTTATCAATTAGTTGGCAGGGAGGATTAGATGCAATTGTTATGCAGGTTTTATCCACAGATGCTACCAGGGAATTGGTGCTCAGCAGGGCCTTTTTTTGAGCAGGAACACACAGGAAAGCAGTTCCAGCTGGCTTGGCACCAGGGGTTGTGGCCTAATATGCAAATGAGTTCCTGCTGGGCTTTTTCTACAAAATAAGCCCCAGTGTTCAGCCTAGGCTGGTACTGTGGGCTGTTGTATATGAGTCTGGATGTTTGAAAATGGCCCTGGGAACTCTACCTCAGTTTCCCTGGAGAAAATGGCTGCTTTGGGGGGGTGGACTCTATGACATTATACCCCACAGTGTTCCCTCCTCTTCCCAAACCCTGCCCTCCCTAGACTCCACACCCCAAATTTCCAGGTATTTCCCAACCAGGAGCTGGCAATTCTAATAGACTCAAAAAAATGTTAGAAATGAAAATTGTACTGAAGTTGGGGGGAATGGAAATGAAGGCAGTGTTTGTATACTTTCCTATAGTGGTTAATTTGCAGTGCAGTTTTGTGCAGTATTAGAATGCTCCCACACAAACAACATATTACAACACTCCCACACAACATTTTCCACTTTGGCTTCCAAACTGCAGCACTAAGTTGTGGAGCATTCACACAAAGATGTGATCTAACCGTGAGACAATTGCTCTTCCCTGGTCCTCAATCTGGTCCTCAATATGCTCCCTACACATGGTCTGCAATCATTGGACAGCCAGTCTGCAATAGTCAGACACTCCTTAATTGTGGGCAATTCTTCCACACCCTGTGGATGACACACATTGCATGGAGACCAGAACAAGGGCCATGAGTTCAGCCAGTGGTGGTGTCAAGTGTACAAGGATCATCTGTTCACTGTAGTATGGGAAGAGGGCTATGGAAGACCTCTCAAGGGGAGACCAAGGAAGGTGAAAATTCATCTAGGGTTTTCTGGCTCATGGCTCACTTATTAAACATGTGGGTACCCTCTTTGGGTGGCTCACATGTGGATACCCTCTTTGCATGAATACATCTATGTTACCACTAAGAGTTATTGTGTATTTATTACACTCAGGTACTTTCAAAGCTACACCAGACCTGTTCATTCCTAAACCTTCAGATTTAAATATTTTAACAGGTTGGAGACAAGATGGTGATGGATGAAGAGCTTCTTTTAGTTGCACTGCTGTCTTTAGTGTTTAAATTACATTTTAACTGTTTAGGCTACCTAATCTGCCTTGAATGTCTGGATATTTGCATTCTCTGTATTCGTATACTTTGAACATAGGCTGTACTGCCTAGCTACACTGGTAAATATTTGAACAAGTTTTACAGTGCAGCCCAAAGCAGGGTTATACCCTTCTAAGTCTATTGAAGTTAAATTGGTTTAGAAGGGTGTAACTCTGCTGTGTTCATCTCAGCCAGAAGAATGATACTTGAAAGTGGAAAAGGGGTTGCCAGCCTCCAGATGGCTCCTGGAGATCTCCCACTTTTACAACTGATCTGGCAGAGATCAGCTCCCCCTGGAGAAAATGGCTGCTTCGAAGGGTGGAATCTGTGACTTTGTATCATGCAGAGGCCCCTTCTCTCCCCAAACCCTCTCCTGGATCCACCCCAAAGTCTCCAGGTATTTCCGGCAACCCAAACAGTGCAACTTCTGCTTGCAATAATCAATGTTGAAAAGGTGGTAAAAGTTTTATTGGTAACTTCCACAAGAGGGCACCCGTGTACTTGACAAAACCTTCAGAATGGCACAGTGCCTGGAAATTTTATGGAGAATGTTACCTGGTGTCAAAGACAGTCTTAGTGCTGATAAGATAACTCTTATTTGTCAGGCTATTGACACATAAAATACATGTCTAGATTTTTGTAAAAAACTACCACTTATTCATAATTGTTTTGCTTTGTTGTGAAGATCTTTCCCCTGCATGTGCTGTCATGTGATTCCATCTAAATGAGGCAGCAACAAAAATTAATTACAATCTTCACAATAATTTCTGTAACCTAAATGTGCTTCGGTGCTGATATACTTACTATCTTAACCCAAATGCTCCCAAGTGTTGGACAAAGTGTGGTTCTGAACTTGTATCTGCATTCAAATACTCCCAAGGTCAGCTTGGATCCCCGAAACCCATATCGACAAGATCATTAGTTGCGATGCGCAGGATAATTACTGCCTGTATATCTGTTACTGATGACAACATTAACGAGAGCAGCGGTGGCAGTGTAAATGATCAGATATTATAAATTTGCATCATCACAAAATGCCTATCCATTTACTTAAATGCTGGGAATGAACAAATGCATCAGTTAATGTTGTCAGCCTAGCAATTACGACACATTTCATATCTGCGGAAAGTAATGAATTATTCACAAGACGTGTTAAAAAAAACATGCCCAGACTTGATCCTAAGTAGGGCTTACACAATGAGCTCATGTTTCAAGGAATGTGTTTCTCTTATCTTAGGTCTTCTTTACAATGCCTCCCCGAGCTCCAGTTTTCATCCCATGACTACAAATGTTGGTTAGCTTCTAAAGCAGGCAATCAATATATATATGTGTGTGTGTATGTATATATATATATATAGGGGGGAGGGGAGAAAGAGAGAATGAATTTAGACCGTAAGTCTTGTAGTAAAGCCAAGACTTTTTTTGTAGCAGGAACTCCTTTGCATATTAGGTCACACACCCCTGATGTAGCCAACCCTCCAAGGGCTTACAGGGCCTACTGTAAACTCTTTGAGGACTGACTACATCAGGGGTGTGTGACCTAATATGCAAAGGAGTTCCTGCTACAACCCCCCCCCCCCGAGTAAAGCTGTATATTCTTCTTAGGTGCATCATATACCTTCAAGTTCATAAACAATCAAAACTGAATGGTATTAAATTATCAGAGTGTTGAAAGCAATATGGGGTTGCCAGCCTCCAGGCAAGGCCTGGAGATCTTGATTTACCACTGATCTCCAGACTACAAAAAACAGATCCCCTGGAGAAAATGGCTGCTTTGGAGGATTAATTCTATGGTGCTGTGACCTGATGAGGTTCCTCCCTTCCCCAAACCCCACTCTCCCCAGGCTCCACTACTACCCCCCCCCCAAAAAATCTCCAGGGGTGTTTTCGCACTGACCTTAATCAGCAGCGATGCCCCTCTTCACCGCGCAGGATCGGCGCGGATTTCGCACTAATTGCCGCGGAGTACCTGGAAGAGCCGGAAAGTCCCACGGCTTTTGCGGCGCAAATGGAAACTGGTTTTTGGCGGTTTCCGTTTGCGCCGCAGAAGCCGCGGGACTTTCCGGCTCTTCCGGGTGCTCCGCGGCAATTAGTGCGAAATCCGTGCCGATCCTGCGCGGTGAAGAGGGGCGTCGCTTCTGATTAAGGTCAGTGCAAAAATGCCCCAGGTATTTCCCAACTCAGAGCTGGCAGCCCAATACAGTGGAAGTTGGGCTTCTTCTTACCCAAAACACATCCACAAAACATATTGGCATTTGAATCACATTTTTCCCTGCTGGTATTTTGTATTAAGTGGGGAAATGTGAGAAATATGAGCAACAGCTTCCCAAGCCAGAAAAGAAAACACAGTAAAGTTTTAGGCTGCCAGAGTATCCCTAGATCAAATAGGAAGAACATCAGGTGAGGGGCATCTTTGGAACCTTACCACCATCTGTTCAGCCTTGGATATATCCTGTGACAGGAACTGTCCCTCTAGTACTTCCCAAGCCTAGTGCCTCAGACAGCACTGATGGACAAATCAGTCTGTGAATGTTATTTATCTACAGTGCTTTCTAGAGCTCTGAAGGACAGTTTCACACTGTGATGGAAAGGCAGTGCATGGTTTCATTCAAATTTGGAGTTCCCCACTGTTTGAATTGGCAAGGTTACATGAACGCCAGGATCCTATGTATAAATCTGTCAGAGATTTGTGGGTCCCAGATCCACAGGTTTTCCAGCCAAAAAGACAGTATTAGCACTTCAAAGTAATAGAAAAGAGTTCAGTAGCACCTTAACGACTAACAAAATTTGTGGCAGGGTATGAGCTTTTCTGAATCACTGCTACAGGCAGGCTAAGATCTCAGGCTACCCATCTTGATCCACCTCAAAGTAGACAGAGTCCTAGGCTTTATTTATTTACAAAAATCTATGCTCTTTCTTTCCATCTCTCCCTCTCTCCCTCAAGATCTGTGGGCTTTATTTCCTCTAACAATGGCAAAAAAGCGATGTACCAGCACTGCTGGGATTCTGGGGGAAGCAGCAATATAAACTTTCTGAAACAGGCCTCAGTTACAAGCCTTGGAAATGGTAATCCAGCTTTGCCTGGAATAATAGCAACGGAAGCCCCCCCACGAACGGACCTCATACAACACAGAAACCTCCGCAGTGTTTCCAGGGGCTGAAAAGGATGATCAAAGAAGTGAGACAGAAAAACATATTTTCTCTTCTGTAGTCTTAAAATGAAACTTAATCCCAACAAGATGGAAGTGCTGCTGGTGGGTGGAAGTTTTGACCCAGGAGAAGAAGAAGAAGTTGGATTTATACCCCACCCTTCACTCTGAATCTCAGAGTCTCAGAGCGGTTTACAATCTCCTTTACCTTCCTTCCCCACACCAGAAACCCTGTGAGGTAGGTGAGGCTGAGAGAGCTCTCCCAGAAGCTGGTGGAAGGGTTCCTAGCCTCCCCCTAGGGTGGGGGTTCCCCTGATTTCAGAGCCTTCAACTCACCAGCACAGGATTGGCTGACAGGGGAGCCCCACCCCTGAAGAGCTCCAGCGGTGCCCAATGCGCCCAGCGCGATGACGCCACCCAGAAGTGACGTAATTGTGCAGCATGGGGGCACTCTAGCATTTTGGTAGAGTTTTTGGTGCCATGGAGATTTTAAAACTAAAATACCAGAGCATCCCCGCACGTTGTGCCTGCCATGATTATATCACTTCTGGGTGCTGTCATCACACTGGATGTGCTTTGTGCGCACAAGGGAAGCCCCCCCGCTGGCAGCTAGGCAACACCTGGCAACCCTACTCAGGATTGTTCTAGATTGGATTGCCCTCCCCTTGAAGGACTAGGTCTGTAGTTTGGGAGTGCTCTCGGAAAAACTGGAAAAGCAGATGTAGAAGATGTGTGTAGTTTCCAGGTCCCTTCAAAGTGCCAGTGGGGAGATTTCATTTTTTCCCCCCAGGAGTGGGCAGAGACACTGCACGACGCACTGACATCACCCAGAAGTGATGTCAGCATGTTGCCAACATCAGGGGGTGATGCTCTGCTTTTTGGGGCAAAATTTTATGGAAAATTGGCCTCAAACCATAGAGTTTTGCTTTAAAAGCAGAGCATTGTCCCCCATGTCATCGCTGCACTGACTTCACTTGCAGGGCTCTTTTTCTAGCAGGAGCTAGAGTGTCGCTGTTTGAGGTGGGGGAATTTCCTCCCACCAGCCAGCTGGCTGATGGCAGGCAGGAGTCTGAGAAAGTGGGGAATTCCTTGCCCCCACCCGAGGAATGGTATCCCTAAAGATGCAGCTAGGAGTCCCTTTTACCAGCTGCAAGTAGTTAGCCAGCTGTGAACTTTCATGGATAGAAAAAATCTGGCCCCTGTGGCATATGCCATGGTTAGACTGAGTTCAGATTACTGCCTTGTGCTCTATGTGGGGCTGTCCTTAAGAAGTCTTCAGAAACTCCAACTGGTACAGAATGCTGCAGCCAGGATATTGACCGAAGCGGGTCACAGGGACCATATCACTCCAGTCACAGTCCCTCTATGCTTAACTCACATATGCAGACAATGTTTGGGGGTTTCTTTTAACCAGGGGGTGGGGGGGAGAGAATGTAAACATTTCAGATTTTTCTGCAAACCTCAGAGTCCCCTAAGTTTTCTGAAAAACTCTGTTTAGCATCCATATGGACCTGATTTAGGAATCCGCAGATGGGGGCCACGTGTCGCTAATAGTGTATAGATTAAACATGCCCTGTACTTACAGTGATGAAACTGAACATATGCTGCTTTTTCTCTAACAAAATGTTCACCAGTGGGCCCTAAAGCAAAGGCAAGGACCCAGGAATCAAGCCCAGGCATAAAGTGCAGCATCAGCTCTATTTCCCTAGGGGCTCTGGCAGCATTATTATGGATCACATAACATCACCCAGAAAAGCAAAGAGCTGATTCATGAATCACACATACATCTTTAGAGCAATATATACCATCCCCTGTGACAAGGCCAGAACAACTCAAACAGATATTTCAGCATTTACATCCTGCCACATAACATTCCTAAATGGGTGCTAAGAGCTAAACGCTTGAGAGGTTCCGGGGAACGTTGTGCTTTAACATCAACAAAAGTAAATGGAAGCATTCTTCTATGCAGTTTGTAAATTCTAATCTAGACATCTCCCACTTTAGCTTGCAGGCAAAAGAGGTAATTAAGAAGATAATTGGGAATAAAGAAACTTTTTCTGCTTGAGGATCTCGCTCTGAGCTGTCTAGCAGCTCACATTTTGTAATGTTCCGCAGCGGCTGCCTAGAGCAAATCCAGCCAATCAAAAGATGGCATCTGACACACACACACACATACGTCCAGCTGCTTCCAGTGCCTGTCGCTTCTTACACATTGCTCCTCAGGGGCCAGAATTGTGAGAAAGGGTGGAGGCACCAGCAGAGGTCATGAAGCACCAGCAGTGCCATCGGCAGAGTACAGCTCAGGGCCTCTGCACTCTTGGAGGATCCCAGAATGAACCTCTGTTGTGCCGCTTTTGTCTTGGCTGATGCTGTCCTCAGCAAAGTTGGAATGGCAGTAGCACAGGGGATTCTACAATGCATACCAACTCCACACTGCTGGTGCTGTTTCGGAGCAGAAAGCTGGAAGGTATCCCAAAATGATAACGAGACATACTCTACACTTGAACACATGAACACATGAAGCTGCCTTATACTGAATCAGACCCTTGATCCATCACAGTCAGTATTGTCTACTCAGACTGGCAGCGGCTCTCCAGGGTCTCAAGCTGAGGTTTTTCACACCTCTTTGCCTGGACCCTTTTTTGGAGATGCCAGGGATAGAACCTGGGACCTTCTGCTTACCAAGCAGATGCTCTACCACTGAGCCACCGTCCCTCCCCTTCATGAAGGGCTACAGCATTTGCAGGGCAGGATTACCAATTAGGCCAAGTAGGCACTGGCCTATGGGCCCCCCACGCCGTTAGAGGCCTCAGGCTGGTTCCCCCCTGCTTGCAGCCCTCCCAACCTGCATGTGCAGCCAGCAACTGAGCCGTTCTTTGCCCGACTTGCCTGGTGCAGCTGCTGCTGGTGTTGTTGCCAAGTTTGCCTCTCTCTGCCTTTCTGCCTTGTCAAAGGTGCTTTTGAGAAGGTGCCTGCAGGCTGCAGTGGAAGCCACAGGTGGTGGTGGGGCGCTCCAATTCTGAGATACTTTGCGAGGGGGATTCCAAGATTTTGACTGCCTAGGGGCCTCCACAGACTTTAATCTGGCAACAAGCATTTGCTAGCCAAAAAATAGGTTCTGACCTTGGGGTTCACATTATTCTGTGCACCCTGCCTCTTCTCAGCTGTATCTGACTCCACTGTCTATGAGGGTTTGGTGGTGAATGGTACTATCGGATATCTTTACTCCAGGGCAAGGGGGCAGGTGAAAGAGGAGGGGATTAGCCTTGCACCCCCTCATTCAGGGTAGCCTACAACCAAAGCTAGTTGTCGACTGGAATGAAGTCTGTATACAAAAGTACTAGAAGGAAATGCAAAACAGTGACCATATTTAACCGCATGCTCAGACTTTCCCGCCCACTACTGCTCCTAGGAAATTTAAATAAAAAGACACTGTTTCAAAGCTGTATATTTATTTAGCATTCTATATTTAATGAGAGCCCCGTGGTTCAGAGTGGTAAAGCTGCAGTACTGCAGTCCTAAACTCTGCTCACGACCTGAGTTCGATCCCAGCGGAAGCTGGCTTCAGGTAGCCGGCTCATGGTTGATTTAGCCTTCCATCCTTCCGAGGTCGGTAAAATGAGCTTGCTGGGGGGAAGTGTAGATGACCGGGAAAGGCAATGGCAAACCACCCCGTAAAAAGTCTGCCGTGAAAATATTGTGAAAGCAACGTCACCCCAGAGTTGGAAACGACTGGTGCTTGCGCAGGGGACTACCTTTACCTTTATATACTTAATAGCATACCAAAAATGGAGCTGCAGATCTGACCTTTTTGTAGGCAACTGCGTCCTTCCAATCTAGGTCTTGGATTCAGGGGGTCTGGGATGGACCATAGGTCTGAGTTGCTAGGAACAGCCTGAACCAGGTCCAGTTGCTGCTGTTGCTCAGCATCTCATTGCTGGGGCAGCTAGCCCTACAGCATCACCAGTGGTGAGGAAGAGGTATTGCAGCTGCCAGCCTACATCAGGGAGCTGGAGATTTCCAGGAATGACAACTCATCTCTACATAACAGAGATCAGTTCACCTGGAGAAAATGCCATCACTACTGAGTTCCCTCCTCTCCCAAACTCCATCCTCCCCAGACTCTACCCCCTAGATCTCCAGGAATTTCCCAGCCTGGAGCTGGCAACCCTAGGGTAGTTGCTTAGAACTTTGGTAAGATTGTCTGGGCTCTTATCACCTTGTTCATAATTGGAAAACTTTGTACATGAAATTTTGTATGTGAAACTTTGTATGTGAAATTAGAAAAGGGAAGGGTTAAACTTAGCTTCACTGGTATTGTTTTTGCAGGGCTATATCGTTCAAGCTGCAGATTGCAGTCAGGTCATTGCATTGTCCAGTTTGTTGGAATGGAAGCCTTTTGAAAGTGAGGTGGAGGAGAAGAATCCTGCAACTTGGCAGCTTTAAGCAGTTGGGATTAACTCACCACAAATTATTGCAGCAAGCAAGAACCAGTCGCCAGTTGAACTGTCGCAGTTTTCTGTTCACTGCTGTAACTATGTGTTCATTGCATCATTTTTGTTGCATTGTTCTACATGGCTGAGTTAAGCAATTTTAAAATCCACATATCATCTAGTCATTTTTCCTTTTGCATACAGATAGTCAGTTAGGGGATTCCAACTAGCAATAAAAGTAGATAATGCCTTTCTTTAATTAAAGAAGTTAGTTTAGCCATTTCTGTTCATTCCAACACCTTCAACCACCATTCTTCTCCTGTAGGTATTTTTGTAGAGTTCCAGTTCTGTGCATAGAGTAACCTTGCTGCTGCAATCATATATAGAAACAAAGTCCCATGACTATTTTCAAGTTGCCTGCCCATCAGCTCCCTCCCCACAAAAGCTTCTGGTTTTATTTGTTGTATATTCATTTTTAAAATTTTCTGTATTTGTAAATGTATTTGCATCCAGAATTTTTTGGCTTTCGCAAATGTATGCTTATGCACATTTCCAACTTTTATTGCAGCAAAATTTAGTTACACAGTTGTTTGCAACTGCACATTAGATTCACCTGTAAACCATTCTTGCCAAGTATCACAGCAATCAGTTAATATTAATTTCACATACTTGCCATATTGGGGATGGGGATCCATTGACTCCACATGCTTATGTGTTTAAAGGGTGAGCTTGAGTTTCAGAAAGCATTCTTTTGAAGCCAAAACAGTATGATTTTGCTTGGTGGTGGAAAGTGCTGTCAAGTTGCAGCTGACTTGTGGCAAACCTTTGGGGGTTTTCTAGGCAAGAGGCGCCCAGAGGTGGTTTGCTATTGCCTGCCTCCTGCCTCTGCTCAGTGACTCTGGTCTCCCATCCAGGTAGGCCGACCCTGCTTAGCTTCTGAGATCTGATGAAATGAGAATAGGTTGGACCATCTAGGTCAAGATATGATTTTGCTTAGCCAGACATGTTAGGAAAAAAAGGATGAAATAATGTGCAAAATGCATGAGAACTTGAGTAGGTTCCTTTCTCCCCCCTCACCCAAACAAAGAAGAATTCTCCAATCCCCCATCTGTTCTGTGTGCCATACCAAAATGTGTTCCTTGCCATTTTGTTGATGAGATGATGAAGATGAAGATGATATTGGATTTATATCCTGCCCTCCACTCCGAAGAGTCTCAGAGCGGCTCACAATCTCCTTTACCTTCCTCCCCCACAACAGACACCCTGTGAGGTGCGTGGGGCTGGAGAGGGCTCTCCCAGCAGCTGCCCTTTCAAGGACAACCTCTGCCAGAGCTATGGCTGACCCAAGGCCATGCCAGCAGGTGCGAGTGGAGGAGTGGGGAATCAAACCCGGTTCTCCCAGATAAGAGTCCGCACATTTAACCACTACACCAAGCTGGCTCTGGTTGGGTGGCTGGAAGAGAATGAAGGCAGGAGAGCGTCTCTGCTCATGAGTATAACTGTCATCTTCTAAAACCAATTGTCTTTGTCAAGGCCACTTCAGAGGCTCTGGCATACAAACTAGAAAGAAGAGTCAGTGCATTTTTATTAAAGCTGTCATGCCGAAAATGAATGAAATTGGAGAGTGATTCTTTATTAAAGTCATTCTGATCTAAAATTATAATTGCTACCTAAGTCATGCAGGTGTTGGAACAAAAAAAAAATCAATGGTTTCATAACACCGTCATTAAAAATCCCTTCCTTTCTTATTTGTTCAGCTTTCCTTCTTCCCGTGCTGTCTAAATGGTTTTAAAGCATTGCTGGCTCTTTCAAAGGAAACGGGATCAGAATTTATAATCCCACAGAAGTGACCAGCTAGCTGAAGGTGTGCCGCATGTGTAAAGAGAGAGGTTATATCTACTGAGTTCCTGTCAGACAGCTGATCACAGGGTGATTAGTACAATCAAATGGAGAAGGGTACACAATGGCACGGTTGAAAGGAATCATTAGACGCAAACACTTGATAAATGGCTGTGGTGAATTCCAAAGGGATAAAGAAGAGAAGGCGGCAGCTCTTCCTTTCATAAGATTAGGAGAGAATCTGATTTGTAATAGACATGGCAAATGGAGTACAAACACTTGGTCAGAAGAGGTATCTGTGCCATCTCATCCTTTATCTATTTAAAAGGGGGGGAAGTACTTCGCATCCCTTCACACTTGGCAGGATTTTTTTTTTCTTCCAGAAATGGAGCCATGATGCTCTGTGTTTGTTCAGTGGTGCATGCATTCAGCATGCTGAAGTTTCCAAATTTAATGGCCAGCTTCTCCGGTTGAAAGTATCTTCAGGCGCAGATGTTTGGAAAGACCTTTCTCTGCTTGAGACCATGGAGAGTCACACTATTCAGGCATTACCAACTCAGATACATCAATAATCTTGTTTTGGAGAGGTGGCTTTTCACATTTGTATAGAGATGGGCTCAATTTTTGCTTTCTGTCTAGTTCTTTAATGGCAGCAATAAAGGCCTTGGGACAATTGAAAAGACTGATAATTCATGAAAAAGACCTGGTAGGGTCTGCTTGGCACAGTACCCAGGAATCTGGAGGGATGGTGTCTCAGTGGCAGAGCATCTGCTTGGGAAGCAGAAGGTCCCAGGTTCAATCTCTGACATCTCCAAAAAAGGGTCCAGGCAAGTAGGTGTGAAAATCCTCAGCTTGAGACCCTGGAGAGCCGCTGCCAGTCTGAGAAGACAATACTGACTTCGATGGACCAAGGTTCTGATTCAGTATAAGGCAGCTTCATATGTTCATATGTTCAGTCATTTCATAGATAAAGAGGTGCCAGAGTTCATTAGCACAACTAATTTGCATAATTCATTTGCATATGCCACACATCCCTGACATCACCAGAAGGTGTACTAAATTACATCAGCTCAGCATCTACCTTAAAATGCTTCTTGAATTATAATTGTCCTAATAAAACCTTACTCCCTGTCTCATCATACTTTTTAAAATCACTTTCTCTTATGTGGCCACAGTGGCATGATGAAGATTTCCATCTGACTGCTTTATATGTTTTGGTTATTTCCCCAATATTAGAAAGTTCGTCAAATCTTAAAGTTCAGCAAAATTCTCACAGGGGGTTTAAACAATGGAGCCCAGAAGCAAGTATTTCGGGGTGGGGGGTAAGAAAGAAAGAGCACAATAAAATCTAGAGGTTCCAGAGCTCTGCTCTTGTGAGATCCTGCCCAAAATGAGGCCTGACTGTACCACTTCAGAAAGCCAACAGTAGGACTCCCATCCCAAGCTTCCTGGGAGTAGAAAGTTAGCATGACAGCCATGTCCCTGTTATGCTAGACCCAAACTGAAAGCAACCCTTAATTTAGGGGAGAACTGGATGTCGTGAGATCTTTTGCTACCATCCCATGGCTTTCCCTGCATCCGTACTCATAACAGGTATTTTAATGTCACATGGCCCTGATGCCAATGACCAGTGATGTGAATAAGGAGTAGGGCAGCCCAGGAGGTCATGTCTTCATGAAAGATGCTGCGTTAACTAGGGTTGCCAAGTCCAATTTAAGAAATATCTGGGGACTTTGGGGGTGGAGCCAGGAGACATTAGGGGTGGAGCCAAGATCAAGGCTGTGACAAGCATAATTGAACTCCAAAGGGAGCATTTAAAGGGACGGCACACCTTTTCAATTTCTTCCTTCCATAGGAAATAATATGGATAGGGGCACCTTCTTTTGGGGCTCATAGAATTGGACCCCCAGTCCAATCTTTTTGAAACTTGGGGGGTATTTGGGGGAGAGGCACTAGATGTTATATTGAAAATTTGGTGACTCTACCCCCAAAAAAACAGCCCCCCCAGAGCCCCAGATACCTGCAGATCAATTCTCCATGATTTTCTATGGGAATAAATCTCCATAGGGAATAACAGAGTTCCCAGCAGACATTTCCCTCCCCTCCCCCTGCTTTCTGACAACCCTGAAGCGGGGGGAGGGTCTCTAAACTGGGGGATCCCCTGCCCCCACCTGGGGATTGGCAACCCTAGCGTTATCTGAGACAGTGCAAGGAAAAGAGGGACAGAATCAAGCGTGCTATGTCTCTTGTAACATATAGCACCATTCTTATTTTACCAAAGACAATCAAGCTCTGCTCTATCTGCCCCCACCTGTGGAGGTGAGCTAGGTGTGACCAGAAATGGGGCTTTTCCAGAGGGGGGGGGCGTATCATCTGTGGAATGCTCTTCCCCCTTGAGGCTTCCCTACTGCCTACCCTGCTCTCTTTGAAGTGCCAGGTCAAAATGTTTCTCTTTTACTCAAGTTAATTAAGTGCTTGATCTATTAAAATTGTTGCTACAGTCTGCCTAAAAACAGTCCTAGCCTAAAAACTGTTTTACAAAGGTCATTTTAGGGTGCTAAATGTCTGTTTTGATGCCTTGGCTCGCTTTCTGGAAGCAGGGTTTTTAATTGCTTGTTGTTTTTCAATGATTTAATGCTGTTTTATGTTTTTCCATGTTTTACTCCATGAACTACCTCAAGCAGAATCTTTGGTAGGGTTGCCAACTGTGAGAGGGGAAATTTCTGGAGATTTTGGAGGTGGAGCTTGGGGAAGGCAAAGTATGGGGAGGGGAGGGACCTCATAATGTCACAATGACCTCATAATGTCATAATGTCAAAAAAGCCATGCTCCAGGGGAACTGATCTCAGCACTCTGGAAATCAGTTGAAGAAGAAGAAGAAGACATTGGATTTATTTTCTGCCCTCCACTCTGAATCTCAGAGTCTCAGAGTGGTTCAGAATCCCCTTTATCTTCCTCCCCCACAACAAACATCCTGTGAGGTAGGTGGGGCTGAGAGAGCTCTCCCAGAAGCTTCCCTTTCAAGGACAACCTCTGTGAGAGTTATTGTTGACTGAAGAACATTCTAGCAGCTGCAAGCGGAAGAGTGGGGAATCAAACCTGGTTCTCCCAGATAAGAGTCCACACACTTAACCACTACACCAAACTGGCTCTTGGAGGTCTTGGAGGTCTAGGTTGCCAACGCTAATATTTAAAGAGGCAGGGTGTACATTTTATAAACCAAGAAGTAGGACACTCCGAAGAGCAACTTGCATCATGAGAAAGGACCTTCCACCAGCAGAAAGCGCCTCTGAGAGCGGGATATCCATGAGGCCCAACCCAGTGGTTTTGTCAGAGCATACTTTGAATATAATAATAATCATTTTGCAAGCAAAGGAATGATTTGGCCAAATGGAATCTGTTAAAATAGCAAGCTGCTCTTTCCCACCAACTCTCAGTGACAGTCCTCATGGCTATACACTTGTATTATTCCTTGCAATAATGTTAGAGTTTTTTGGGTTAAAAAGTAAAATGAACTATCTTTTGTATTGTCGTCCCTCACTACAGTGTGCACTTTAAACCACGGGAGACCAAACGAAGTCTTTTTAAATGACACTTCTGCCACACCATTTAAAGCAAGTGGTTTCACACTGTGGAGTCCTTGTTTTAAAAGCTATCAGAAGGAGCCACTTTTGAATAGCTGTGGAAATTTTCATATGAACAGCTGCACTTCAAAGAAAAACACTCTTGATTTGGAGAGAAGTGATAAAATAACCATTTTCTCCAGGCTTCTGGACACAGACATAATTCACAAGAGATAAAGCTTCAAATGACTTATGTAAATTGAATGACAAGTGGATTCGGCGTTACATTGGCATCAGATGGAAGCGAAAGCTGGACAATTTGACCTTGAATGAGGAAGTTTTTTAAAATATATATGTATTGCAAATGATTTTTTAAAAGGATTCACACTCTACCTGGTAACACTTATAAATACGCAAAGCTGTTAGGTCTTGAGAGAAATAATGCTGATTCCAAATACTTTACTTGTGAGTTATTAATTCCCATAAGCAGCAACTTATTGCTGGGGAAATTAGTGTTTGGAAAGCACATCCATCCTAGCTGAGGGCCTCACTTCTTATTTACTCATTTGCGAAGTATTAACGATTCTCCCCTTTCCACAGTCTCATGGGATTTATGTATACATTTTATACCTTGTTTTGCAGCTTGGCTGACTCCCAGTGAGGTTTACAATTCAGATTCGTTACATGTTTTAATTAAAGCCAGTTCCTGAGACATGCAGTTTCATTGTGGGGATTCTACCTTCTCTTCTATTGAGGTATCTCCATTTTACAACACTGATGTCTTATTTGAAAGGTGCTGCAATCAGGGCCGGCCCTAGACTGTCTGCAGTCTAGGCAAGGCTACCTTCTAGCACCGCCTCCCTGCACTGATAACATCACCAAGTCACATGGGGGCTCCCAATTTGGTGCCCCCAGAAGGTCAACATCTTAGACAATTGCCTAGTATTCCTAGGAGCAGGGCCAGCCCTGGCTGCAATGGACAGTGTTCTCATAGTTGCTGTGAATGCATCATAGATCAGTGACACTAATACTGCCTGTGTTTGTTTGTTTTTTTTAAAAAATAGATGGTCATATCCCTCTTTTCCCCCAGTGAGTCCCCAAATAGCTCACAGCATTATGAACATATGAAGCTGCCTTATACTGAATCAGACCTTTGGTTCGTCAAAGCCAGTATTGTCTACTCAGACTGGCAGTGGCTCTCCAGGGTCTCAAGCTGAGGTTTTTCACGCTTACTTGCCTGGCCCCTTTTCAGTTTGAGATGCCGGGGACTGAGCCTGGGACCTTCTGCTTACCAAGCAGATGCTCTACCACTGAGCCACCGTCCCTCCCCTAATTGTTGTCCCTGCTCTGCTTTGTCATCGTGACAAGCCTGCTGTGAGGTAGGTCAGGCTGAGATATTATGGCTGGCCCAAAGTCAGTTGAACGGCAGTGGGGATTTGAACCTCAGCCTCCCAGATGCTTATTCGACACTACTACATTATGCCGAACCATTTAAAAGGAGTCAGTAGCTCTATGGAACATTTAGATGGTTATGTGGATTGCCCCGGTCTCATCCTATTTTGGGGTCTGGATCTCTAAAACTCCTGTCTAGTGTTCTGAGATCTTTCAGTGCTTGAATCAGCACTGACACTGTCCTGTACAGAAGCACAGAAGGTTTTGTCGTTGTGCGTTTGACAAGCAAGTTGTGATGCTTTATTTCAGGTTAAATGCAAAGGTAGCAAGGCTAATACCATTTCCTGCTAAACAGGTAATATATATTAGCTTTATGTTATAGTGTTCTGCTTAGAGCATAGAGATATCAGTAAAGCAAGCTATTGTTAGCATAAGGGTCTAGTGAGAAAAAGAGGATGTGGTAATAGAAGGTCAGAAAGTCCCAGACCAAACGTATGTCTTGTAGCAAGGATAACAGCTAAGCCTGATAAAATATATATTTGGGGAATGGAAAGCCCCACTTGAGCATTTGGAGACTGAGCAGTCGCAAACAGCTGAGCTGAAGGGTAAAAAGGGCTTAAAAGGAGAAAAGATATGTCTGCCATGGCTTTTTTTTTGTAGCCGGAACTCCTTTGCATATTAGGCCGCACACCCCTGTTGTAGCCAATCCTCCTGGAGGCCCTGTACTAACAGCCCTGTATGCTCTTGGAGGATTGGCTACATCAGGGGTGTATGGCCTAATATGCAAAGGAGTTCCTGCTACAGGGGCCTAATAATTTGCTCAAATGTCTGTTTGGCAAAGATACCCCATAACAGACAAAAAGAAGCTCAAGGACCAATGTCAAAACAGCCATCTGCGTATGTCTGAGACTTGTTTACTTCACTGTATAAAAAGTGCATGCTGAAGTATGAACACATATCAAAGATTTCAGGTTTTCACGGCTGGTAACATCATTAGGGTTTGTAGAATCTTTCGGGCTCAAGTGCCGTGTTCTACTGGAGAAAGTTTTTCTTCCAGACGTTTCGTTCTCAGCTGCGGAGAACATCCTCAGTGGATCTGAGGATGTTCTCCGCAGCTGAGAACGAAACGTCTGGAAGAAAAACTTTCTCCAGTAGAACACGGCACTTGAGCCCGAAAGATTCTACAAACCCTAATTATGAACACATACTTTACTGTCTGGGCTCTCCTTTATTGCATGAAGTTCTGTCTGCTTCTGAAATCTCTCTGTTGCGTCCTTCATTGGGCTTCAGCACACCAGGCAACAGGCACATTTGGGTAACAGGGTGAAAGATAGGAAAGCTTTCCAAAGGAAGCCATAGGAGCGCAGCTACACACAGCAAGCTTATATTGCATCACTGCGGATTGTACAAATTGCACACTAAACATTTAATTGGGTGGGGAAGTGGTTTAGGTATGTTTTTAAAAAGTTTCAGTCACAACAAAACTCCCCCCCCCCCCAAAAAAAAAAACAAAAGCAGTGAGCTTGGAGCCACAACCGTGGGGTCACGAGGAGCCTACAGTTGGAAGCACAACAGTGGCACCTACAGAGTTGCCATTTTATAGAAGAATCTGCCGCTAACATATGGATGTAGAAAGCAAAAATACTAAAGGGCTCCTGCTATGATAGAAGACAGCCAGCTGGCAATTTGCTCTTTGCCAGTCAGAGAGGTGACAGGAGAAAAATTAACCAAAAAATTCCCCATTGAGCCAATGGTATGACATCACTTCTGGGATTTCTTGTCCTGTCTGGCAAACCTAGAGAGTACCATACCACCTGCATATCAAGGTTTGGTGCAACCTCCTCCCAGAGCAAAAAGGATGACACACACTGAACACTCAGCCTCAGCACAATGTAGCAGCTGTCACTGGTGTTTTGGACTTGGGCTTGGGGTCGCCTGCTCTCAGGGCAAACAGCTCAAAGTATGCTGTTTACACTAGTAGGAGCACCCAGCCTCACTGTGAAGTAGCAGCAGTGGCTGCTGTTTAATGCTAAGGTTCAGTGCTGCCTCAAATGTCAGGTGTTTTTTTTCAGTTTCCCTCAACGGTCAGTGAAAATACCAAACTGTCCAGGTCAATACTGGACACCTGGCAACCTTAATGCACTCTGACAGAAGCAGCAGATGACCAAACAGAGGTCACTCAGGAGTGGAGAGGATTCTTCTTTAGCACAGGTAGGTTCAGAGACCCAGACCCCTCCTCTTCCTGTCACTGGGGAGGGATGGTGGCTCCATGGTAGAGCATCTGCTTGGTAAGCAGAAGGTCCCAGGTTCAATCCCTGGCATCCCCAACTAAAAAGGGTCCAGGCAAATAGGCGTGAAAAACCTCAGCTTGAGACCCTGGAGAGCCACTGCCAGTCTGAGTAGACAATACTGACTTTAATGGACCGAGGGTCTGATTCAGTACAAGGCAGCTTCATATGTTCATACATGATTATGCCATCATGTGACTTTATGCCACATGAGCCCCATGTTACTGTCTGAGGTTAAACAAGGGTCTGGAACGAGGGTTGAAGACCAGTACACAACTTGTGGTTCTCAGCTACGAGACAGTAACATTTTATTAATACCTCTGTGATTTAACATTCTTTTTAAACAGAGAATTTTTACTTTTAATGTATTTGAAGGCCATACACTTTCAGCATACAAATTAAGAGACTGCACTGACAAGAATGCTTTACTAGCTATCGTTTATGAAGGTGGGATTAATTTAGGAGCCAAAACCTTCAGACTAGCTTGTCTTTTGGCTTGAGCGATGAGATGACTGTGAGTCTGGTGTTTTTTGAAAGGTCTTTTCTAATAATAATGCACCTTTGAGGATGCCCTGAGTCTAGAAGCTGCTATTGCAATATTGATTCCTGTTAAAACTCTTCTATAAGTGATGGTTAATAATAGCAGTGACATATTAGCATTAACAGACCGATTTTCTGAATCATGCACTGTGTGAGCCATGTTAGTTGAAGATAACAGGGCATGGCTGATAATGTTAAATAGAAACACCAGACTCCTGTATGCCAAAAGAAGGAAGGGATTCCCCCCTTCTTGTCTCCCCAGCTTTCCATGGCCTAGTTGGAATTCAAAATGTTCACAATATTACATTCCTGGGAGTCTTTTATCTGTAACTCTGGCATTTCAACTATCAGAAAAAAAAATACTCCCTCTAAACTGTGGAGCCTTGTGAGCAAAAATTCTACTTCGTGAGCCAGTGACATTAAAGTTGTGAGCTACGGCATAAATTAGTTTGCTCTGGGGCCGTTTTTCCTGAGCTGAGACAAAAATGTGTGATCTGGAGGCTAAAAATTGTGAGCTAGCTCACACTAACCTTAGAGGGAACACTGGTAACCACTCACAATCAGTCATTGCAAGAGTTGTATCAACAAAACATCTTGAGGTGGAAGTAGAACTTTTAGTCAGGAAGGGAGCCAGCGTGGTATAGCGGCTAAGAGCAGTGAACTCTAATCTGGAGAACCGGGTTCGATCCTGCCCTCCTCCACATGAAGCCAGGTGGGTGACATTGGGTCAGTCACAGCTCTCAGAGCTTTCTCAGTCTACCCTCCCAAAAAGTCTAGCTTTACCACCTGTAAGAGTTAGAACTTAAGGTGGCCAATCTTCAGATCTCCTGACTATGCACAATGCTATATGATAATTATTATTCTCAGGGCTTTTTTTTTTTGTAGCAGGAATTCCTTTGCATATTAGGCCACACCCTCCTGATGTAGCCAATCTTTCAAGAGCTTACCCTAAGCCCTGTAATAAGAGCCCTTGGAGGATTGGCTACATCAGGGGATGTAACCTAATATGCAAAGGAGTTCCTGCTATGAAAAAAACCCCTGATTATTCCTAGTCAGAAGGATGCTTCGGCTCATACCCTGCATACCTGGCGGCTACAAGCATAGCCAGTTTTAAGAGGGGATTGGATAGAAATATGGAGCAGAGGTCCATCAGTGGCTATTAGCCACAGTGTGTATGTGTGTATGTATGTAAGTGTGTGTATGTGTATGTATGTAACGTATATGTGTGTGTGTGTGTCTGTATTCACACACACATATATTGGCCACTGTGTGACACAGAGTGTTGGACTGGATGGGGTACTGGTCTGATCCAACATGGCTTCTCTTATGTTCTTATGCAAACAGGGAAACAATTTGTCAACCAACTTTCTACTGGTCAGCATCTTTGTGTTGTTTAGCGGGTTGTTTCACTGTACCCATTCCTGATAGCACAGTGCAGCTCAGTCAGCTTCTTGAGCGTGTGCATTCTCACACAGCCTGATCGAAACATCTAGATTAAATCTGCATCAGGATGCATATCAATTGCAAATACATACATCCAAAATTGCCATATCTTTACACTAGGAATCCAGAGATAGTTACCTTGGGCCCTGCCATGCTTGGCTCACCAGTTGTAAGTAGTTGATTATAACTTTCAGCCACATCAGAATGGTGGGGCTAGCAAGTCTGAAAATCCACTTTGTATGAGGCAATCCATCTTTCTAGCCATTCTGCCTTTTCTCTGAGTTAGCAAAGAACACTAGTCTGCCTGCACCCCAGTTTGCCCCTACAGTAACCGTTTGAGATCGGGTCAGGGCCAGAGAGAGGGATTGGCCCAAGATTACCCTGTAATCAAAGCTGAGTAGGGATTTGAAACTGTCTCTCCCAAGTTCTAGTCTAGCACTGTAACCCGCACACCACATTGACTGCCGTGAAAGCCCCCTTCCAGCACTAGGGGAACATAATGAGTGAGATGCAACTATGTTATTGAATTTTGCCATCTGAATCAAGTTTGAGAACAATATAATTGAGTACGGACATCAAATAGATATCAGATGAACCCTTAGGAGATACAAATGTAAAGATTGCATTTGAACTCACACAAGCTCATTTTTGGTGTATTTGACAGTAAAAGGTAAAGGTAGTTCCCCCGTGCAAGCACCAGTCATTTCTGACTCTGTGGTGACAGTGCCCAATAGAAATCCTGCACTGTTGCACTTTTGGGCATGTGCTGCTGCAAATATAGAAAAACTCGGGCAGGACAGGATTCCATAGCAGAGAAGGCAATCGACAGGACAAAACTGGCCTCACATTCCCATCCAGAACTTTGCAGCAAGCGGCCTTCCATATTGTTGCTTCCCTGTAAAAGGGAGATAAATGCTTTCCATAAGGCATGCTGTGTGCAGGCTGCTGCACCTTCCAGGTCCCCCCCCCCCCCACACCAATTTCATTACACATGAATCTGTCTTTCCCCTCGTTCAGTGGGGGGGAGGGGAAAGGCTCTTCTGCTTATTGCTTGATATATTTACATGACATTAAAGTTGTTAAATGATACCAAATCTGCATCGAGCATTTCAGTCTACAAAACAGGCAAGCTTTCTATGGCATAGACAGGATGAGGCTAAGAAGCCTTAGCCCTTTGCCTCTATTCCCCTTAGCCTGGCAGCTGGTTCAAGCAAAGCATCTGGGACTATTGCCCCAAACAAGCACTGCCTGTTGCCAGGAATGAGGCAAAGTCCTGGGCTCTGCCTCTACCCCTCCCAGTCTCTGCTGCTATGTCTTTCAGCCAGTTGGTATAAGCAATACAACCCCAATAACAAAAAGCTCATGCAAGAGGGCTGTTCTCATATAAAATCAGAAAACCCTCCCTGCACCACTGAGATGATATAGTGTAAAACCTCAATCAACCAGGGTGCTTCAACACCAGCAAAATTGTCTGGTTGGATAACTTCCCTGTTAAACATCCCTATAAAGACAGTCACTCCGTTCCCTTTCCTTTCCAACTTGCTTCTTTATGCCAAATGGAGCAGAACAGCATCACCAAGACATCAGCAACATGAAGAGGATTACTTTCTTACACTTTCAGGGAAATGCTGATGGCCACTTTGGGGTCAGTCAGCGAATTTTCTCCAGGCCAGATTGGCAAGGGATCCTGGAGGTTTCTGCCATCCTCTGTGCAGGGAGCAGGAGTCACTGGGGATGTGAGGGTGGTGGTGGTGGGAGGTATTTGTGAAGTTCCTGCACTGTGGAGGGGGCTGGACTAAATGACCCCGGAGATCCCTTCCAACTCTATGATTTTATGATCTCCCCTCATTATTCCTAGATGTCACTGATTTTCCTGTTCATACAATGTTGCCTTAAACTGCCATTGGTCTGCCAAGGACAGTAGTGCCTACTCTGACTAGAAGCAGCTCTCCAGGATCTCACAAGTCTTTCACGTCACCTACTATCTGATTCTTTAAAAAGTGTATGTGTATGTGGACTAAGGTTGTATATAACTAATGGGGTTCCTGCCTGGCTCACTGGAGCCTGCATAACTGAGCTTAGGGACTCAGGAACAACGGGCAGTTGGATCCAAATCCCTACTGCCGTGCTCCAATCACAGGCCTCCTGCTGGTTTGAATGATCCAATGGCATCCTTACACGGGAACCTTGAAGTGTATATAGTTGGCCCTGCTGGCCCAGTTAGTCAGTCTAGCGTTCAGCCATTACCATGCTGTACTGAATAAAAGAGCTATGATCGCTACAACTGCATCTCCTCCTTGCATTGAACCCACTATATTATTTTTTTTTTTTAAAAACTGGAATAACAGACACTGAATGTGCCAAACAAATGCTCTACCACTGAGCCACAACCCTTCCTCTTAGATTAGCTACAGCAGGGTTTCCCAAACTTTTCCCTCCCGTGGCCCGGTTCTTTCCCCTTGGTCCGGGCGGAGGATGCTCAGGGAGTGATACAGAGACTGCGCACTGGCCAGGAGCCTTCCCCGTCCTCTCTGATGTTTCCGAACATCAGAGAGGGATGGGGGAGGGCTTCTGGCCAGTGCGCAGTCTCAGTATTGCTCCCTGATTGTTCTTTGGGCGGAGGACGCTCAAAGAGCGATATGGAGACTGCCCTGCCCTCACTGATGTCTCCAAACACCAGAGAGGGACAAGGGAGGGCTTCTGGTCAGTGTGGAGTGTCTGTAGCACTCTCTGAGTGGGGGCAGGGGCTGGAGTGTGGTGCGGCATGCAGCGCTAAAGATAAACAGAGAGTGGAGGGGGGCAGGGGCTGTCGAGCCACCCCTGGTGACCCGGTATTGAGGCTTGCATGGCCCAGTACTGGGTTGTGACCCTGCAAATGGGAAACACTGAGCTACAGTAACTATACTGATGAGCAAGGTCTGTTTGGGTCATCTTTGGACTGGTTACTTTTTGAATGGACTCTCTTAAGAGTTGAGCTGTGTGTGTTTTTCAGAGGTTGCTCAATAATTCTGTAGCTGTACTTTAAAACTATTCAAAATGAAGCTGATAAGCTCCTTGGGGCAGGGAGCTGTCTGTTTGGCTTACATTACTCTGTGAAGCACAATGCATATTGACAGTGCTGGATAAATAATTAATAGTAATCTACTAATGAGTTTTTCTCGACTCATTGCATGGGGATGTGGCATTCCCTTGACTTATCTGAACCCAATGAAGAAGGGATGTCAGTTCTGCCAGACTGCTCTGAAAAGAGATGCTTATTCATATTGTCATAAGAATCAAGTCTAGGACAGTTCTAGTATGCCATCCATCCAGACAACCATGTGGAATCACTGTATACAGTCCATTTCCACATGCTTGGGTCCTACCAATCTTAAACTAATTGAAGAACAGGGCTTCCACTGCTCTCCTTGGTTATCGAATGGATTCTCTCAGTTTTTCCACCCATGAACTCTGAACGAAAGGTTGGGGGCTAACTGAATTCCATAAAATAAAGATCGGAATCTTGAGTCAACACACACATGATGTTTTTTTAATTTTGGCAATGGTACGTTGCAAGCAGTTTTTTCCTCCTTTTTTTTTAAAAAAAAACCAAGCAAACAAACAAAGGAACATGGAGGTAAACAATCAGTCCAAGTTTGTTCAGCAACATTTAGCTCAACAATACTGTACATGTTTATCCAAAAATGTCTCAGTGGCCTTATGTGTACATAAGGATTGGAGTCCTCATTTGTTAGTAAAGACTGCTTTTATAACACTCTCCTCCAATTTTCCAATTATTGCAGGTAAATATGCAAACCAGAGGCAAAAAAACAAGGTTACTCTGAAAGCATAAAGCGAATCTGAGCTGCAAGCTAGTTTCCTGATGTCTCAACAAAGCAGAAAGCGGTTTCTGAGAAAGAAGGTAAATAAGCAAAGGAGGCGTCTCATTCATCACACTTGAGCTGCAGTGATCAAAACCATCATTATAGGCAGTAGTTACTAACACCAGTGAACAAAAGGTTATTTTGTGCATTAATACAGAATGAACAAATATTGTTACATAAATATAACACAACAACGCATCCCAGAAACTGCATCATTTCTTCTCTGCTTGGACTAGGTGGGCCTATCAAGAAAGGCTTTGAAAACTTAATAGGTCCTCCAAAGTCCTTGATGGTCCCCCCAAAAAACTGACCAGGACACTGGCAGAATGGATTCTAGGCCACTCACCCCAGAAGCAACTCTTAAAATAGCAACGTCATGCAAGGCAGCCTAAATATTTTCAGCCATAGCCGAGGTAAGTTTTATCACTGTTCTTACTAGATCTGGTATGTACCCTGTAAAGTCTATATGTTTGTTTAGAAGAAGATATTGGATTTATATCCCGCCCTCCACTCCGAAGAGTCTCAGAGCGGCTCACAATCTCCTTTACCTTCCTCCCCCACAACAGACACCCTGTGAGGTGGGTGGGGCTGGAGAGGGCTCTCACAGCAGCTGCCCTTTCAAGGACAGAGGCTCAGAGCAGCTCACAATCTCCTTTAACTTCCTCCCCCACAACAGACACCCTGTGAGGTGGGTGGGGCTGGAGAGGGCTCTCACAGCAGCTGCCCTTTCAAGGACAGAGGCTCAGAGCAGTTCACAATCTCCCTTACCTTCCTCCCCCACAACAGACACCCTGTGAGGTGGGTGGGGCTGAAGAGGGCTCTCCCAGCAGCTGCCCTTTCAAGGACAACCTCTGCCAGAGCTATGGCTGACCCAAGGCCATTCCAGAAGGTGCAAGTGGAGGAGTGGGGAATCAAACTCGGTTCTCCCAGATAAGAGTCCGCACACTTAGCCACTACACCAAACTGGCTCTTTACTGTTTAAGTATCTAGATATACATACTGCATAAGCGCACCATGAAAACACCCCAGGGGGATCATGGCTAACCACAACACCCTGCAGTGTATTCTCATACTAAATGAACCATCTATATGACAAGTAATTTTTATATGAAACTGCTGTACAACTATCAAAGCTGCTATAAAAATATACACGTACCACCAGAAGTCCATTAAGATTTTTTTAGCTTAGCACCACTGGGCAAAATAAACATGGAAATATGAGGGTGTTTTTTTTAAAAAAAATTATTAGGAATAAACATCTACCTAGTGCATTTTTATCCCACCTTTTCTCTAAGGAGGTTAGAGCAGTGTGCATGGTTCTCTACAGCCTGACTTGGATCTGACAGTGTGCAAGCAACAACATAAACATACTAGTTTCTGGGTACCACAATATATACAGAGAAAAGTGCTAGCTGCTGTGCAAGATTTTGCAGAAGTGGAACTGTGCCTAGACCTTCTGGAATTATGACTGATCTCCAGGAGACAAAGATCAGTTCACCAGGAGAAAATGGCTGCTTTGGAGGCTGGACTCTATGGCATTATTCCCTCCTGCTGTCCCTCCCCTCCCAAAGCCCTTCCCTTCCCAGGCTCCACTCCAGAAGCTCCAGGCATGTTCTGATCTGTAGACAGTAACCCTGCTCAAGATTGTCAAAATGGAAGGATTAGAGGAACAACATTCTGAGGGCCATGGCCACTCTGAGGACTTATGGAGCTAGGGAAGTCATGTGATTTGCTTTTATATAATGTTTGGGTTGGATGGAGCCTGGAAAGAATTTATGTTTGGGGGACTATGGTGGCTTTCAGCAGCACAGACAGGGGCCGGGATCAGACTTTGTAGATAAACAAGATTGATAAGGAACTCAACTTTTGATTGGATTTTAGTTTCAAGGGCAATAGCAGGAAAGCTATCAGAAGAAGGAGTACTAACAGCGAGAAGCGGGTTATAAAGGCAGAAATCGGTCAACAGGAAACATAGTCATCAGATTAACCACTTTTCAGGTGCAAAGAATGAATCCTTGCTTAAACAGGAGTTGGTAAGTGTACTGGCTAGTGTAGTCAGCTGGTTCTCCAGTCGTTTCTTTTCTTAACTAGATTTGTTTGAGGTTACACAGGTGTGGATAAGCATATGTGAATTCCACTGGAGGCATTCTGGTTTTTTTCAGCTTTTGTTCCCCAGTCTTGAACAGCAAATTGCAGTAGAAACTCAGTTGCCAGATTGAATGTCAGCCAAGTCCAGTTGCACATCAGTAAGCTCAACATTATTAATTCTTCAGTTCAATGAAAGGCCTTGGAAATTCTGTGTACGTACAAGTGTATTGGTTATGACTGCACTGATCCATGAGATTTGTACTTGTAAAACTTGTACATATGTATTATCACTCAGAGTTGCACTGCATAAGATTATCAACCGGCTGGGGGGAGGGGGGAGGTCCTATTCCTTTCCAGTTGAGTTTTTTCATGCATCACCTGATAATTTCTGTTTTAAGAGTTAAGTTTAAAAGTTAAGAACCCAAGCAATGCGTCACAAGATAAAATGTCTTAAAGGCAGTTTAGGAAGAAATGGCTTATTTTCAGGGCTTTCTTTGTAGAAAAGGCCCATCAGGAACTCATTTGCATATTAGGCCACAAATTAGGCCCTTGATGCCAAGCCAGCCAGAACTGCATTCCTGCTAAAAATAAAAAAGCCCTGCTTGCTTTAAATAGAGATAACATTGGATAATATAGTCTGATGCAGAAGGGTCACAAAGTTCCACCTTAAAAGGGTTTTGGAATGGTGCAGTTTCTGTAGTTGTGATCGAGTGACCAGCTCAGGAAGGTCATATACCACTGGTGATATGAAGGCTGTCCTGACGGGGGAGAACCAGGTAGCACCACAACGGAACTCCTGTTTAGAATGTCCACAGCCAACAATGGAGAATGTTTCAACTTCTGGTGTGGAACAAAGGCCACTCTCCATGACAATAGAGGCAGGCGTGCCCTTACTGACATTGGCATTTAACAGAAGCACCCTATTCTGAAGACCTTTGATGTATGCATCAAGGAAACTGATGTGGTTGGACTTGTACTTGAATGAAGATATTTAGGAGGGTTGTGTGCACATTGGTGCAAGAGAGGTAGCGTGAAGGACATTTTTGGTTTGTCCTCCTAGACACCTGCAATCGACTATTTATCTAGTACATTTTACACCCTTCCTTTCTTTCAAGGAGCTTAGTGTGGTGTACATTGAGCTGTTATTCTGTTCAGAGGCCTGTGGAGACTTAGACCTTTTCTCAGTAAGTAGCCAACAAATTAGACCGATATTTTCCCATCATTTTATTGGTCTCCGTGCATCCAAGATTCAATAATTCACATTAGGGCTGCTGGTAAACAAAGGAGCTCTTGCTCATGATAATTCCAGAAGATATCCTGTTTTATCTCCACCGCCACCGCCACCACCATCATATAAGGTACATTAGACTGAGAGGCTGAATAACTAGCCCAAGTAAGCTATTACTGAAATAAATGTTAGCTTCTAAGGTGCCCCTAGACCTAGACCAAGGGTGGGCAAACTTGCTTAACATAAGAGCCACATAGAATAAATGTCAGACATTTGAGACATGAACATCAGATGTTTGAGAGGCACAAAACAGGAAGGAAGGAAGGAAGGAAGGAAGGAAGGAAGGAAGGAAGGAAGGAAGGAAGGAAGGAAGGAAGGAAGGAAGGAAGGAAGGAAGGAAGGAAGGAAGGAAGGAAGGAAAATAGATGGTGGGAGGGAGGACGGAGGGAGAGGTGGAAGGAAAACAGCTAACTTTAAATGAATTCTCCAAGCTGCTGGCTGGCTTGACTTGGAGAAGTGATTTGAATAGAGAAATGCCTTCTCTAAGCTGGCCAATGGGGTGGTGGGGGCTTTGTGAGCAAGAGACCCCTAATTTTAGTTATATACAGACATCTTAGTCACCCGTTTGGTTGTCAGGGTGCCTGGAGATTGAACTCGCACACATCTGCTGTGAAACGTGGATTTTATCTACCATTTTATAAGAGACTTATGTGAATACTAACAGCCTCAGAGTTACAACAGCACTCTATATCTCTAGCCAGGAGTACAGATGGATTTCCAGCCGCTCTGTGCGTGCACCATCTCGGCCATTGCAGTGGAAGAAGTCACGTTGCCAGGAACTGTCCGGGCAAGCGGTTTCCAGCCTTGACCATGAAAGCCATGTTGGTAGGCTAACATCATCAGCGATCATCTTCATGCAGTGCCAGACTCCATGACAGAGAAGGGAGAGGCTCACGTACTCAACAGCTGTTACATCTACATAAGGCAATCAAGCTCAGCTTAGGCGTGGGTCCTGCCACACCACCCCAAGTCTTTGTCAAACGGAACTTTAGACAATGGACAGTGCTAGCCAGAAGAGCAGAAAAGGAAGACCAGCTTCACCTAGAGCCAGAGTTCTTTGCATAGATTGGGTGTCACCTTAGGTACCAATTTGGCCCTCTATTGTCACATTTAGATAAGTTTGTATAGTTTGTTTTACTGCCACCATCCACGTCTTGCCCAAACTGCCACTTTGGAACCTCCCCCTGTCCCATTGTTACTTGGAGATCCATTCAGGTGACCAGAGTCAGGTTTGCTCATTGGCTGGAAACGGGCATCCAATCAGGTACCCAGAATAGACTAGATAATGCCCATCAATAAGCCAGCCCCTTTTTGGGAGGACCTTTTCCTTTCCAAAAATAATATAACCAGAGAGAAAGCCATGTTCGCTCTCTCTATGCCTGAGCAATATGTAACCAGATTGTTCCTCCCTCCCTACTCTAAGTAAGGAGCATCAGGCATGGCACATCGCAGTGCATGTCTATATCTTCTAGTTGTGACTGGACCCTAAGCCACCAGGATCAGGTCGTATACCCTGTCTATGTTTTTACCTCTGTGTTACCCCTCTATCAATTTCATATCTGTTTTCTTAGGCCTGTATGTATGTTGTATGATTTTATACCCTTGTATGTTTGCCCTTATTCCTTAAATAAAACATCCCATTGATTATTAGACCATCTTGACTCATTACTGGGAGGGTAACTCTCAAAGCAGACGCCTTCTGTATAAACAGGTTTTTAGATCTCGCTAAAAGGCTGATTGCCCACCACTCTAAATTCCCAAAAACCATTTTTAGGGCAATTGGCTTAACAGCTTGGATATGTGTAAGAAAGCCACAGTTTAACACACACACACCCCTGGCCTAGACTTTTGCTTTATTTTGCTACAACAAGCTTACATGGCTACCCATTTGCAATCACTGAGGTCACGTCTAAGGTGATTTCCCGTGGCAGGGTTGGGATTGGGAACCTTTCATTTCATTTCATTTTATTTGATTTATATCCCGCCCTACCCCACCAAAGTGGGCTCAGGGTGGCTCACAACATAAAAATTCTAACAATAAAATTCAGGAATTAAAATACAATAATAATTTACATAATTAAAACTACTAATATATCAATACGTCAGTCAGTCTCAGTGTGCTATCTTATAGTCTTCTGTCAGAATATTTCAGTATTTCAATGTTTCATTGCTGGTCAGTTATAAGCCAACCGGAAGAGGACTGTCTTACAGGCCCTGCGGAACTGTCCAATGTCCCGCAGGGCCCTGACCTCTTCCGGTAACTGGTTCCACCAGCAAGGGGCTGTGATCGAGAAGGCCCTGTCCCTAGTTGACTTCAACCAGGCCTCCTTTGGCCCGGGGATTACAAGCAGATTTCTAGAGCCGGATCGCAGCACTCTCTGGGGGGCATATGGGAACTCCCAGATTCTAGTTTAGTACTCTAACAACTACACCATGTTGGCTTTCTTATAACACACTGGCTCTTAACCATTGGCGAACAAACACATCACGTTTCAGTTTCAAGTGACTGCCTGACTTATATCTATCAGATGCCATGTGTTGTATAATAAATCAAGGAGCAGAAAAAGGTAAACAGAAAAAATAAACCTTTCTGCTTTTGATGCAGATGGTACAGATGCATTTCCCTGGTCTCTTCTATTGCCTGATTCTACAGTGTTGTAAAACACAGACATCAACAGCTGGCTATGTGCTCAGTTACGTGCAAGGACTGAACACACCTTGGATGTAGCGCTAGAAATAATCTTGCATTCCTTAATACTGACATCCTCTGTCAATAAACTTTTAGAAGTAGTAGTAGCGGGTTATTTACAGCTCTCGCCAAATTACTCATAGCGCTTGTTTTGTTATAAGACTGTAGGCAGCACAGTGCCTCTTCTAATGAAAATGGATTTTAAATAATAATGAAGCAACCCTTGTAGGACCATTTTTCTGCCTCCAGTGTTTCAAAAATGTTCACATCATAGGGAAAACACTCTATCAAGCATAAGAATCTCAGGTTTGTTTTTTTAAAGAGCTGCTATTCAATGTTGGAATAACAAAAGTACAAACAAAACAAATTTCTTAGCTTTGGAATTAGATTTTCTGCTTTGGAGCTCCATGTGTGCTTTAAAGCACTTAATGGATTTCTTGATGATCCACTGTATTGACAAGGAAGCCTCTGAAGTTAGATGGTCTCTACATTCTGGTTAGATTCCCATGTATAGGGCAAGGAGGAGCTCCCTGTACACTTACACAAGAAACTGTATATCGTCGTAACATCGTACCATCTAGAGTGCTATTTCTAAACTGGCCCAAGTTACCCTTAGAATAGAGGATGGCAGGAACCATATCTAATCCCTTTCTCCTTGTGTTCAAAGCAATCAGGGCTTTTTTCTGGGGGACCATGGTGGAACAGAATTCCAGAACCTTTTTGTGGAAAAAAAATTCTCAAAAAATGTTTAAAAATTCACGAGGAGCACCTGTGTGTTTCTCCTTCATTTCCCTCTTGAGAGTTCTGGCATCTCTCTTTCCAGAAAAAAAAAAATCCCTGGAAGCAACATACAAATACATACAAAATCCATGGAAGCAACATACAAATACTGAAGAAGGCCAATTGGCTGAAACACGTTTGGTCAAGGTCACAAATGGTCTATGTTTGAAATAATTCTATGGCTTTTTTTCTGATTTGAGGCTACTATTTTGGCCTAAATTTGTTTTGATCTAATTTGCAGGGCTTTTTCTGTAGCAGGAACTCCTTTGCATATTAGGCCACACCCCTCTTATGTAGCCAATCCTTCAAGAGCTTACAGGGCTCTTCTTACAGGGCCTACTGTAAGCTCTTGGAGGATTGGCTACATTAGGGGATGTGGCCTAATAGGCAAAGGAGTTCCTGCTACAAAAAAAAGCCCTGCTAATTTGTAATAAATACATTTTTGTATACTTGGTAATATTTATGTTTTATGTTTGGATCTACAACTATTGGGCCCTTTTGGTTCTTAATTCAGTTCTTTTTGAGTTAAAGTTTTCCCCCTCCCTTCCTATTAAGGGAATCCAATCAGGAGTTTGCCTCATGTGCAAGTCAGGAAGTTTGATCAAAGTAAGTTGTCTGGGGGGTCATGCTTGTGCTAAAACTCTCAGAAGAGCTGCTTGGAACAGATCCTTCACAAAACATTTTGAGCTCTGGAGGCCGACTCTGAAAGGTGCATCAATTGCGCTGCATTTCAGCTGCTGGCTTCCCATTTTTTAGCAGTTTTCTCACTCCCTCTCCGAGTCTGACTCCTCTTTTCTCTGCTTCCGTGAAACTCTCGCTGTTGCTGATTTGTACTGCTCTTCTACAGATTGATAGAGCTGCAGTTCTTCATAGCCTGGAGTGATGTCCACCGCTTCCTCATTAATTAGCTTTTGGGCATGGAAGGCTCTGAGAGTAACAAGCAGCAAACTCTGCCATTAAAAGGGTCCCTCGGCTTGAAACCGATACTTTCTACAAGCACAGACAGATGGAAATGCCAGGGGGTATATAAAATCTCTTCTTCTTCGGCTAGTTGGTCACACATTGTAACTTGAGAAATGCAATATAGTTCCTCATGGTGGATCTGGAATCGGAAGATCTGTAATGAAAATAGCGTACATTTATATCCCTTACAAGGTGCGGCCTCGTTAAAAAGCATCAGAGGGAGACATTGAACATGGTACGATTTCTTTTGCCCAACTCCCAACCTTCATCACAATAATGAGGCATCTTAAATGTTAAATGCATGGCATGGTGTAAGTAGCATTCTGTACTCCTCTGATCTTTACTATTCTCTGCACTTGGCTTGACTGTGCTGCCCCATTTAGAATCTCAAAGGCTGTTCAGGGAAATCTGGAATAATGGAAGATTTTTTAAATAAAAATTCAGTGTACAGGGAGAAGAAGCCAAACTGGTTTTCATGCTAACCTTAGTTGCCATTCATGAGAGAAATGGAGCTTTTCCCAGGTGCCACAGAGAGGATAAGAGTAAGTACACTTTCCCTAGGAATAAATAATGTCCTGAGAAACAAGCATGCATTATTTGCTAAAGGAAAAGTAAAGAACCATCTAAGGAGACAAACCTATTATTATTACATGAAATTCCAGAAAGTTTTACTTAACTGTGTGTAGTTATATATGAGGCCATAGGAGAAAGTTTACTATTACATTAGGGATTATTGTACTATCGAGTCTTCATAACTGAAGAAATAAATCACTGGGCTGACTTATCTAAGACAGTGTAGGGCTGCGCCTGTATATTCTATGGATCAAATTGTGCATTGTTCTGGGAGCTATGGCTGGATCAGTTATCTATCTATCTATCTATCTATCTATCTATCTATCTATCTATCTATCTATCTATCTATCTATCTATCTATCTGTCTGTCTGTCTGTCTGTCTGTCTGTCTGTCTGTCTGTCTGTCTGTCTGTCTGTCTGTCTGTCTTCATCATCATCATCACCATCATCATCATCATCATCTATCATCTCTCTGTCTCTCTATTATCTATCTTCTAATCAATTTATCCCACACTTTCTCCAAGAAGCACAGAGTGGCACACGTTGTTCTGCCATTTTCCATTTTATCCTCAATGACCCCATGAAGCAGGTTAGGCAGATAGAGAGAATGGCCCAAAGGCATTCAAGGATCTCTGTGGATGCATGGGGATATGAATGAGGGTTCTTGCATCATGTCATTTAACCTTGAAAAGCAGACTTAAAACACCTGTGCTAACATCAGGGTTTAACTTAAGAATTCTACAAACTTCTTGCTGAACATACTCAGTAGAGGAATGTACAATGTATGACAGATGCAGTCATCCATGAGCTAAACCGCCAATCTGCTCACATGTTCACTGTTCATTTTGAATGACTATTAAACAATTTTTCAGCTCCGGTGGTGATGGAGCTTTGTTTCCTTCTTTGTAGGGGCTTTTGCATCAGTAAATTTAGTAAACAACAACAATGCAAGTATGGTGATTCTACCCAAGGTCATGGATAGTCAGGTTAGTCTCAGTAATGAAATCACGTGGGAGGGGAACTCTTATAAGGCTGTGCAAAAATGCACACACAAGAAATAACATTAACATGAACTTAAACAGCATGGTAAGTTTTTTTTAAAGGTATTTGTTTATTGACTGTGTGTTTTGCTTACTGTTTGTTTCTATGAATGGCTATGGAGTAGAGTTGCCAGGTCTGTGTTGGAAAACACTTGGAGACTTTGGGGATGGATCCAAGAGAAGGCAGGGTTTGGGGAAAGGAGGGGCCTCAGCATGGGACAAGGCCATAGAGTCCACCCTTCAAAGCAGCCATTTTCTCCAGAGGAGCTGATCTCTGCCAGCAGAAAATCAGTTGTAAAAGTGGGAGATCCCCAGGCCCCACCTTATTCCTGAGTGGCGTGCAGCTACAACAGGTCTGTGGAGAGGGAAAAGGAGAGAAAGTAAGACCCCCTTCAGGTTGTGCGAGGATGTATGTGTGAAATACTGCCAACTATACTGCACTGTAGGAGTAATGAAAAATAATCTGATGAACAGGCTAGTACTGTTTGTGAACAGGTGGACTGAATGAAAAAATGGTTCCCTGTTCACAGCCAATGGATAGACTATCGCTTCACAGCCTTTTGGCTGGGCAAACATTCTCTATCAAGTCAATCTGTTTTAGATTATGAGTTGAACCAGTGAGTCTTGGAGCATCTCTAGGTTTAATTCCTCTGTTTCACCATTTTCCTAATAGAAATTGCCTCCACCTTTTTAGGAAAACAGATTGGTACAATATGGGTGAGAAAGAAAAGCCCGGGCAGGCCACACTTCCATTGGACTAGATATGCTAGAAAGCCACATGGATAGCTTGAGGAACATCCTTTGAAGACTGATGGTTGCATTTGTATGTGAACCAATGATTCAGGCTTGCCACAGAAAACCTTAAATGATTTTATTTTATAGACTTTCATACTTATATGTAATAATTAGTAAGACAGATAAAACCAAGCATTTCTACATTACAGTTGCATTTTGGCTAGTATAGGAGTTGAATGCTAGGATGCTCTGGTATTGTGTAGCATTTTGCAACAGAAATATTTGAGCCATTGTTAAGTACATGGAAAGAATAGTGCACTCTGGGCTCAGTGCTGTAAAGTGGGCAGAAGGTACAGATGGTGGCACATTTGTGCTATGTAATTTCAAAACCATTATCCTTTGAACTAGCAGCCCAGCTATTTGGAGACATTAGGTAGGAGTGTGGGATGTCATTTCATCACTTCTTTGATGGCTAGTTATTTGGAAGTTCAAAGAAAATTCTCTTCTGCTTATCCACACCTATCTAGGATAAACAAGCAAGACAATGCATCAGGAGAGAAGCAGACTTTCATGAGAGCATTCAGACTCTGAAAACAACAGAAATGTCTGCACATCTATCAAAAATTTAAGAGAGCACATGGCCCATTTGTGGGCACCGAGATAGAACATCTAAACCTATAGACTACCGTTTTATCATACATGTGGATAACTTTGTATAAGGCTCGCATTATGCTTGCCCAGGAGTGAGACAAGAATGCTACAGCTTTTATGGAAAGAACAGATCACGACTTTATTGTCAATCTAACAAAACCTGTAAGAACATGTCTGGAAGGCTAGAAGTGATAAAATCCTACTTTCTTGAACTGTCAAGATGACACACCTAAGAAGATGTGATGAGTGCCCGCATTTAGGGCTGGCATTGGGGTTAGAATGGTTGGGCAGCTGTCGGCCCCAGAGTCTTTGGAGGATCCACCACTGTGTAGCAACAGAAATCACTGTCTGCTCTCTCGCTCTCTGACTAGTACTCCTGGTAGCCATCCTTCCAATCCCCATTCGACCAAAGACCAGCTACCTGTTCCATAAACTAGTTTATAAACAAATCAGTAAAATGGAATGCGCCCCGCCCCCCCCCCCCAAAAGTGCCAGTTTCTAAGGGAGTTTGCAGTTCCACCATTCAACAGAGCAGCGGACAATGCTTAAGACTTTTAAAATCCTCTGTTTAGAAGTTCCCCACAACTTCAACAAGTCTGATGACAGAATATCTCTTCTTTGTGGCTTATTGCTAAAGAAACATGTGTGCCTGTGTTTGGAGGTCTTGGAAATAACCAAGCTGTCATGCCATCCCCTATCGGACAAAACATAAGATAATTCTTGAACAGAGTGAAACAACAATTTATAGCAGGAAATTACTTTTCATGCTGCCAATGGAAGACATATTGTTTTTAAAAAATGAGTTTGATATATAGAACAAGGATGAAATGTGGAATATGTCGTTTTTGTAAATGACAGATATGTGTAAACAGAAACACCAATACTTAGGGTTGCCAGCCTGGCACCTGCAAGTAGCAGGAGCTTTTTGGAGGGTGCAACCCTTAAAAAACAGCATTGCATGCATTGTGACATAGCTTCCAGTAAAAACCCAGAAATGAAGTCACTTACTGCCAGAGGTGGAATTCTACCTGGAGATTCTTTTGCATATTAGGCCACACACCCCTGATGTAACCAATCTTCCAGGAGCTTACAAAAAGAGCCTTGTAAACTCTTGGAAGACTGGCTACATCAGGGGGTGTGGCTTAATATGCAAAGGAGCTCCTGCTAGAATTCCACCCCTGCTTACTGCCACCCTCAAGACACTCTAGGAATTCCCCAGATCTCTATGTGAGAGCCCAAGAGATTTAGGGAATTCCTAGAGTGTTGCTAGATCAGCTGAGGCATCATTTCTGCGTTTTGAAGTGCTGTGACTATGCGTGCAACACTGTTCTCCTTCCCATTTTCTCCAGCTGCCCAGAGGAAAGCAGTGAGAGGGTAGCAGGAAAAGTAGGAGAATGCCTGCTATCATTGAGTCGGTGGCAACCCCTCTGATACTGGAGCTGCACCAGAGAAAAAACTCCAAAGAAATTTTCCAGGCAGTCATCCTGAGTACCTTTGCTCTGTTTCTGTTTTCTCACTTGGATGGGTTGGATCTCATAGATCCGTATAATAATCCCACAAAGTAATCTCTTAGCTCAAGAAAACTTCCTTCAATGCAAGAGGCACTTTCTGCGCCAGGGGAAGTGCCGCCATCCAACCAAATGATTATTTTATGGATTATGATCTATGCTATCACTTGATAGCACTTGATCACTTGATAGCATACCTAGCAACTACTTGTAGGCTAGAACAAGGACACATAATGCAATTTTTAAAAAGCTAACGCTATTCTGTGGATTATTAGGAAGGGAATTGAAAACTAATCAGTCAGTATTATAATGCCCCTTTATAAATTGAAGGTGCAGTCTTATTTGGAATACTGTGTACAATTCTGGTCACCACACCTCAAAAAAGATATTATAGCATTGGAAAAAGTGCAGTAAAGGACAACCAGAATGATTAAAAGGTTGGAACACTTTCCCTATGAAGAAAGGTTAAAGCGCTTGGGGATTTTTAGCTTGGAGAAATGATAACTGAAGGGTGACATGATAGAGGTTTACAAGATTATGCATGGGATAGAGAAGGTAGAGAAAGAAGTATTTTTTTTCCTTGCTCAGTGGTAGAATATCTGCTTTGCATGCAGATGGCCCCAGGTTCAGTTCTTGGCATCTCCGTTTTAAAATTGACCAGGTACTTGATGCCATGAAAGACTGGAGAGCTGCTGCTACTCAAAGTAAACCACAGTCTGACTCAGGGTGCAGTCAGATGGGCAGATTACTGCGGCAGTATCTCAGCTTTCAGTTTGGTGAGCCAGTTTGGTGAGAGCCAGTTTGGTGAGAGCCAGTTTGGTGTAGTAGTTAAGTGTGCGGACTCTTATCTGGGAGAACCGGGTTTGATTCCCCACTCCTCCACTTGCACCTGCTGGCATGGCCTTGGGTCAGCCATAGCTCTGGCAGAGGTTGTCCTTGAAAGGGCAGCTGCTGTGAGAATCCTCTCAGCCCCACCCACCTCACAGGGTGTCTGTTGTGGGGGAGGAAGGCAAAGGAGATTGTGAGCCGCTCTGAGACTCTGCGGAGTGGAGGGCGGGATATAAATCCAATATCTTCATCTTCATCTTCTTCTTCTTCAATAAGCCACTTGAGTTTGGGGCGGTTTCTGTTGATCAGACAGCATCCCCTAAGCCAGCATCATAGCGCCACAAGCCCATGGTTGGTCATCCACATCACTAACACATCACAACCACAGACCTGCAGCTGGGTTGGGGGTTTTTTCCTAAGTCCCACTGTGCATGCACAGAAGCAGACAAGCACACAAACGCTACTAGCTTTGTTTTATGGGGGCGCTGAAGCACATATTGGAGTGGGGTTGGGGGGGGGGATGCACTGGAAACAAACTCTCATGTATTTCCATGCTGTGTCCAGGCAATCAGATCCCTGGAAACCTGCCATGGAAGTGCTTCGCTGAGGTAGCCACTGGAATTTGTCTGTGGTTATTTAATCCATGTGGGAGTTGTTTTAGTGTGAAGTAGGGACGAGCGGGGCGTGGGAGCCAGATGTGCACATTTGATCTGGAGGAGAGGGGTGGCTATGTCAGGCCAAACTGCTCATATGATCACACCCTCTGTAGAACACAGCTTCTGTTCACCAGGTGCATTGAATCAGGGACTTCCAATAGCTCCAAATTATGAACATGAACATATGAAGCTGCCTTATACTGAATCAGACCTTTGGTCCATCAAAGTCAGTATTGTCTTCTCAGACTGGCAGCGGCTCTCCAGGGTCTCAAGCTGAGGCTTTTCACACCTATTTGCCTGGACCTGTTTTTGGAGATGCCAGGGATTGAACCTGGGACCTTCTGCTTCCCAAGCAGATGCTCTACCACTGAGCCACCGTCCCTCCCCAGACAATTATCAACAAATGATTGTAGTACACTCCATTGTCTTTGGGGCTTGACTCCAGTGCATGGGTCAGGAGATGCAGAAGATCTCCTTCAGCATCCTTTGACCTTTTGGGGTGTTTTGAAAGAATTGTACTAAATACTCACAATTCACTACCCACATTACATATCTGATGAAGTAGAGTCTTTCATAACAAAGCTATCATTGCAATATTATTGCTTTGTGGTGCCACTAACTATGTTGTTATCTTTGCCACCTGCATTTTGCACCTACTGCCTCCTAGAATTCGCCTAAGGAGTCCCTTTCAGTTTGGGAAATGGGTTTATTTATATAGCACTCCCCCGAAGGTTATCAATCTAATCTGCAATATTTAGCTCATTTATCGTATTTTTTTTTAAATTTCATTCTAATTCATGCAAGAGCAATTAATGGATTTCCTCCTTTTCAAGTTTCAGCAGCAACTGTTTCTTTAAAATCAAGTAACATTAATTTTAGTTCTTCAGGTCTTTTGAAAAGTAGCAATAAATAAATTACTGGGTGCATGTGATGAAAATGGAAGAATCATAATGCTCAGTGATTAGTTATTTTAATCCCTTGTCTCATTCTTCTTCTTGGATATGATTATCCAATAGATTATACTAAATCTACAATTATTACTTCAGTATATACAACATAAGTCCTTGGGGAAGAGAGTTATCAACACATGATACTAAGGTTCAAACAAGCTGTCGGTTTGGCTTAGCACAATTCATTTAAAATGTACTAAAAGCCTTATTTGTTCCTGCCCTTTTCTGCTCTGTATTTTCCCATAAGTCTCAAAGCATTATTCCCATTCAATTAAAAAGGCTTCACAAAATTATAGTGCTACAAATTAGAATTCTAGGTGGGGGGGCAAGGGGAGAAACAGTTCTACAGCTTGCTTTAAAGAAGCACATGTGTTCCATTTGCAAAATCTGGCATGTCACAGAATATTTTTCGTGTAGTTTTCCAAATGCCTTCATTATAGAATATCCATTCTTCAACATGACTCCTGAATTCCTGCTTATCTATCCCAACTTTTGCCAGCTTAACCTGAGACCTTGGAAGTCAGTTAGCCATAACTTCCCATCTCCATTTTCAATTAGAGAATAAAAATTATTTTTCAGTAGCAGGATCAAGGGCTTTCTTTGGGACTCTGGTACTAACCAGGGCTTTTTTTTGTAGCAGGAACTCCTTTGCATATTAGGCCACACACCTCTGAGGTAGTCAATCCTCCAAGAGCTTACAGGGCCTACTGTAAGCTCCAGGATGATTGGCTATATCAGGGGTGTGTGGCCTAATATGTGAAGGAACTACAAAAAAAAGCCCTGCTGGAAACTAAAAACAATGAATTCATTTTGCTTTACTTATCAGTTGACATGAAGGGTTCAAACAAACTAGATAAAGGCCACACATCGCAGCCCATCCATCAAATGCAAATTGAAGTGTCATGTGGCTCAGTTTGTTTTGGAGCCATGAATGATGAGAGAAGGGCTTTAACCCTTTAAACTCCATTTGAGTGCAATGTTTGAAATTGCCTCACACTGCTATAAGCATCTTAAAAGAGAAACTATAGGCGTTTTCGCACAGGGCTTACCTCGGAGCGACGTCCCTCTTCACCGCGCAGCGTCTGCGCAGATTTCGCACCAACTGCTCCGCAGAACCCAGAAGAGCCGCGTAGTGCCACGGCTTTTGCGTCACAAATGTAAGCCGCCAAAAACCAACTTTACATTTGCGACGCAAAAGCCGCGGCTCTTTGCGGCTCTTCTGGGTTCTGCGGAGCAGTTGGTGTGAAATCCGCGCAGACGCTGCGCGGTGAAGAGGGACGTCGCTCCAGGGTAAGCCCTGTGCGAAAACGCCCTATGTCTAAACAATGAAACTGAATGGACACTGAGGGGTTGAGTTCTCTCTTGCTTCCCCGCATAGTTGTATCACAAATTAGAACCCCCAATTTGTATTTTGTGGTATTAGTTGTTGATCTCACAGATACAAGCAGACTAGTATATCTAGACTGGTCATGTTTCAGCATTGCTAGGTGTATGTGCACGTTTTAATCAGAATATGCGCAACTAAATTTTTAATGTTTCTTTAGCTGCACTTGCATTAGATCTGATGTTAAAACTCATCAAGATTTTAAAAACGTCCTGATATATGTGGATCTGATTTACAGTACATTCACCTTGTAATAAAATCTACTCAGGGTTTTTTTTCTGGGGGAACACAGTGGAACAGAGTTCTGGAACTTCTTAATGGAAACAAAATTCTTTAAAAATGTTTAAAGGTTCATAGCGGCACCCATGTGTTTCTCCCCTCTTGAGAGCTCCAGCACCTCTTTTTCCAGGAAAAAAGTCCTGATTATATTGAACTACATACTTTAACTGATGGAAGTTATGGTCTTGTTGTTGAGGCTATGGTACTCAAACTGTGAAGCTGACCTCCTTAGAGCAGATAGTTTTGGTAGATGAAGTGTGTCAACTATTTTCTTATGGGCAATGGTTGCCATAACCTCCCTATGGGAAGGGACAAGACAAGTTGACATCCTAAGTGGAATTAGCGGTGTGCAAGTTCAAAAAAAACATCCTTCAGATCTGATATCCTTCAGAACAGATGTCCTTCAGACATTTAGGGTTTAAAAGGTTTTCTGTAGTTGTCCTCTGGAACGACCTTCCTGATGCATTCAGATAACCATCTTCCCTAGAGGCCTTCAAGACATCTTGTAAGGCAATGTAAGTTAGAAGGGTTATTCATGGAGCTTAATACATAATGATTGGGTTAAAATGCCAGGCTTGTTTTGATTCTTATAATTTCGTCTTGTTTCATGTATGCAGTTTCTTTTTAATCTGTTTTTAAATTGTTTGGCTTATAGCATATTCAATTACATCATATGCCCTTTGTGCTGTATGCTTTGTTGCAAACCTCCTCAAATCCAGTAGAAGGGAGAGGCAATAGCCCTGACTTACCAGGAGGCCAGGAGTGAACAAGGAAGTCCTGTATTGATGGCTGTGAGCCAGCCGCATGCAGCTCGTGAATCTGGGAAGGCAGGGCCCTGGCGCCAGCTCAAGGCCAGCCAATTGGATTGTTTTCAGGCTGGCCTGGAGGGCGTGGAGCTCTAGGATTTCATTCTGATCTACCTCTTCCCTATTTAGGTGGGCTGCTGACTGGGCCTCACCCTCAGTTGATTCTGGTTCTCCCCCCACCCCTTTGTCTTCAGTTGTCCCAGGCAGGCTGCATTCCAGTTTTCTTGTTTCCTTGGGTCATTGCCGTTTCGTCACAGTTTAGTTGGGTGGTTTGGGCACTCTCCTCCTTTGGGAGGAGAGGCTGTGCTTGCATGCCCACTTCCCCCACTTTGGGGACTCCTTTAGGGGGCCTTGGAGGTGGAGGCATTCACCAGCACACCCAGCTTGGGGGTTGTCAGATGGCTCTCACCACCAGGTGGCAAGGGAACCACACAGTGGCTAACACCCACATGGAACCCAGGAGTTACCACTCAACAGTTTTCCTCAGGGCAGGTGGGCTGGGAGGAACAGGAATATTGGGTGGCAAGTGGATCACCCCATATGGGATCCATCTCAATGCTCATGTAGTTCCGTCTAATAAAAGCTCTGGCCAGTTTCCCCCCAAAATCCTTCATCTTTGCTCCCTCCCTTGCCCCTGGGTCCACAAAGGCTCCGCAATCAAACAGACAAACAGGTTTACCCAAAGTAGTTGTGTCATGTGCTTTTAAATTCATATTTATGGGGGCTGTTGTTCATCATCTGTTGGTGAGTGTTGTTTTCTGTGTAAATTAATCCTAAGAATTCATATGTTAATTCACACACAATGTAAACAACTGGCTCTTTTCTGAAGTTCCACTTTGCTTTCTTGCATACATTCCGCATGCCATGTGCATCTTTGGAATAATTTGTCTCTCTGATCCCTGATTTATTATTAGAGAGTCAATCTGATGTCATTTGCCTGAGTGTTATTGTTGAGGCATTAGACAACTAATGCAGTTCGAGTTGTCTATATGAGATATGTAAGAATGGTGCATTTAAAAAAAATAAAGAAAAACTACCACCACAAAGGGGGGGGAAATGCAAAAATGATAGCCGTGTTAGTTCATTCATATCTTCAAGTCCTAACTCCTTTGGATAATAGCGCCATTTATTTCCCTCTCTCTCTGACAGCCTGATGGAAACACTGCTTATTGAGCTTTTCAAAATCTCTCACATTTTAGACATGTCTGCAGATCCAATCTCCTCCCAGCTTCCTGTCAGCCTCATGCCACTCCGTTCCCAACGGAAATGTAAGCATTGTGTCGAAGTCAGCGGGCATGATCTTTTTCTCCGTTCCCTTTTTCTTTGAAGCAAGGAACCCATTAAGCTGCTTTTAGAGTTAGGTGGTTATAAGGGAACCTGTCATGTTTGTCTTAGTCATGCCCTCGCTTTGCCCCCCTCTTTGCCATTCTCAGTGGCAAAACACATACTGTGCCTGAAGAAGGTCTCAGGTTCAGTTACTAGCATCTCCTTGTAAAGGATCTCAGCAGGCCTGGTAGAAAACTCTGGAAGAGATGCCAGCCAGACAGTGTGAAACTGATTTACCACTGGTCTGACTGACTCAGTATTAAGAAGCTTTATACCTTCATATATGAGTAATGAATGAGTGTTCCTCCACAAATATCATAATCATAAATGACTCACCTTTTTAGATAGGTCCAGTTCTGACAGTTTAGCTCTATTGGTTGACTCTTGGAATACTTCCAAACAAGTGTTGGTGTGGAAAAGTGTATGGCAGTCTCTCCATACTCTTGGGTTTCCTGGCTTTTGCTCTGCCTTCAGTTCTTACAGCCCCCTGCGTCATTGGCAAGTGGCTCCATCGTGATCTTTGGCCTCTGGCCAAAGTCTCCTCAGCTTCTCTATACCCAATTCTGTTTCTTTCCATAGTTGTGGAGTTCTTCATATAGTGCAGGGGTGGCCAAACTTGCTTAACATAAGAGGTTGCATACAGGCCTGGCTCTGGGGCGCATAGTGCTCCAGGCAGACCGACTGCCCACTGCCCCCTCCACAAGGGTACCCCTGTACCATCCCCCCTGCAGTGCCACGTTGCGGTGCCATGCTCCGCACCCTTCCCCCTGCTGCTTACAGGAGCGACTTGATCCTCCTGCTTCCCTGCTTCAGTGCTTCCTGCTGTCAAGTCGGCAGATTCAATAATGAGTCGTTGATAAAAGTAACTAGTTTATTAAAATCTGGTACTTGTGGCAAGGCCAGTATTGAAAGACTGAAGATCATACAGTAGGTACCAAGCTATAAGGGATACATCAAAAGGATTCCTGAGGGAGGGGCACTATGCAGGGCACATTCACACATAGATGTTACATTTTCATTCTCCGGCTCGATGGCCTTGAACAAGGCAGACTCCTGACTCCTACATTGCCCTCTGGCCTGAGAAGGCACCGATTATCACTTCACACTCTCCCATTTTCCAAAGCAATACTACATAACAAAAGGGAGGGGGTCGATCAGAGTTTAAGCTAGCAGCACTTGAAAATACTTTGGTTCTTTCCCAGAATGCCCTGCCCAGGCCAGACTTTTACACAGACTTGATACCTGCTGCTCACTATTAAGAGAATGGGTGCCGAAGCGCGGAAGCAGGAGGATTGCATCGCTGCTCCACGCTCTGCACCCTCCCCCATGGTGCTTACAGGAGTGACGCAATCCTCCTGCTCCCATTCTCTTAATAGCTCCCGTTGAAGCCCCTTCCTGCTGCTCGCTATTAAAAGAACGCCCGAAGCAGGAAAGCAGGAGGATCGCGTCGCTCCTGTAAGCACCGCGGGGGGTGGCCTCTGGGAAGCACATGGGGAGGAGAAGGGGAAGGGCTGGGCAGAGGAGGAGAACGGCGGGCAAGGGGGGAAGGGCCAGGCAGGTGGAGGAAGAAGACCGTGGGTGAGCGGGGGGAGGGGCGGGCTACTGAGGAAGAGAAGGGCCAGGGATGGCAGGCAAGGGGGAGAAGGGGCGGGTAGGCTACTGAGAAGGGCCAGGTGGGCGGAGGAAGAGGGCGTCAGGCGAACTACTGGGGGCGATCGGTGGTGACCATGGCAGTGGCGGGGAAGGGCGGGAAGTGCAGCAGAAGGTAAGGGAGTGGGCTGGTGGTGATGGCGGCAGCGGGGGGAGGCAAACTACTCAGTTGTCTTGGGCACCGGGAGAGCGGGAGCCCAATTTGATGCCACTGCCCTTCTCGGTGCCCTAGGCAACCTCCTAGTTTGCCTAGTGGAAGAGCCGGCCCTGGCTGCCTAGAATAAATGTCAGCTGTTTGAGAGCCTCAAGACATGAATGTCAGATATTTGAGAGAAGGAAGGAAAGCAAATAGATGGGGAGGAGAGATGGAAAGACAGCTGCTTTAACTTTAAATGCATTCTCTAAGCCACCAGCTGGCTTGGCTTGAAGAAATGATTTAAAGAGACAAAGCCTTCTCCAAGCTCGCCGATGGGGTGGTGGGGACTTCGAGAACTACACAATATGTTTGGCCACCCCTGATATAGTGCCTCTGAACCAAGTTGGCCTTTGATTTCAAACGTGGACTGTCTCTTCTGATGAATCCCTTAACAACACTCTATGTTTTGCTTAGTTCAGCTTCTCATGCTAGTTTGTCTTTTGGGATCCAGACTTCACCTGGATTTGGGTGGACCTTATTTTTTTTTTCCCACCTCCAAACCCACATGCAATTTATTATTTCAAATTATATCATTTTGTACTTACCAGCATTGATATTCTTTTATCCCCCATATTATCTGGCTACTCTTTCAAAACTTGTGTGATCCTGCCATAAATTTGTAGTATGCTTTATCTTGATAAACCAAACTGTAAGTTGCATCAAGATAGACAGCATAGGGTGAGTGGAAAGGCCACAGCTTTCTTCCTCAGCTCCATCTACAAACAAATACCCGGAGCATTTTTCTTGTAATGTACAGCAGGAGATACAAAATTCTGAATCATAAGACAGCACAGATGTCAAGGAATCACAATTACCCAGGTTTGCTCATATGGTTATGCAACGGGAGGTCTCTCAGAGAGAGAGACAATTCATTATTCAAACCATGCAGAACCTCTGATAGAGATGCAATAATGTCTGTGGATTTACTTTGTGAAGTAAATTATGTACATGTGGAATGCATCATGCAGTAAGCTCTATATAACAAAGTCTTTAAAATTAATCTCTCCTGGTTCAAAATAAAGTCAAACAAAGGAACTGTCTTAAATATTAAAAACGGGTGGAAGTTATCCTTCACAGTAGCTAAAGGCACTACAGAAATTCCTCCCTTTTTTCAAATTGGCCAGGTAGGTATCAATCTTTACAACTCCTTGGGTGCGGCCACACCTCACATTAAAAGTGGGTGTGTAGCGCTCAAATTTGAACAGCTGAATATTGATTCGATGCAGGGCTGTTCAGATGAACATCCAAGAATGCGACTCATTCTGTTGTTGAGCGATCACACATCCAAAACTATCACGCTCTTTTCTTGGAGCATGCATGATCAGATGTTGATTTCTGGGAGGGGGGGGTCCATTGAACATGCACCCAACTGTTTGGAGGTGGGAAATCAAACAATGCTTCAGAGGCAGGGGGGAAGGGGGAAAATTTCCGGAATTAACATTGTGGATTCAAACCAGGAAACTGCCTGGAATTAATTTCCTAGAAATTGGCAGTGACAATGATATCTGGAAATCCTCCACATTGAAAAAAAAGATTTTTTTTTCCTGTTCTGAAGAGTGGGATAACGTCCCCCACCCCTATCCTGTGTTGATTGGAGAAGCAGAAGCGTCACCTCAGATTCCTGGATGATCTGGCAATGCGCATGTCTGCTGGGGCTTTAAAAAAAAAAAAAAGATGGTGGGGCAGTAAACATTCCAAGGGGCAGTATCGCATGTGAGCTGTCCAAACAGGAAAAAGCCGATTTTGTGCCGCTGTTTTGAAAAAGGGCCGGACTTTATGTGCTGTCAAATTAACGCGGCACTGATCCGCAGCAAGTTGGAATGACCCTGGATGACACTCGATTGCCAGATGTGGATGTCTGAACGAACACATTTAATCCGTCAGCGAGACAGAGCTGTGTCGCCACTAATGGTACATCTGGCTGCACCCCTTGTAAGCCTATTGCAATGTAGTAAAAACACACAATACAGGGTAAGTGTACTATGTGGTATTTGTGAATGTGTGTAGATGCAATCATGTGGCTTTCTAGAGATGGACTATTCACCCCAAACAACTTTTGCTAAATTAGCACCTGAATAATGCAAGAAACCCAGAACCGGTAATTGAATGGAGACGTGTGTGTGTGTGTGTGTGTGTGCATGAGCATGTATGTTGGGTTGGATTGGATGAAAAAGTAATGGTGCAATCTTCTGCCTTTGCTGTAGTGAAAGATGTTCAAACAAACAAAGCTAGAACAACTGTGTTATACAATGATATATCATATATTTATGTATATGCTATACTCTCATCACAAAAAATGCGTTGCCAAAGAACTACAGATGACACCAGGATAAGGTGTCAAAGGTAAATTTACCAGATTTACATCACAGGTGAGTGTCTTAACTTAACATAGATGTTCAGTCAGTCCCAAGTTTGCTGCGATATATTGTTTCTTCTCAAAGGTAAGTATACCAGATTAGCATCTCAGGTAAGTATCTTTACTTTACATAGATGTTCAATCAGTCCCAAGTTCATATTTATTTTCTCTCCATAGGAATACAATCCCACATAGGATGTGACCAATGATGGAATGTCATTGTGCTTTGATATTTCCCAGCTGCTCTCCCCAGTTTGCCAGCTACTCTTCCCAGTTTGCCAGCGTGTTTCGAGGCTGCCACACGCAGCCTGGGCTTTATCAAGAGCCTAAACAAATAAACATTCCATATCACAAAGATGCTCCAGCTACTTATACAATATTTATAGTAATTTGAATAAAATACTTACTTCCAAAAATTGAGTCTCGGTATTTTTCACACCCACAGAATCTCACAGTTTCAAAACTTGGCAACAGCTCAACCTCCTGAAGTGACTTCCTGTATTTACAATGCTTCACAGGTGTAGTTAATTATTTCTTAAAGTAACATGTTACATGTTACATATTCCATCAGAAGAGTTTTCAGCTAAACATTAGGAAGAACTTCCTGACAGTTAGAAAGGTACCTCAGTAGAAAAGGCTTCCTTGGATGGCAGGCTCTCCTTTTTTGGAGGTTTTTAAACAGAGGCTAGATAGAACATAAGAGAAGCCATGTTGGATCAGGCCAATGACCCATCCAGTCCAACACTCTGTGTCACACAGTGGCCAAACCCCCCCCCCCCCAAGTGCCATCAAGAGGTCCACCAGTGGGGCTAGAAGCCCTTCCACTGCCCACCCCCCTCCAAGCACAGGCAGGTATCAATCTTTATAACTCCTTGGGTGCTCTGAATCCATACAGAGCATCACTGCTCCAGATAGAGAGTTCCAACAGTAAGCTGTGGCTAATAGACACATATGAACCTCTGCTCCATATGCTTATCCAATCCCCTCTTGAAGCTGTCTATGCTTGTAGCCGCCGCCACCTCCTGTGGCAGTGAATTCCACATGTTAATCACCCTTTGGGTGAAGAAGTACCTCCTTTTATCCGTTCTAACCCGACTGCTCAGCAATTTCATTGAATGCCCACGAGTTCTTGTATTGTGAGAAAGGGAGGAAAGTACTTCTTTCTCTACCTTCTCCATCCCATGCATAATCTTGTAAACCTCTATCATGTCACCCCGCAGTCGACGTTTCTCCAAGCTAAAGAGCCCCAAGCATTTTAACTTTTCTTCATAGGGAAAGTGTTCCAACCCTTTAATCATTCTAGTTGCCCTTTTCTGCCATCTGACAGCAATGCTGATTCTGTGAACTTAGGCTGATCACGAGAGGAAGGGCAGGGAGGGTTGCATCAGTGCTTCGATTTCATGGCTCCTTCTTACATGACCAGGGGAATGCTGGTCATCACATTGGGGTCAGGAAGCAATTTTCTCCAGGCCAGTTTGGCCAGGGATCCTGGAGGTTTGGGGTTTTTTGCCATCTTCTGGGCATGGAGCAGGGCTAACTGCAGGCATGGGGGGAGTGTTATATATAGGATTGAAGTATAGATTCCTGCCAGGCTTATTGAAGCCAGGAGAGCAGAGCTTGGGGACTTGGGAACAATGGACAGTAGGATCCAAATACCTGCTGCTCTACTCCAATCACAGGCCCCATGCCTGTCTGAATGAACCAATGGCATGCTTGTGCAGGAACCGAGAGCTGTATATAGGTTTGGCCAGTAGGCCCTTTCCCTCAGTCTTGTTGGAGCGGCCCTCACCATGCTGCTTCTAATAAAGAGCTGTTATCACTGTTACCTCATCTCCTTGATGCTTTGAACCCATTATATTTTAGGGAGGTACTTGTGAATTCCCTGCATTGTGCAGGGGGGTTGACTAGATGATCCTGGAGGTTCCTTCCAACTCTATGATTTTATTCTATTCTAATTGAATCAGTGGGGAAATCGGTCACTTGTTCTGAGGAAAGCAGAAGCCCAGGGGTGGAGAGACTGCTAGTGAGGAATTGGTATAGGTCTTCTAATACAATGTAGACTGAAAGCATTTTTAAAGGAGGAGGAGGATTATTTGGGATTTTATTGTATTTTGCATGTTTTAAAACTCATTCTTCCAAAAGGAAAAGTGGGGTATAAATATTTTACTAACAAACAACCAAATAAATAAATAACAGCTGCATTGAAACGTAAAGTTTCATGGGCTAGAGCCCACTCGCAGCTCCCTCCAATTTTTGGAGACCTGGAAGCTGCGAGGGAAATTGAAGGGAGCCATAAGTAAGAATGTGGCCGCACAGCAACTAGTGGGGAATTGGTTGCTTGCTCTGAGGAAAGTAGAAGCCCGGGGACAGAGTGACTGCTAGTGAGGAAATGGTACTAGAAGGGCTTTTTTTGTAGACAAAGTCCAGCAGGAACTCATTTGCGTATTAGGCCACATCCCCTGGTACCAAGCCAGCCAGAACTGTGTTCCTGTATAGGAGGGCCAGTTTGGTGTAGTGGTTAAGGGTGTGGACTCTTATCTGGGAGAACCGGGTTTGATTCCCCACTCCTCCCCTTGCACCTGCTGGAATGGCCTTGGGTCAGCCATAGCTCTGGCAGAGGTTGTCCTTGAAAGGGCAGCTGCTGTGAGAGCCCTCTCCAGCCCCACCCACCTCACAGGGTGTCTGTTGTGGGGGAGGAAGGGAAAGGAGATTGTGAGCCGCTCTGAGACTCTTCGGAGTGGAGGGCGGGATATAAATCCAATATCTTCTTCATCTTCTTCTTCCTGCTAAAAAAAAACAAAACATGGGTACTAGCAAATAAAACGGCCTTGCATGGTGCCCTAAACACCTCTAGAGCCAGCACACCTCCTCAGGAAGCTCATTCCATAGGATGGGAGCCACAATAGAAAAAGCATATGGTTTGGTCAATGCCAGAATCCTTTAAGGGGGGGCAGCCTTTAGGTGGACTATGTCTAGCACATGTGGATGTAGGAAGACACAGAGTCCTTCAGATGTGTGGATCTTAGTCCATGAAGGGCTTTAAAGTTCATAAACAACACCATAAATTAGACTCAGAAACAAAATGGCAGTAAAATGCTAGCCCTAGCCAGTGTTCGGGCTGTTAGTCTTGCTGGTATCACAAGAATAATTCTTTTTCCTGCTGCACCTGACTAGAATGGCTACTCCCTGGATTCTGTTACCATCCAATCTGCCAGGAACATTCTGTGCTCAAGCCCCATTAAAGCATATGGGAGCATTAATTATGCAGCGCAGAGTGTGTCAGCGGCTCTTACTGAATGGATGTTTTGATTTTTTGTTCCCTTGAGACCGAATCTATATTCTATTCTATTTTAATCCATATTCTATTCATACTCTATTTTAGAATTCAGTATGAAACACAGTATGAGTACAGGAAGATTATTTTCTAAACTCTAACATTATATTTATAATATTTACTCTCCCTCTCTCTCTCTCTCATTATATTTTCTCTGCTTTTTTTCTCTGCAGCGCAGCTGTATTTATACAGAGTATCTTTTCCCACTTTTATTAATTAAAGATGAATAACTGAATATATTGAAACATTTCCTGGGATATCGCTGTACTGGCAGCAAAGTAACTTTCCCCATAATGAATGCATCAGGTTGCGTTTCTAATCCTTATTTTTGCAGTTAGATTTCAATTCTTCAGCCATAAGTCTCATTTGAATTAATCCCATCTAAGTCCCTATTTTAACTGCGCATCTCACTGATGCCTGTTTAATATTAGAGGCAGCAGGTAAAAACAGAAACATTCCAAGATTCAGTGGTTCTGCAGCGGGCATATTATTAGAAAATAGTCTAAAATTAGTGAGGAAAGTGAAATAAAGTGAGTTCAGCCAGCTCTGAATCAACCAAGAACACTTTATTGCAAGAGGGAACAGCCACAAACAGCACAGGCCATGGTTAACCACGCCCCCCAGCAGGCAACAGTTACTCCTTTTGGTTCAGTCCAGAAGCCTTCATTTGCATCTCTTTGTTAACAAGTTGTTATGTGACTAGTAACCTGATTGGTCAGTTCTTCCAGGCTTCAAGATCCTGGTTTGCAAGGAGTGCCTGTCTAAAGCTCAGGCAACAAGAACCCAGTGAGATGCAATACATAACAAAAGTTTCCAGAGATCATAGTTTTTTGTCCATCCGTGGGTTTACCTTGTTCTCACTGGTGTTCATGCAGGCTCTGATCCAAGATGAATGCCTAGATCAGCTGTTCTAGAGATGGGCAGGTGCCAATTTATTCTAACAATCAATTCAATGAGAGAATTAACTCGCAAGAATAACTTGACAGCAGAAATTACCCAATTTATCTTGTGTATTATATATATATGCTGCTTTTCTCACCAAGGGAGACCCAAAGAGGCTTACCATATTCTCCCCTTTTCCATTTTCACACCAAGAATCCAGTGAGGTTGGCTAGAGAGTGACTGGTCCAAGGTCATCCTGAATGTCTCCTCGGTATTGTGGAGAGTTGGCAGAGGTCCTGTTGTCAGATGTGGTATTGAAGACTTCCAGAATGATTATTCTGGGGGATTTCAATATTCAAGCTGGAGATCCCTCACCAGAACTGGCCTAGGACTTCATAGTCTCTTTGACTGCCTTGGGCCTCTATCAAATTATGATAGGTCCAACACATGGAAGAGGTCACCCGCTGGATTTAATGTTTCTGCCCAGAATAACTGAAGCAAGCCCTGGATTCAGAGTTAGAGATTTGACCCGAGGCATGGTCTGACCACTGCCTAATTTAAGCCAAAGTTAATGTAGTTTCAGCACCCTGAATTAAAATGGTCTGCCCACTGAAGTTCATGAATCCTACTGGATTCCAGAATGATTTGGAGGACTTTAGGATCACATTCAAAGAGTTTTATTAGAAACAAATTGCCATTAGCGCAAGACCTAACCTGTGGTGTTCCACAGGGTACATTTTCTCCCATGCTTTTCAATCTCTATGTAAACCCCTTAGGACCAAACTGTCATAGCTTTGAGGTTGATTGTTATCAATATTCAGATGACATCCACCTCTATATATCTTTATCCAAGTCTCCTGGTGATGTGGTGATGTGCCTGGCTAATATGGTAAATTGACTAAGAGAATACAAACTGAAGCTAAACACTGAAAAGACAGAGGTAATGTTGTTTTGAAAGGTGGAGATCTTGGAGGACATTGTAGTCCCCCACTTGCTGGCTTGGTTAAGAGCAGTGTTATTGCTGGGGAAGCAAGTTAATGCTTTCTCCAAACTCAGCCTAGCCTGTAAGATGGCCTCTTATTTTGATAAGATTGTTCTGGCTACCTGGATCTATGCCACGGTGACATCCAGACTAGACTACTGTAATGCACTATACATTGGTCTTCCCTTGAAATCAATTCAGAAACTCCAGTTGATGCAGAACGCCATTGCTTGGCTATTATTGGGAGCCAGTCACTCTACTTGCTGCCCATCAGTTACTGGGCTCAATTTAAGGTATTGGCTATATAATGCCCTTCATGGCCTTGGCCCCTTATATTTGTGAGACTGCCTTTTGCCCTGTACCAGGGGTGGCGAAACTGTGGCTCGGGAGCTACATGCGGCTTTTCCACACGGGTACTATTTTGCAGCTCTTGGAGGTGGAAGAGGAACTTAATGCAGGCTTACTCTCACATAAGCGTGCTTAGCATTGGAACCTCAGTCAGCCTTTGAGCAATTATTTCTGACATTCATGAAGTGGGGAAGGAGGGGAAAATAGGCAGGCTTGCAAGCTCTTCTCCTCCACCACAAAGGTCACCCAGAGACATAAAGCAGGGAAAGAGAGTGCAAGAGCTGAGGAAACCACTGGAAGAAGGGATGAAATTAAAGAGGGTGGTGCAGGGTTCCCCCTTAGTCTCATAGCTCTTGTAGGAACTGCATTTACTAACCTTGGTGTCAAAGCAAATAGATACGCATAATGGTGCAAACGGTGGTCAGTGATTTATATGGTTCATGTGTGTTTCTTTTTCCTACTGGTGCAAAAAAAAAAATCATTAACCTTTCCCTATGCTGGTCTTATGGGGGCTGTTATTTCCAACTTTTGTTTTGTAAAAAAGTATCCTAGCATGGTCCTGTTGTAAGGTGCATACATATGTATTTTATTTTTCTAAGTAAATAAAGTATTAAGAGTTTTAATAAAGATGTGTGCTTAATATTTGTTCATGTCCTGCAGCTCTCAAACATCTGATGTTTATTCTATGCGGCTCTTATGTTGAGCAGGTTTGGTCACCCCTGCCCTATATACTACCATGACAGCCTTGCTCATCTGAGCAAGGTCTTGCAAATGGGCAAAATCAACAGCTGCCCATACATGTGCCTTCTCTGTTGTGCCCCCACCCCCGCACCTTATGGAATGGCCTACATGGGGATGTCAGGAAGGCTCCCACTCGCCTCTCTTTCCACAAACAATGCAAAACTGAATTATTCAGGAGAGCTTTTCCACTTGTGCAATAGAGTTGCACTATACTAAATGATTCACAAAGTTATTTACATAAGTTATTACAGGCTGTGGTCTATGCTACTGTATTTAGCTTACTGAAACTAGGATTTGACTCATTGACTCATGTTGTGTTTAGTTTATCGAAAGTAGAACCCTACTATGTAATATGTATCATTTAACATGTCAAGACTTATGTTTGTGCTTTGCTTCAGTTCTGATAGGCACTCCAGCTCGAATCCTATTATTAAATACCCCCATCCTGTCAATTGTATTGACTCACTATGCATAAACTGCCTCAAGCCCAAGTGAGAAAGGCAGACTATAAATGATGTCAAGAAATAACATTAAAATAAATAAAACTAAACAAAGTAAGCAACATTAGGTGGCATTTCACTTTAAATCAGCAGGAAATGGTTTGTTTGTTTTAGCATTCTTCATGACTCTGTAACTTGGTATATAGCATCTTATGGAATTGGTCCAAAGTAATCAGAGAATGGACAATTTGAAAAGTAGATTGAATTTTGTCTGTCTTAATTTCTTATGTAATTTAGCATCAGTAACAAATAGAATACACAGCACTTGTGAAATGAAATTCATTTAAAATACTTCTTCTGGTGAGGGAGGCAGAATATGTTTTCATTTTCTACCTCCACCCCAGACACTCCTTAATTTATGCTTTCTCCATCCCATTTCTATGGCAGGTAGCTGACTATCTCCTAGAGCATATAATTTCCTCCTTCTCTGGAATGCATAATTCATGCTATTTCTTCTCTGCTGTTTTCTTATTTTATAAGATTAAAACACACAGAAAAAAAAAAACCCTCAAAGGCTCAAAGGAAGCAATCCTACGTGTGCTTTCTTTCTGTTATGGAGTTGCCATTGTACTGGGAGTGGTATTCAAGACTGGTGTAGCAACATAGATGTCAAATTCATCCACTGGTAGCATTCTTTGTCACCAGCCCAACACACTGAGATACTCTAAGTGGCTGCTTCAGAACTGCAGAGAATGCAATAGCTTTTTCCTGGGATATTGCAAAGTAAGAAGAAGAAGATATTGGATTTATATCCCACCCTCCACTCCGAAGAGTCTCAGAGCAGCTCACAATCTCCTTTACCTTCCTCCCCCACAACAGACACCCTGTGAGGTGGGTGGGGCTGGAGAGGGCTCTCCCAGCAGCTGCCCTTTCAAGGACAACCTCTGCCAGAGCTATGGCTGACCCAAGGCCATGCTAGCAGGCAGTGGCGTAGCTAGGGCTTTGGGGGCCCGGGGCCCAAGATTTATGTGGGCCCCCCTATGTGTGTGCACGCCTCCAGAAACAGGATATGATGTCACTTCTGGTGATGTCACTTCCGCAAGATGGCCACCACTTGCGAGGGAGCCCTGCTGGAAACAGGAAGTGATGTAACTTCATATGGTGATGTAACATATCATATGGCTTGCAAGCATATCATATGGCTTGCATATCATATGGCTTTCATAGGTGAATCCTCTTCAGCTGTTGCAACTCAGCCTTATTCCCTACAAACAGCAGGCCAGCCGCTTTGCAGGACTGTCTTCTCTACCTTTCAGAAACATGCCGAAGAAGCAGGGGTCATTTTGTAGAAGAATAGTTGGCGGACCTCATCCAAGGATTGTTATGCAGCTGCACATACTATTCAATGGAGAAGAAGAAGAAGAAGAGCAGATTTATACCCCGCCATTCTCCCTGAATCAGAGACTCAGAGCGGCTTACAATCTCCTATATCTTCTCCCCCACAACAGACACCCTGTGAGGTGGGTGGGACTGAGAGGGCTCTCACAGCAGCTGCTCTTTCAAGGACAATTCCTGTGATAGCTATGCCTAACCCAAGGCCATTCTTTATTCCAGCAGCTGTAAATGAAGGAATGGGGAATCAAACCCGGTTCTCCAAGATAAGAGTCCACGCACTTAACCACTACACCAAACTGGCTCTCTCAAGGAGGTGAGGCCTACGAAGAAGGAATTCCATCTGATACAGCTTCTTACTATCTCCTTTCCCTGAGACACAAGCTGAGCTTGCCCTCTCTCTTACAGGATCCTTAAAATGACAAGAGGCCTTCCTTTCCTTGGACATCCTGCTCCAAATAACAAGGAACCCAAGCCCAATCTGGTTAAATTCAGAAGTTAGATGCAGGCCCTACTAATAATAATCTGTTCTCGGGAAAACAAAACAAGCTGCTGAGTTCAAGTTGAATCTATAATAATAAATCATACCCATCCCCAAATAGCAAACTCCACCCCAAGCTGCACCTGGAAGGGTCACTGTCCCACATAGCAAAACATCAGATGCTGGAAAGAGAAGCTGCGGCAAGAAAGCATCCGTCCACATCAGGTCTGCAAACAGACACTTGCCTAGTCACCTGTGGCGAGCAGAAATCTCTTCGAGGAGACCAGGGGGGGAAAGTTTTTGGTTTTTTTAAATGCAAGAAAGTTGATCTTCTCTTCCCAAAGAGCAACATGCTTCTAGCGTAAGTATACGCACGCAGATGGGTATAGTAAAACATTTCTGTAAGTTTGTGGACCTGATTTTTGTAGTTATTTGTAATGTATAGCCTGCCTCTGCCTTTCTCCATGAGACTCAAGGCAGGATTACATAGTTTAAATCAAACACTATCAACAGGACAGGGCATCCAATAAAACAGGGTTTGTCCTGCAGAAATCTGAAAACAAAAAATGCAAAGCTCTGACCGCATAATCTTCTACAGGCTCCTTCAGTAATGCAGCGGGCTTCAAATTAACTCATGACTTCAAGGGCTAAATTAAATAAAATACTGGCAGATATGTACCCTGATTTCCATTTTTTAAAATTAGTAAATAGTAGTGACAGGGTCCCTGATTCTGATCAGGCTTAGAACACTGGGAAGGGGGGGGGGGATTTTTCCCAACCCCAATTGCCTCCCGAGGGGCCATGGTTTGCCTGTATGTCAACCATATGCTGCTTGTGTTTTTCCATGGGCTGCCACCTTCCAGGTGGTGGTGGGAGATCTCCTGGGAGGCAGCAGAGATAGTTCCCCTGGAGAAAATGGCTGTTTTGGAAGATAGGCTCTATGGCCAAACTTGCTTAACATAAGAGCCATATAGAATAATTGTCAGATGTTTGCGAGCCATAAGTCATGAACGCCAGATGTTTGAGAGCTAGAAGGAAGGAAGACAAATAGATGGGGGAGGGAGGAGAGCTGGAAAGAAAGCAACTTTAATTTTAAATGTATTTTCCAAGCTCCCAGCTGGCTTGGCTTGGAGGAGTGATTTAAAGAGACAAATGCCTTCTCTAAGCTGGCTGGCAGGTTGGTGGGGACTTCAAGAGCCACTCAGTATGTGTGAAAGAGCCACATGTGGCTCCCGAGCCACAGTTTGGCCATCCCTGCTCTATGGCATGATACCCCACTGAAACCCCTCCCTTCCCCAAACCCCACCCTCATCAGACTCCACCCCCAAAGCCTCTAGGTATTTCTTAACCTGGAGCTGGCAACCCTCATTTTCTCCCCAGGGAGCACATCACAGGCCTGGTCAGCTATTTGTCAACAAAACAGCATGGGGGGGGAGGGTTAAGCTCCGCCTCTCCCATACTGCAGCCCCAATCTGAATTCAAGCCCCTGCCAGCATGCTAAAGGTAAAGGTACTCCCCTGTGCAAGCACCAGTCACTGTGAGGTGCGCAGCCCGCCCGGCCGCCGAGGAAGGAGATGAGGAGGAGGAGGAGGAGGAGGAGAGCCGCGCGCCGCCCGCAGGTGCCTGGGGTGGGGGGGTGGGGAGCCGTCCAGGCAGCAGCGCCGCCTTCCCGCGCCCCACCGCACGTGGCTTGAGCGGCTCCGTCGGGCGGCCGAGGAGGGGCTGGGGTGTCCGGGGCTGGAGCTGCCCTTGCCGCCGCACCGCGCTCAGGGAAGCAGGCTGGAAGCAGCCGCCGGAGAGGCTCGGGGTCTCCAGGCCAGGCCGCCTTCTCCTCTTCCTCCCTGGGCCCAGTTGCCCTGCTTCAAGGGGGGAAGGGAAGGGAACGAGGAGCCCCGACGTGCGTGCGCCCGCCCCTCCCCGCCACACCCCCTTCCTCCTCCGCCGTGCGCGCGCGCTCCCCCTCGCTGTCAGGCGCCTCCATTCTTTTTCTCCCCCCCCTCGCAGCGCAGAGAAACACGGCCATTGTTTGGGGGCCCCCATGCCAATGCGGGGACCCCCAGACCTGGGGCGATCCGCCCTCCCCGCCCCCCCCTCCCCACGCTACTGCTAGCAGGTGCAAATGGAGGAGTGGGGAATCAAACCCGGTTCTCCCAGATAAGAGTCCGCACACTTAACCACTACACCAAACTGGCTCTTGGATATATCAGCCAAGCTGGGTACTGAATCACTGATGATCCTAACAATATCATTCACACAAATGATGTTACTATGGCCAGAGACCAGCAGACTCTGCTCTGGAAATTCCAGCGAATTCAGAATGCTGCAGCTCGGTTATTAGCATCAAGGCCTATACGGGCGTGGATGCACCCAGTGCTGCGTGAACTGCACTGGCTACCCCTCGAGTGCCGGATCCGGTTCAAGGTGTTGGTCTTGACCTTTAAGGCCCTTTATGGCCTGGGGCCTGCATATCTTTGGGACTGCCTCTCCCCATATGAGCCACCCTGGGCTCTCCGGTCAAGCTGCACAACATCTTCTCGTGATCCCTGAACCTAGGGACGCCCAACTGGCTTCAATGAGGGCCAGGGCTCTTTTGGTCCGGGGCCCTACCTGGTGGAATGAGCTCTCGCTAGAGATCTGGGCCCCAAGGGACTTATCTACATTCCAAAAAGGCCAATGCCATGCTGGGAATTATTAGGAAGGGAATTGAAAACAAATCAGCCAGTATCATAATGCCCCTGTATAAATCGATGGTGCGGTCTCATTTGGAGTACTGTGTGCAGTTCTGGTCGCCGCACCTCAAAAAGGATATTATAGCATCGGAGAAAGTCCAGAAAAGGGCAGAAAAGTGCGGGGTGACATGATAGAGGTTTACAAGATAATGCATGGTATGGAGAAGGTAGAGAAAGAAGTACTTTTCTCCCTTTCTCACAATACAAGAACTCGTGGGCATTCGATGAAATTGCTGAGCAGACAGGTTAAAACGGATAAAAGGAAGTACTTCTTCACCCAAAGGGTGATTAACATGTGGAATTCACTGCCACAGGAGGTGGCGGCGGCCACGAGCATAGCCACCTTCAAGAGGGGTTTAGATAAAAATATGGAGCAGAGGTCCATCAGTGGCTATTAGCCACAGTGTGTGTGTGTATATGAATTTTTTTGCCACTGTGTGACACAGAGTGTTGGACTGGATGGGCCATTGGCCTGATCCAACATGGCTTCTCTTATGCTCTTATGTTCACAGGGCCTGTAAGATGGAGCTCTTTTGCCAGGCTTTTAATTGATCCACTGCCTTTCTATCTTGGTGCGTAAGTTATGCTGAATACTACCAGCCTATATATAGTTTTATGACTGGTAGCCAATGACATGGATCCTGGATCTTGATCTAATCTGATAATCCTGTAATTATGATATTGCTGTGTTTGGATGTGGTTTATTTAATGTCGTTGTAAAGTTTGTAATGTTGTAAGCCGCCCTGACATGGGAATGCGGGGTTTTCTTGCAGGATAGGGCGGGGTATAAATCAAAAAATTAAATTAAATTAAGGGGAGTGCCAGAAGTTAGCCAAACAGTCAAAGGCTGGACAGACAGTCTAGGGCTAGTCCTGCCCTCTCCAGCCCATTAATGACTGCAGGCATCGGCTTAGAACATCCACAGCTTCCTCATGGGCAAGAAAAGGAGAGCTGTGTCATCTGCACATTGGTAACAAGGCAGCCCAAACCTCCTTATTATGACCTCTCCTAGTGGCTTCATGTAGATATTAAATAGCATGGGGATAAGATCGAACCCTGTGGAACCCCACAGGCCAATGGCCTTGGGGCAGAGCAGGAATTTTCCAGCACCCCCTTTTGGAACTGGCCTCCCAGACAGGATTGATCCATCATAACATGGTGCTGCTTAGTCCCAGCACTGAGAGGAGGCCAAGTAGGATACTGTTGTGTATGCGGACCAAAGTGAAGACTTATTTGGTGTTCCTGCAGAGCTCATTGAAGTCATAAGGACTGAGCTTGGGGATTTGGGAACAATGGGCAGCAGGATCCACATTGTATGAACATATGAAGCTGCCTTATACTGAATCAGACCTTTGGTCCATCAAAGTCAGTATTGTCTTCTCAGACTGGCAGCGGCACTCCAGGGTCTCAAGCTGAGGTTTTTCACACCTATTTGCCTGGACCCTTTTTTGGAGATGCCAGGGATTGAACCTGGGACCTTCTGCTTCCCAAGCAGATGCTCTACCACTGAGCCACATCCCTGCTGCCCTGCTCCAATCGTGGGCCCACTGCATTGAACCCACTATATTATAGATACTATGCTCGGTACTGAAGGCCACAGAGAGATACAATCCCCCTGTCTAGTTCTTGGTAGAGGTCATAAACCAAGGCAACCAATACAGTCTCTGTTCCAAATCCTGATTTAAAGACAGACTGAAATGAATCCAGAAAATCAGTCTCATCCATGGGCCCCTGGAGCTGAGAAACAATTTGCTATGAAGTAATATTAATAGGGAGTTTTTATTTAAATCTAAAATTAGATTGTGTGAATTTGCTTGTTTCATTGGTCTCAGTACAGTTTTACTATTATGATCCAAGATCAGACAGTATATTAATATATAACATATGCATTAATTATATAAATATGACTAAGCAATAAATGCAGACGAGATCATAAATGGATAAAATGGATTAAAATTAAAATATATTTAAAATGTCTTAAAAGAGGCAGTAATCTTCTGTCTGTTGAAGCGGCCCATGGCACAAAATTTGTTTCATTGGTCTCATGATATTAATGCTCATTGCCTTGATTTTTTTTTTATTTCTCAGTTTCTAATCTATATTTTGCTAGGGTAATATAGTTACTTGCTGGCTAAATGCTTTGTCTCCCTTCTATATTTTCTTATCTGATGAAAGATTGACTGTGTGAATCTGGGCGTCATCTAGGCAATAGATTGGATGATTCCTCTCTTGTTGCAGTGCTTTGTGCTTTAATTGTATTTGTGTAAGGGAATACTCTGATGTGGTGGTCTTGACACAGAGTAAGGTTGGCTGTTATGGTTTCTAGAGCAGCTGGACCCAAGTAGGGTTACCAGCCTCCAGGTGGGGCCTGGAGATCTCCTGCTTTTACAACTGATCTCTAGCTGGCAGAGATCAACTCCCACGGAGAAAATGACTGCTTTTTTTGTATACAAACTGCCCCTCTTTTAAAAAAGTGAACAAGAGATTTCATACACCTAAATAACACGTTTCAATCCACTTTCAACGCCCTTTGCAACTGGATTTTGCTGCGTGAAATGGCAAGACCCCCTTGCTAACAATCACTGAAGTGGATTGAAACTGCATTATTTAGCTTGTGTGAAAGCACCCTATGCTTCTATAACAGCACTAGTCAACGCTCACCTTGGAATATTCCTCTTGGTATCCATAGGACTAACAGGGTAAACAATGACTGAATCATTCTCTGCCTGTCTTCAAATCTGCCCATTAATCCTGCGAAAGGCTACAGATCTTCCAAGAAAGATCTTCCAAGACTACAGAGTGAAATCGGCAGGCCTTTTTTTGAGCAGGAACACACAGGAATGCAGTTCTGGGGGTGTCAGGGGGTGTAGCCTAATATGCAAATAAGTTCCTGGTGGGCTTTTTTTGTAGAAAAAGTGAAACAATGGTGACATTGGTGAGTGTGGCCTAATATGCAAATGAGTTCCTGCTGGGCTTTTTCTACAAAAAAAGCCTTGGAAGTCCATGAAACCAGCATTTGGTGAGGCAAACCATGATCAGAATGATCCTCTAGAAGCTGAATCCTGGTTTCACCATGATTAAAATAAACCAAGGTGTTGTGTTGTGCATTTGTTTACCTCATTTACATTCTATTTTTTCTTCCCAATGGGGACCCCGGGTGGCTTATAACATCCTTCCTTTCTCTATGTTATCTTCACAACAGCCCTGTGAGGTAAGTGATTAGGCTGACAGTGTGGGACTGACCCAAGCTCCCCCAGTCAGCTACCATGGCAGAGTGCGGATTTGAACCTTGGAGACCCAAGATCTTAGCTGAACATTTTAACTGCTGCAGCCTGCTTGCTCCTACTGTCCAACTACCAGGCATGGAAGCAGGTTTTCATGTAGCTGGGTGAAGATCCACACATCTGAACAGGTGGCATTTCTCACTCAGATCTTGTTGCTAGAGCTTCCTACTGGTAAGTTTTTTAGAAGGAATGGATGAAAAATCTATATAAATTATGTCATAATGAGATTTTATTCCAAGGAAAATTATTGATTGGCCCTTTAAAAAACTGCCTGATGAAGCAGAAAAAAAGTAGCCTTAAATGCTGAGACCCTCATAGACAACACTTATTGGTTTTTCAGTTAAACACTGCATTTTGCTATGGGATCTGCTAACATCACAGAATATAGACATGTACCTCAGCAGACCATCAGAATGCCTGTAAAAACCCAAGCTTAGCATGCATTTGTTGATTTCCCCACATGCACCTTGGTCATCACATCAGTCAGGAGTCCAGGACCATGAGAAGCCCTGCCTTTAGGTATAGTGGCATTGACTAGTGGTGGTCCTAGAGAAACTTGCTGTAGGATGAGTCCTGGATGACCCTATGTGATGCATTTAGTTCTGGGGCATGGTGGTGGGGCAGGATTTCATCGAAGGGGTTGCTGATTCCCATAACCAACAGAATCAGCAGAGCAGCCCAAGATATGGTTAGTTTCCACAACAAAGAAGCACCACAAGGTGGTACAGAATGGGTTAAAGGCCTACCAGAAAACAGCTATCATTTGGAACAGATTGCCTCAGTCTCCACTGTAAACAGATTCACTTATACTCTGCTGGCATTCTAACAAGAGACATCTGAGGTCTCTCTCGGGAATCCTGTTATATGCTGTCTAATTTAAGGAGCATGAAGAGAAGGATGACGAGGCTCCCTGTTTCCTCTTCAGTCCCAGTTCTGGCAATGGGTAGCAACTTCTTTTAGTGTCTGGTAAAACAGGAGGCTCCAGTTACCATTCCTCCAGAAAGTAAAAGCAACAAAGTAGACAAGGAACACTTCCCCGGCAGTTTGTTTGGCCTTTTTGTATTTTATGTTTCCGATCTGAACGCCTCTTGCTCAGGCATTGTGCTTTGGATAAACAACCATATATCTTTTGTATGGCTAGTTGTTGCTTGTTTCATTGTCATGCTTATTATCACCACCCGAAATCCTGGCAGTCGAATTCTAATCTTCTTGTCAGTATTTTTTTTTCTACCACCGAGTTACCTGGAAAGACGTTAAGTGCATTTCTGGTTTTTATAGATAGGTACATTTGGGAAATCAATTTCTGAAACTTAAGCACGCGTTGTCTTGACTCACTCCTCGCCACTATTAACCTAGACGGAAGGAGACCAACAGTGAAATCCTATGCAGAATTACTCCAGTCTAAGCCTGTTTATTTCAATGGGTTTAGATTGGAGTAACGCAGAGCAGGATCATATTGGGAAGTTCCAGCAGCACATCAGCTTCCAAGTACTTAGCATTATTTACCCTGATTCCTAAATCGATTTTCTCTGGCCGTAGATATCTATAAGAACCAGATGGGAGTCTTAAAATACCTTTTTCATATGGCGATGAATAGAGATGTGATTTACAGCTTTGGAACAAGCAATCTTACAAGCCAGTACTTAAAAAGAACTCTGTTGTACTGTGTGTTCTTAGTTCACTTTTTAAAATTCTGTCTGTTTTTCTAATATATAAATGTACTTGTTTTTTTTCCCATACTCATGCACACACACACACAGCATACATGAACACCAGCAGGTAGGTATTTATTGGATCTTATAGGCTGGGTCCAGACCAGCACTTTAAGCTGACACAGGGACGGCTGGCAGATGGATCAAAAAAATCAAATCCAGACCCACACATCTGCCTCCCATCCCGCTCCTGTACTCACCCCAACTCAGTCGCAGCTCAAAAAGCTACCGCTTCCAAAGTATGTATGACCGGCATTACTCTCAAAATGTCAAGCATGCGGGTTCAATGACGAGTTGAAGTTGATACAAAGGGTTTATTGATGGACTGATAGTTTTGGTAACAGGTTCTTGAGAGTAATGCCGGTCATACATTGATACAATACTTTTAAGGCCTACTTCAAAAGGATTCCAAGGGATGGGGTTGCGGGATAGCATTCACCCATAAACTATCATAACTGTCTACATTCCCATAGTGTTATCAGGACTGTGTCCTTGCTTTCCCAGATGGCTCTCACTCCCTTGTCGGGAGGTATAGGAAGGTGCTGATTACTTGGTTTCAATTCTCATTACTTCTAATTACCAGCCATAAAGCAAGAGGGGGAGAAGGGAAAGAATAACAAACCATCACAGTTGGGTCCACCATGACATTTCACAGACCTGGTTAGGCAGGACCATAAAACAATGAATTAACAATGGAATTTTACCATGCGTGGTAGCAAATTTTAGTGCTGCACACTATCTGCCTTTCTGGTGTATGAATGCGGGAGTGTGCAAGCAAGGCAGATTGGTGATGTGAACCTGCCAATCCACTCTAGGTGATCGCTGGTATTCTTTTTAAAAAAAATGCCCAGAGTGCATGAGCACGTATGCGCATGGCCACTAAAAATGGATGAAAAAAGAAACCCAAACTTCGCCAAGGGGATGGTCCTCAACAACCAGTGTAGTGTTATTAACAGAAATTCCGTTAATAACTCTAGCTTCTCCCTGAAGGCCAACAATCCGTGTCTTCCAAAGGTACTTGGAGTCTGTTTCTAATTAATTCCATTTTGATCAAAGAGAAAGCTGAAGAGAGGAGGGTCAGGAAGGGAGGTTCTGCAAAATTTCAGAGGCAAGCAGTGACTTCCCAAACCTTCCTATCCTCCTGCTAAAGCACCACTCTGTAGTAAGAAACAGAACGACAAGGGCTGAAGTTACAAACGGGCACATCAGTTTGTCTTCAGGAGTCATTTCACAAAAAAAAAGAGGTGCCAGAACTCATTAGCACAACTCATTTGCATATGCCACATACCCCTGACATCTCTGGAAGGTGTACTAAATTATATCAGATCAGCATCTACCTTAAAATGCTTCTTGAAATAGAATTGTCATCATAAAACCTTACTTCCAGCATGCTTTTTAAATTACTTTCTCCTATGTAACCACAGTGGCATGATGAAGATTTCCATCTGTCTGTTTTATGTTTGGGCTATCCCCCCCCCCCTTTTTTGTTGGGGAAAATATTAGAAAGTTTGTCAGATCTTAAGATTTCAGCAAAATTCTCACAGGGGGTTTGAACAACAGCCCAGAAGCAAGTATTTTTTGGGGGGGGTGGGGGTGGGAGGGTTAAGAAAGAAAGAGCACAAGAGCTCTGCTCCTGGGAGCTTCCAAAATAAGGCCCGTTTGTCTTCAAAGAGAAACTATTATATTGTGGCAAGGTGTGAATTTGGTGATGTTTCCTTATTGAACTGTTTACTTACTTCCCCCTGGTCCCTTGGGGCCCAAAAGCCTGTGCTGTAGTTTGATTTCACTCCTTTTCTGCGGGTTGTTGCCTGTTAGTTTTTGTTCAAGCAGGGGCCAGGAAAGGTCCTGCTTTTGTTCCAATAAAACTGTTAATCCCTCTGGCATGATGTGCTTGTGGAATTATTACAGAAACTAAAGAGAAATTAGAGAGAAATCCCTCTTTTAAAAGATAAAAAAAAGACAATAAGAGGACTCAAGGGATATATATATAGAAAAGTGAATTCTGGAGAAAGAAATTTCCTTCCCAATAATAACAAAACATACAAGGACTCCGTCCGATGCTCAGCAGAAGTCATCCTGAATAGCATTACACTGTCTTTGTACTTAGGGCCACCTGAAGGAAAAAGCAGATAATCACATTGTTTGCACAATGTTTTTCTAAACCATGTTCTCAGACCGTCCTTCTTTGGCTGCCTTCTAGAATCGTACTGAAATATATTATTTCAATTTTATTTGCTTCTTTTATACCCCACCTAGGGACCCAAAGCAGCTTACTTCATTCTCCTCTCCTCCATTCTATCTTCATACCAACCACCTTTTTGAAGTAAGTTAGGACGAGAGTGTGTGACTGGCTCAAGATCACCCAGCAAGCTTCCATGGCAGAGCGAGGGTTCCACTTGTGTTCCTCAGATCCTAGTACAACTTCAAAGGAAATACTTCTTTACTCGTGAGCAGAGATTGTTTTGTAGAAAAATAGGTGGTGGAGCTCATCCAGGGATTGTTATGCAGCGGCACATACTATTCAATGGACAAGGAGGTGGAACTCTCATAAGGAGGAGGTGAAAGGTGCAGCAGCTGTGCTCCTGTGAGCTCCCACTGAACCTGAGGCCTGCTCATGAGTAATTTACCTTTGCCATTTTCTGCCAGCAGAGATATTGGCTACAAGCACAGATGTAACCACTAAAACAGATTAATATTCCGTTACCATGAATGTAAAGGGTGGAGGGAGCGGGGGGACGCATCCTTTTGCCACTTTGTTAGATCATGGGGAACCTTATCTATCACTGGACACCCCCCTTCTGTTAGTAATATTAACAGAGGTTTGCTACTATATTACTGTAATTAGTAGTATAGTTCTATCACTGTCCTATATCTAATTCTCTTTTTGCTGCCCCCTGAAGAATCTTCTCTTTGTACACCAGACACTGCTTTTTTCAACATTAACTTCTCATCACTGCATTTGAAGTTTAGCCAATTCCATCTCACTTTGTATTTCATGGCCATTTGGACCCTGCTGTCTCTCTCTCTCTCACACACACACACACACACCTGCCTACTTGAGGGCCTAGTACATGTACCTGACAAACTGGCTTCTAGAAACCTAATGCTAAAATGAAAACGTCTTTAAGATACTCCAAGATTCTCATCCATTTTTAATAGATGTATTTCCACTCTAACAGCACAATCCAGAGGGGGGTGGGTGGCGGAAAGTCTTTTGGGAGCAGATGAGCCGCTACGTGGGCGCAGGAAGGGTCTGCGCTGACATATGACCGGTGTCGCCACAGTGGGAGAGGAGCAACGTGGGCAGGGGGCCACCCCAGCGCCACTCCGCCCGAGGGCAGCGGCGCCTGAGGGCTGCACCCAAGCGTGGGTGGAAGTGAGGTGGAGTGTGGCATTCAGGCAGAGGAGGGGGTGGAGTTGGGGGTGCAGCCAGGCTTAGGCAGCTTCCTGAGCAGTTTGACCCATGACACGCCTTCCCGAAAGGTGCAACTTTACACCCATAGGCACTCGTTGAAACCAAAAACAAAGGCTGCCTTTGCAGAAGCTCACAAACTCCTTAGAGAGTGGCGTGATTGCCTCGCCAATCCCCTTGTGCCTCGGGCTAATGAGCCCCCTCCCCAGCACCCAATCGTGGTCTCCCCTCTCCTAGAAATACTTCCACTCTGGCCTTGCACAACTTAGTTGTTAGAGGGAGAAGTGCGTGGCGGGAAGATCTGACGGCGAGCTCCCAGCCATACAGACTTAGAGTGAGGGACAGGCAGGCACGTTGGTGACGGGTTTTGCACCTCACGGTTGCTTTGACAGTATCTTTGACTTGCGAGGGGGCGAGAGAGGTCTCTCCCCTGGGACTAACTGCTCTTATTTCCAGGTCTCCACAGGTTCCGGGCTCCCAGAGGCTCTGCATGCGAGGACTGTCGCCCATGGCTGGGTAAGTTCCACTGTCCCCCCCCCCCACCAGCCTCCCCCTCCCCTTGCCCTCGACTTCTCAGTGTGCGAATGTCTCTGGCACTTGAACCAGATAGTGGGCTCCGGCAGGGGGCATTTGCTGACCCCGCTCCCTTGTGCTGCCACCTGCTCCCTTCCCTTGGTCTGTCCTCTGCCGTGTTCCCAACCCCTGGCAGGGCATGGTGTGTGTGTGTGTGACAGCTGCCCCGTTGAGGGGAGGTGGATCAGAGACTGTCCCTTTAAGAGAGTGCCCGGCTGAAACACAGCCTGCTCTTCTAGCCGCCGCCACTACAGGTGCTCTTGACCTCTATCTTCGTTTTGCAGGTGGGACTCCAACATAGAGGTTTCCGCGTGTGTCACTCCACTGCCCCCCATTACCTCAGCTGTTTCTGCCCGCCGCTCAGAATGGAGCCCCGCCCACAGCGAGACTACCCAGCGCATGCCAGGGAGACTGTTGCACTCTGTTCTGAAAAAATAAAGTCTGAGCTGTGCCCTCTGTTGTCTCTCCTGCTTGGCATCTGCTGCACGTTCCCTGGGCAACCCCTCCCACCTCTGTCAGTGGCCTCTCCAAGGGAATGCCTGGGAGGGTGGGCAGACTTGGTTTGGGGGGAGAGACAATCTATGAGCCGCCACACTGTTCCTACATGGTTGGACAGGGGAGGGGAGTGCTGCTCCTCAGCCTGCCCGAGCTGACAGCCTACCTGACCCACAGGGCTGTTGTGTGCAGGGCAATAAGGGGGGCTGCTGAAGTGGACTCAGAGTTCTGTGGCTGATGCACTTGCACTCTGAGTTCCACGGCCCCCAGGGGAGGTGTTCTGTGCACATGGCAGGGGGTGTCAAGGCAACACAGGGGGTCTCTGAGTGGGGGGAGTGTCTGCTGCTGGGCTGCTCACTCCCAGACACACATTCCAGCCGCTGCCTATGACAGTGAACTCCTGCATTTGGTACTTCCTGCTTGTCTTCCTGTCATTGGCAGAGTCTCTGACATAGGGAGGGTGTGAGGGGATTGACGGCTTCCCCATGGTCCAGTGCAGGCCTGTCTTGCCCCAACTCCCACCTCGCCACCAAGCCAGGCTTCTCGTGAGTGCATGCCCAGCCTCACTCCTGTTCCCTCCCCGTGTTGGTGGGACGTCTCTCCTTTGCCTTTGATGGTCTGTCCATCATTGGCTCCGTTCTCTGCTTGGGGGCAGGTTGGGGATGGCTATCAGCCTCTCTGGGGCTGCCTCTCCCCATCCCTGACTGTCATGAGCCGCGGCGCATGCACCAGGACTGGCCAATGGGGGTGGGTGGGCTGGCCCTCCCGTCCGGCTACCTCCGCCTCTCTTGCGTGGTTATGCCAGCAGCATTGCCATGGCAACCATCTCCCTCACGGCAAGCTACGCCTCTCCCCTCCCCACGCTCCAGCATACTGACGTCCTCACAAAGTCTACTAGTGGCGCGGCAGCTACGCCGTGGCCAGCCGCCATGCACGTCTGGATTGGGCTGCCCGAAGATGAGGTTTAGGGTTTGCTTCTCTTCCCTAAGAGTGGTTCAGTGCCTTCACCAAAGTGAGTCTTTACTGCGGTCCTCCTTTCTCTTACTCAAAACTAGAGATGCCAGCCTCCAGGTAGGGCCTGGGGAGCCCATGGAATTACAGCTCATCTCCAGACTGCAGAGAGTTCTCCTTGAGAAATTGGCTGTTTTGGAGGACTCTATAGCATTGTACCCCATGGAGGTCTGTGTCCTCCGCAGGTTTCACCCCCAAATCTCCAGGAGTTTTCCAACCTGGATCTGGCAACCATACCACCCCCCCATCCTCCACCAGTGGCCGGAGGTGGGGAACCCATCAACCCCACTTCAAACAACTATCTGTAACCAATATACAATCTGCAAAGCCTAAAAAAAACTCATCCCCCATGCCCGATTATCTGGAAATGTAGTTTTTCATTGTCACATCAACATTATATTTACAAGCATACATTTTTTTTAAAAAAAACCCCATGAAGTAGTTTTATGGGATTGTTATGGTTTTGGGAGGATTGGATATCACTTCTTGAGATGGGGGTATAAAGTGGGCTGGTGTATACATTGAGCAGTAAACACTCCCAAGGGTCCATAATGTATTTTCTCACCGGGACAGTTGCTTTTCTTTTACACATTTCCTGAAATTATGATCTCCTGCTACATGTTCTGTGCCTCATTTTTAGACTCAAAAAGAAGAAGGTTTATAGATAGTTCCCACTTGCTTGTACACACTGCTAAAAAAAATTTAAAAGGTGAAAAAGAATGCCGCATTTGGTGCTGTGTACAATTCTTGTGTTCTCAAGAGGGACTGTGAAAGTCAGGAACACCTTTAGTCTTCTTTATCCTTTGTCCACCAAGTTCCAGCCTATTCTGGCTCGATCCCGTATCCCAACACAGTCAAAGTGGTGTTTAAAGTTGCTCACATCACAAACTGTCTCTTGCCTAACCAAGTCCAAACCACATAAATATCTGCCTTCATTGAGAGGTCAATAAAGTTGTATGTGAGAAAATGCAGAGGTAGACCATGGAGAACAATTTGCATGATACACCATCAGTCTTGGCTTCAGTGTTACATTTGTGTGAATGACTGCAAATTTGGGAATTGGTTGATGGAGTGATTAAAATGATGGAATACAATCTGGGATGGCCAGTTTCAAATCCCCACTCTGCCGTGAAACTCACTTAGTGACTGTGGGCCTGTCACTCTCTTTCAGCCTCACCTGCCTCACAGGGTGGTTGTTGAACAAAGTTTGTGTCCAGTGGCACCTTTAAGACTGACAAGACTAACAAAAAAATGGTTGTTGTGAGGGTAAAATCCCCAAGTGATCAACATTCCCAACCTATCTCCATTTCCCCTTATTCCCTCCCCATCTGTCACAATCCTCACAGCACCACATTTCTTCCTGGGGTTTATTCTCTTCCTCCCAGCTAACTGTTTCATCCTACCCAAGGACATTTCCTTATGTATACTCTTCCCCTTTTGCAGCTTTTCTGTTTATCCTGCTTTCTCAACTCCCTCCAATTCTCATTTCCCACCTTTCACCCAATTTTTCTTTCCTTCTTTCTACCCAACCCCATCATTTTTCATTCCTTGCCTTGTCTTACCTGGCCTTTCCTTCTTTCCCAGTTTTCCTTCAGTACTGAAGTGAAGCTACAAGTGTTTGGATAACCAAAGTAGCTTAGGAAGTCCAAAATACCTGGCAAACTCTTGTGAGAAAATCTTCTGTCTTCACTATATTTCCCCCCAGAATTAAACCCAAACAAATGGCAGCCATATAAACTAAGCTTGTTATTCCTGTTTGGGAGTCCTCAACCTGCCAGCTTGCAGTGGGCTGGCGGGGGGGGGGGGGGGCGGAATCCCTATCTGACATCACCTGCCTGATGACATCACTCAGAAGTGACATCATCACACTGGCAATGTCACTCAATGGCCGCTCTGGGCATTTCTGTGAAAACTATGGTTTTCCCATACGCTCTAGCAATTTAGGAAGAAAACTCTATGTACCAGAGCAGCTGGAGGCCACAGAGGACTTGGCAACCTTGTTGAATCTGTTATCTTCATTATGCTAATTTACTGCTCATCCTATGTATGGAGTGATAATTTCCATTTCATTGTATCTGAAGAAGTGTGCGTGTACACGAAAGCTTATACCTTGAATAAAACTTTGTTGGTCTGAAAGGTGCCATTGGACTCAAACTTTGTTCTGAAATTTTTTTGTTAGATCTCAGAATTTTGAAACTTTTTATTCCCCCCCCCCTCCAATATTGCTTTACTATTTTATTTTTGTCCTGCAAACCTGGGGGTTACCCAAAGTCTGTAGAAAAATCTCCCTTCTATATACATGGTCCTAATCTGTGGATTTAAGGATCTTCATCTAGGGCCATGTCCAGAATTAGATATAACAAGTGTGGAACACACAAAGACATGAAAGGAGACATCTCATTTCCTCTCCCTATTTCCTCTTTTCTCAAAGTCCCCATAATCTGCCCCCTTTTCCTGGTTCCTTCTCTCCTTCTCCAGGCAACCTACATTTATTTGCCCCACTGTCTCTAGCTTTCCCTGTTTCCCTCCCAAAGGCAGCATCACCCCAGAAAAAGTCTGGCCCGGTTGCAGGGTGCCAGGCAGAATTGGCCCAGCTGTATGGTGGGGAATCTGCTAGGACTTGAAGGAGTACCTTGATTTCCTCTATTCTCCCTCCATACACAATTTCTCTTTTCCTTTCAGCTCACATATCCTCATAATTCTCTGCTTCTTTTTTCCCACCCACCAACCAATGTCTCTTGGACCTGCTTCCCCTTCTTCATCTGTATTTACTATTTATTTACTTCATTTACTTTGCTTATGTCCCACTGGACCAAACTATCATATCTTAAGTCTCTAGTGGTGACAAACACTTTTTTTTTTAAAAAAAAACCTCTTGTTTCTGTTGGGCTTAATGTAATGAGACTGGAAACCTGGGACTGGGCTAGCTTGTTAAATCCCACATCTCCCCATGGTAGAATGAGTGTAAGCCGAAATGCCCTCAAAACGAGGTTGGGGAATAGTCAGGTGGGCACCTGGCTCACTAGGGATCTTTTACCTATGTATACAAGATTAGCCGTCCAGAAAGTAATGCTTAAAATATCAGGGACTCTAATTTAGTAAAACCAATTAAAATTTATTGAGAAAAATATAGTCTTCCATACAAGATAAAAATACTCATAAAATCACACATACAGTCCTAGGAAAGATAGATAGATAGATGATAGATAGATAGATAGATAGATAGATAGATAGATAGATAGATAGATAGATAGATAGATAGATAGATAGATAGAGATATTTACCAATTGTAGTCTTCAAGGAAGGCTCCAATGGCGATGAGCGGGAAGCGGGTAAGGACCCGGAACTGATCAGAAATTGGGGATGGATCTATGCAGCGGGATTGGGATACTGATAGAAGCACACCTGTGCATAGCTAGTCCACAGATTATAAGGACTCACTTGAGCCCTCAGGGGATGGGAGGAGAAAGGGGGAGGCTCTGCAGTGACCATAAGGGCTGGACTTCTGCAGGAGCCAATAGCAAGTTAATTGGTGGCACCTAATTGGGTGTCCATGACTGACCAATGAACAAGCTTGGTCCAGGAGTACCTGAATAAACTTTCAGGTTGAAACGGACCTGGGGGTGGCTCCAAAGTGACAGTTGGAAAGAAGAATAGAAGTGAAAACTGGGTGGGGATTAGGGAATTTATCTAAAAGGGTGACAATAGAGAATCTAATGCTGGCCTAGGTAACACCCAGCTTAGACAAAGGAACTTGGCTCTGGTTAAAGTTGGTCTTCCTCTTCTTCTGTCTTCTTCTGGGCACTAGTCTTTGTCCAGGGTTCCGTTGAACAAAGAAAGTGGCGGTTGGATGATTAACCACTCTGGGGTGGGTAGGTTGCTTGTAGGCCAAAGGTGACATCTGGTATGTACATGAGCCTTTTGCTACGATGAAATGGAGTCAGGTCTTGCAGGAAGATGGCTGCGTGTGGTGTTAGCCCTCCACGGTGGATTCCATGGTCAGCGCTTCATAACCATTCGCCTGGATAGATCCTAGCAGCGCAGTCTCTTCCGCTCCATGGCTGGTATACGAAACGACGGGAAGACGTTTGTGCTGCTGGTAGCCACTCTTGTACCGGTCTAGAGTGCCTGTGTAGCTTATGGCTGCTTGTACAACATAAGTCCCTTATGTTCCTGGATAGGTTTGCCCACACTCTCTGGCCAGATGTGTGTGAGTTACTTCTCCAGGGGCTCTGGCAACCAAGCTGGTAACTACGATGTTCAAAAAGGGGGCTTTTCCTCACATGAGGTGCTATCCCACAAATAAGGTGGTATTTTGTCTGTGATTCATTTTTATTTTTTTCAGTACATTTTAACTCATCACAAATGAAACAGTAACTGTTGGCTCTGTTCTATAGCCACTTGAGGCTTTGGATGTTAATCCATCAAAATTGCTTTCCCAAGGCAGCCACATTTGAAGAGCGCTCGCAGGATCACATTGTATGCTGGCTATTCCTTAAAACCATGTTACCAGTTTTTCTTTCATCCAATCAAGATGGTTAATGAGTAGAAAGGAAAAAGTAACAGTGGTTGGATTCAGCTGACATAGGCACTTCCCCCAGGTGGATCACAAAGTCAAGGTCAGACAAGCACAGCTGCCACCTGTTCTACTCTTGCACACACCCCTGTCTCTGCCATCTCTGCCATCTCAAATAGCTACCAGTAGGGAAGTGGTAGCAAAGTCTTTTGCTGCACTCCTCTCGCATTTCCTGGCATCTGAGAGTGGGAGCACACAAGCAAAGTGGATTGGCAGTGTGAATACACCAATCCGCTCCAGGCGCCTACTGGTATTATTTTTTTTAAAAGTCACTACCCTGGAGTGGATGAGTGCATGAGCACGTATGTGCATGGCCACTAAAAACGTAAGGGGGAAAACCCAAAAAGGGATGGCACATAACAACTGTGTGAATGCACTAATGTACCTCCTGTGTGATATACAGGCTCGTGCAGGAGTCTCTGTTTGGGATGTGTCTGCTCTGTTTTGGGGAGGAATGATTTGCGACGCCTCCCATGCTCATGGAGCTGCCTGTCAAGTGTTGTTTCCACAATGTATTTTGTTTTAAAAGATTCCTATAGGGTTTTTTACCATTAGCAATTTACATGAGGATTCATGGAAGAGGGGAATTTCTCCCTCCTCTACACCCTTTTGTTACATTTATCTCCCCTCTTTATTCTATCACTTGAATTTTGTCTCCACCATTCTCATGTTTCTGCTTGTCCTTCTGCCTGCCCACTTCTTTCAAGTCCAGAATTATTCCAAAATCTCATGAGGTAGCCAAACAACAATTTGGCAGCCAGTTTAAGTCACCTAGGCAACTGTAATCAGCATGGGCCTAGCCAATCCAAAATGGCTGCCAAGACCTTGCCAGCTAGTCTCACAAAATTTTAGTTTCAGAGGGTAGCCATGTTGGCTTACAATAGAAGAACTAGATTCAAATCCAGTAGCACCTTAGAGACCAACCAGATTTTGAGGAGTATGAGCTTTTGAGAGACAAAGCTGCCTTCACCAGGTATCTAACAAAAAGAGTTTGTCTCTCAGTTGCTACTCTCACAAGATTTAAAAAGGTAAAGGTACACAAAATTTAGGTACTTTTAAATTGTTTTGTTTCATTTTATCCCCCTCTGGTGTTTCCCCAGGTTACAGAAATGTCTAGTCCTGAGTGGCTCCACTTTATGGATTTTTTTTGTATTTTTTTTATATGCATGGTAGTGCCACCCATGGGATGTATATATATGAGACGATTGAGATTGGATGAAGATATTATTATTTCATTCAATCCCATTTGAAAATATGTTTAAAAGCATGAAACAAATACATGTATTAATCCCACTTTAAAATGACAGTATATTCAAATTTATAATGTAGTGGCTAAACGATTCAAAAATGCTAAGTATGAGGGTCAGTTTATACCCTCACGGGCCAACATGGCAAATGGAGATGCAGGGAACACAGAAAAACAACTATAAACAAGTGAAGAAAAATAATGACACTTCTGCCATCAAAGCTCACGGGATAGCCTTGGCCCAGTCTCTCTTTCTTTCTCAGCCTAACCTACCTCACAGGGTTGTTGTGACAAAGATAAAATGGAGAAGGGGAAATGATGCTGTAAGTCACTTTGGGTAGAAAAATTAGATATAAAATCTAAATAAATTAATAAATATCTCAAAATGCTGGCTGCCATTTTCCCATTGCAAAGATTTGCAGAGATCTGGGTTATGGTCCTCTGCCCCCTTTCCCAGAGTAAACCTCTGTGCTGTTTTCTCTTCAGTCAGGATGTATACATTTATGTTTTTCATGTTAAATGGGGAAGAAAAGTGGCCAGGGAGGGGGTCCTCCTACTCTCTGCTTTTGCCTGCCAAACCATCTATTGCCTATGCTTTTTTCCCAGTGGAAAAGTGGTGATCAAAATACCGTCCGTGACCCAACACCACTTCCTCCACAATAGTATAATGGCTCTTATCCTCAGTACTTCAAGACAGCAATGGAGAAAAAAACAACAACCAGTTAGTTGCTGATTCTAATGCATCATGACTGTGAGATTTGATGATTTATCCCAGAATAAGTTTTGCAGTGGCGTGATTCCCCCCCCCCAAATTATCCACATCTATCACATTCCCCACCGCATCCAAAAGTCTGCATGTCTAAAAACAATCACCAGAAAAACAAAGCATTAAAAAGTCGCTTCCTCCAAAGCATTAAAAAAAACACTTTCCTCCACCAGGTGGCAGTGATGTGAATAAGTTAGAACTGAGTTTACCTGGTAAGAAAAGAGATTGTGTGATAGTTATGGGAAGGTGTTATTGAACCTGAAGATTAAATTCTCTGTTGTCCTGCCAGGTGAGTTTTAGCAGCTGCCTACATATTCAGGCAGCTATTACTGAATTAATTACATGTTGTCCACTTTAAAAGGTTATTTTATTCAGGGCTTTTTTTTGTAGCAGGAACTCCTTTGCATATTAGGCCACACACCCCTGATGTAGCCAGTTGTCCTAGAGCTTACAGTAGGCCCTGTAAGAAGAGCCCCGTAAGCTCTTGGAGAAGTAGCTACATCAGGGGTGTGTGACCTAATATACAAAGGAATTCCTGCTACCCAAAAAGGCCCTGATTTTATTTCTTATCTCAATCCACATCAGAATCAACATCATGTAGGCAGAGTCCAGTGTGCTTAGGGCCCTATATGAGAGAACCCAAGGGATCAAGTTCCAAAGCAATTTCACTGGCCCTCTTTATTTCCAGTTAAATGTACCTGTTCATATAAAAATCAATGCTAAGCAAGTATAGTGTTGCATCACAAAGATGCAAGCGGTAGAGTGACTTCCCTTTCTGTTTCCTAAAGGCAGCCTTCCAGGGCTTTTTTGTCTACAAAGCCCAGCAAAAACTCATTTGCATATTAGTCCACACCCCCTGGTGTAAAGCCAGCTGGAACTGCGTTTCTGTGCATTCCTGCTTAATTTGGTGCCCCCACCCTGCTGGCCCTGGGGCCGGTCCCTGGGACCAAAAAGGCTGGGGATCACTGTTCTATAGCAATCATTCATAACTGGATTATCTTGCCCACACAGGGAAAATCTAGTTGTGAATAATTTCTGTTAGTGCATTCATGATAGCGCAGTGCTCAACCATGTGTATATGCAGCCTGACTAGAGATGTGAAGGCCCGGAAAAAACCCGCAAAAATTCGGAAAAAAAATCTGTTTTTTTCCCCATTTTTTTTCCTGAAGCCTTTTTTGGTTTTTTTCCCAAAAAATTGGAAAAATTGAAAACAAAAGAAAAAGAAATTGATTATGGAATGTTTTATTTTAACATTATGAATAAAATATTTTAAGACAAGATGTTCAAATATTTTCCAAATCTTTTCTAAAAAAATATGTATTAGATTATTCTAATTTCTGTGCACTGAGGACAAGCAAATCCTAGGTTATGCCAATTCATTAAGAGGAAATATGAATAATTGTTACTTCTGGATTTTTGAAAATTGTTTTGTGGAGGTTTTTTTGTCTGTTCCACATAAACAGTTCAGGAGAGTGTTGCTTCATTTGTTACAATTACAAGTAAATATTATTTTAAAAGTAAATTCTGTTTGCAATAGTTGTTTGGATGAACTATATTTTCAATATGCTAGTTGTGATAATTTCATGGCAAGTAAAATTGTCCATAGTCATATTTTATGTTCCTAAAGTAACAGAATGACTTTCAATCTGGAAAAGAAAAAAAAAAGTGCTAATGTAGCATTTTTTTCAATTTTTCCAAAAATTTCCATTTTTTTTCAGGGGAAAAAAACAGAAAAAAGTTGGGGGGTTTTCCTAGCTTCAAAATTTCCGGAAATTTTACATCTCTAATCCTGATCTTTTCTTAAATCTGAAGCCTAGATGAGATCAGATGGTCTGAAATTACTAATTCTTGCAAACGGCAAATGAACTGTAACCCTGTTTCTTGATTGTATTACTTCATACTGCAGGTGTTGGACTGATGTGAAGGGCTGCTACTAGACTCACTAGGGAGTGCAGGATCTCAGCCTAGCACTCCATTTCAAAATGCACTCTGAGGGAATGGGTTCAACAACACCTGATTTTCTTCTCCTCCTCCAACAGTCCACTTCCAAAATGGTTGCTGAACTGTGAATTCTCCCTGGCCTGGTTGACTCAGGTCCCCTAAACACTTCCTCCCCAGCCAATGTCCATTCCATTTCCACCCCATTTCCCGTTCCCTTTCATGTCCTCACAGGATCCCAGAGAACCTGTCTCCTTCACTTGGCAATAGGGTTGCCAGGTCTGACTCAAGAAATATCTAGAGACTTTGGGGGTGGAGCCAGAAGCAAGGATGTGACAAGCATGGTTGAACTCCAAAGGGAGTTCTGGCCACCACATTTAAAGGGACTGCAAGCCTTTTAAATGCCTTCCCTCAATTTGGAAATAATGAAGGATAGGGGCACCTCCTTTTGGGGCTCATAAAATTGGACCCCCTGGTCCAATCTTTTTGAAACATGGGGAGTGTTTTGAGGAGAGGCACTGGATGCTATGCTGAAAATTTGGCGCCTCTACCTCAAAAAACAGCTCCACCAGATACCCACAGATCAATTATCCATTATATCCTATGGGAATTAGTCCCCATAGAGTACAATGGAGTGCCCAGCACACATTTCCCTCCCCTCCTTTCTGATTACCCCGAAGTGGGGGGAAGGCCTTCATGCTGGGGGATCCCCTGCCTGCAACTGGGGATTGGCAACCCAACTTGGCAATAACACTCGCTGGTCTGATATAATCCCTTCTGATGTGCAAAAATGTCATTCTTTTCACATGGATTCCTCCACTGATTTTCTTTTTAAACATCCACTCTTTATTGCCATTTCTCTGCTTCAACTGTATATTTTCCTCATCATTCAACTTCCTGGAAAACTATTCATTGCTCTTTCTCGATTTAATAGCACACGAGATGTAACTAGTATTCTTGCCTTTGCCTTCTTATGCATTTTTGTATTGGCATATTTATTTTCCCCCAAGGGAAAGTGGATTTTCTACATCTCCACAATTAACTTTGTACTCAAACTGCCTGAACCACTGTGCTTATATAGTTATACGGAATTTTCTTTCTCTTCAGTGCTGCTGCATGCATTTCTCTCTTAATGGCTTTAATTGATCTTCTTTGATCAGCATGCAACTCCTCAAGAATATTAATGTGGAGGCAGCTAATCTGGTTCGGGTTGCCTAAATCAGACTGCTACAAGTTGCTCTTGTATGGGTATAGCTCAACAAGGAGAATTCCCTCAACAGCTAGTTGTCAGGACATGTAAGATAGTAGGGTTTGGTCCACCAGACGAGCTCACAGAAAGTGATAGAGGTGATCCTTCTCCCCCTTCCCCTTGCTTAGATAAAAAACAGTCTCTGTGAATGGGAAAAGGGGGGGGGGGTTTCAGTCCATTTCCTTCTCATAGGGTTGCCAAGTCCAATTCAAGAAATATCTGGGGACAGTGGGGGTGGGGCCAGGAGACTCTGGAAGTGGAGCCAGGAGCAAGGATGTGACAAGCATAATTGAACTTCAAAGGGAGTTCTGTCCATCACATTTAAAGAGACCACACACTTTTAAATGCCTTCCGTCTACTGGAAATAATGACGAATAGGAGCACTTTCTTTTGGGGCTCATAGATTTGGACCCTCTGGACCAAAATTTTTGAAACTTGAAGGGTATTTTGGGGAGAGGCACTAGATGCTATGCCAAAAAAAAGTGCATTTATCTCAAAAAACAGTCCCCCCCACAGAGCCCCAGATACCTCCAGATCAATTCTGCATTATACCCGATGAGAATCAGTCTCCATAGAGAATAATGGAATGCCCAACAGACATTTCCCTCCCCCTCCCCGGTCTCTGATGACCCAGAAGCAGGGGTAGGACTTCCAAACCTGGGGATTGGCAACCCTACCTCCTCATCACTGCAGCCCTATGTCTCATCTGCTTGTGATGCTCTGTCTATTTTTAGAAGAGTTTCACAACAATCAGCAGGCTGATTGGCAAGCAGAAGGCAGGAGAAAGATCCTCTTCCATCATTGCCTACCGAGAATACTTATGGTAGATGCAACCCCCTGCTGAGGATGCTAGACTAAGGATTCCACTAATCTCTGAGGAATAAAAAAATCTTTACTAGGCATGCATTTACATACAAACTCTGAGCAGACTATGGAAGGCTGGTGTGTACGTGTGCACTAGTGCTCAAACCTCAGTGCATACAATCTCATCTGTTTCTCTCATATTCTCTCTTGTCCCACTTTTTCCTCTTCTCTCCTATGACCTTTTCCCTTTCCCCAGTGGAAACTAGAATTATAAACCCTGAGGGTCTGTATTGCTCTGTAAAGAACTATGTATGTTGAATGACGCTATATACTTTTTTATTTAACCCATGTATTAAACTATATTATTTATGAAAATATTTTCTCCCACCTTCTCATCCCCTCCTCTCAAGGGGCCAAAATAACAAATCTCCTTCAGGTTACTATGTTCTCAATGGCCTACTGTTAGAAACAGAAGCTTAGAGAGCAACCGTTAAGCAGGCCTACACAGAATCCTATTCCAGTTGATTCAGAGGGGCTTGTCATGCCCATGTTATAAATAAGGTTGCCAGCTTCAGGTTGGGAAATACCTGGAGATTTTTGGGGTGGATCCTGAGGAGGGCAGGGCTTGGGGATGGGAAGTACTTCAGTGGGGTATAATATTTTACAGTCCACCCCAAAACAGCCATTTTGTCTAGGTCAGGGGTGGCCAAACATGCTTAATGGAAGAGCCACACAGAATAAACATCAGAAGTTTGAGAGCCACAAGAGATGAATGTCAGGTGTTTGAGAGAAGGAAGGAAGATGGGGGGGGAAGGAGAGGTGGAAAGAAAGCAACTTTAACTTCAAATGCATTCTCCAAGCCAGCTGACAGGGCGGTGGAGGCTCCAAGAGCCACACAATATGTGTGAAAGAGTCACATGTGGCTCCCAAGGCACAGTTTGGCCACCCCTGGTCTAGGTAAATAGATCTCTGTTGCCTAGAGTTGCCAAGTCTCCACTGGCTGCTGGCAGGGGACATTTTTTTTCTCATGTCATCCGGAAGTGACATCATCATGCTGGGCATATCGCACAGGGACGCTCTAGAAATTTGGGGGAACTCTTTGGTTTTGTGCAGGGATGCTCTAGCAATTTGGAGAGAAACCTCTATGGCACCCTCTGAAACCATAGAGTTTCCCCTGAATTGCTAGAGCATCCTCACACAACGTGCCTAGTGCGAAGACAGCACTTCTGGGTGATGGCATCATGACAGAGCTCTTTGGGGGCAGGGAACCCCATGGCAGCCCATTCTGTGCTGACCGGGGAAACCTGGGGAAATCCCACCCCCAGTGGGAGCTTGGGAAGCATATTGTTGCCAGGAAGGGAACCGCTACATTCGGAGGCACTTCGTCTCTGAATCCCAGAACCAGGAGGCAACATCAGAGGAAGGCTTCAGCCTATGATTCCCAGTCTCCTGCTGGGGGCAGGGTTTCCCCCAATTTTGGGGCCTTCAACCCGCCAGTACCAGGATTAGCCACCAAGGGAGTCCTGCCCCTGAAGAGTGCTATCGATGTCCAACGTGCCTAACGCAATGACGTCACTCGGAAGCGACATAATTGCACTGGGCACATTGCACAGGGGCACTAGCATTTTGGTAAAAAAAACCTCCTCTATGGCACCATAGAGGATTTTTTAACCAAAATGCTAGAGAGTCCCTATATGACCTGCCCAGTGGGATTACATCACTTCTGGGTGATGTCATCACACCACGTGCGCAAAGCGTGTGCGAATACAGCCCCCCCCCACTGGCAGCCAGGTAAGACCTGGCAACCCTGCCTCAGCCTCTCTGCCCTGTTATTGGCTGTCCAGGGGATCTGGTTGGCCACTATATGAGACAGGATGCTGGCCTAGATGGACCACTGGTTTGATCCAGCAGGGCTCTTCTTTTGTTTTTATCACATCAGCTGTAACCCCAGGAAGTCTCCAGCCACCACCTGGAGGCTGGCAACCCTAGCAGATGCTTTGAAGTTTACCAGGGGTCACCAAAGCTCTGGAAAAAAATTTCCACAAGAAAAAATGCCATACGATGCTAAAAATGTCAGCAATGAGGAGATGAGTTTCTGCATAGAGATAACCATTGGCTCAAGTTGCCAGAGAGGGCAAGATTTATATTACCAAAACATAAGCTGGGTAATAAAACATGTGGCCCATGGTGATTGGAGACAGGAGACCTTGGTCCCATGAGGGGGAGAGACCCCCAGACTCTGGATTGGGCAAGGAGACTTCCAGCGAAGTAGGGCAGGAAGAGTTAAAAGATCTGAGCAATCTGTTAACATTGTTTAGATGCTGTGGGGATCAGCATTTTCCAGCTATGTTCCAAAGAAGGGATGCTGTGGTAATGATTGCATCCCTGAGCTAGACTAAATGTGTTTTCTTTTGTTTTCCTTAGGTCTGCTATAACCTATGTGTATAATATTCATTTTCCCTTGAGTCATGTGCCCTAGATTGTCAAACTGTAGTAAATAAAAATCATTTCCCTTTTAAAGAAAGCAGACTGCTGTGTTCAAATACCTCCCACACACTTGGCTGCTCGTAAGTATGTACGTATGCACAGAGAGAGTGAGGAGTAGGAGATGGGAAACTCTGCACTCTGCACATGCAATAGAGAGTCTTTTACTGGTGCTACAGATCGCTAGTAAATGTGACAGACTGAGTTTGGTTTGGGTGGTGACAGAACTGAAGACAAGGGCAAAATTTGGGAAAGTTCCCACTCAGACACATGCACACGTTAAGGGAAGGGACGGTGGCTCAGTGGTAGAGCATCTGCTTGGTAAGCAGAAGGTCCCAGGTTCAATCCCCAGCATCTCCAACTAAAAAGGGTCCAGGCAAGTAGGCATGAAAAGCTTGAGACCCTGGAGAGCCACTGCCAGTCTGAGTAGACAATACTGACTTTGATGGACCAAGAGTCTGATTCAGTATAAGGCAGCTTCATATGTTCATATACATGCAAACACAGGTGCTAACAGGACTGAGTCCTGACAGGGCTTATTCCCAGGAGACCATTTTTAGGATTGCACTGACAGTCTCAGAAATTACGTCTATGAATGTTTGGCTTTTAGAACCTTTCAGTCCCATCTCTGTCTCAGAAGCTATTCTTCCTTCCTGTAGTCTCAGAGCTTTTTGTGATTCTCTGGCTCTGGGCTGGCAGCTTATATTGATTCCTATCACTGGTGGTTTCCTACCCACCATTCCGACGTTGCTCATTTATATAAGAATAAGCTGCAGTTCATCATTTACAATGCACATTCTATATGGGTATACAAAATTATTGCTTAGTGAAGCCTATATTCACAAAGAATGGGCAGAAATATCTCTGGACAACTAAGGATCAACAGTTTGCATTTCTAAGCAGTCCAAATCATCCAAGCCATTAGAGCACAAATGCAGATAGGAAGGCATCTGCGGTCTGGTATCATCTTTATGGAGGAGACCCATATTCCTAGAGATGCCAGGCTTCTCACTGCAGTGCGGGATCTCCTGGCATCCTGGCTTTTTGCCCACTGGTACGTTCATTGCTGGCTGAGTGGTGGCGGAATGCACACCAGTGTCATGTCAGCACGCTGACTTCGCTTCTAGAAGTTACAAAGTGGGCGCTGTGGATCTGCCGTGAAAACGTTGTGAAAAGCAACGTCGCCCCAGAGTCGAAAACGACTGGTGCTTGCACAGGGGACTGCCTTTACCTTTTTAAAGTAACTCCAAATTGGTCTCACGAGGACTAAATATGGTCCAGAATGTATAGCACACTGAAACCATGGAGAGAAAGGGAGAAAAAAGGGGAGGAAGGGGAAATCAGCCTGGGTGGCTCTGGGACTTATAACATTCTGGAGAATGAGATTTCAGGAAGGGGTTTCCAAACTGATTCCCATTGCAATTTGATAACGGATTGATGAGGAATGCCCACTTGATTTCAGGTTCTAATCACTAGGACAAGAAAGTTAAACTTATGTCAGGGAGGAGGGGATATGTAGCCACCATTAAGGGGTTTCCAAATTGCACTCCTGTCATTTCCCCATACAAATGATGCTGTACCACAGAAAGGATTTTAAAGTGGTTAATTGTGGTGTTTTGTGTTAAAAGGCACGTTCATACCACAATCTCTCATTTGGGCTATTAGGCGGTCTGGTTGATGCTGCTTGCACTCTAAGTCAGTCAGTCATCTTGAATAAAATGCTGTCGGCGACGATGACTGTGGTTTAGATTATAGTAATTTTATGCTAATTGAGGATTTGGGTTCAAAGCTGCTGTTTGTGATAAATCTGTGGCAACTTCCTGGACAGCATAGCATGAAAACAGACACTGCCAGCAGGCATCTGTCAAATATGGATTAGCAGATTGGAATGAGTTTGCCAAACAACTGCAGCATCGATCATTATTTCAATTTTGTGGCTGAAGTTGCATGGGGAAAAAAAGAAAGAGAAATGAAATATCAGCGCTGTGTTTCTCTGACACTCCCACCCTAAACACAATTGTGTTAGATGCAGCAAAGACCCATTGAAGCTAGAACATTTAGGATGACAAAGTCACGCTTTACCATTACAGAATGACATTTCCATTAGAACTAATCAACTTCAAGAAAATCTGGATTGCTGAAATGAAAGCTTTCCCAGGATTGCCCTTTTAGTGTTTGTTTATTTAGTATATTTTAAATCCCCTCCCTTTTCATCCAAGGCAATTAAAGCAGTGCACATTATGTTCCTTTCCGCCATTTAATCCTCACAACTATGTGACATATGTGATATATGTGATAAAAGAGTGACTGGCCCAACAAACTTCTTGCCAGTGGAGATTTGAACCCAGATTTCCCAGGCACTCATCCTACACCCTAAACCAGGGATGTCAAATGTGAGGCCCAAGGGCCAGATCTAGTGTTGCCAAGTCCTCTTCATCCCCCAGCAGGGGACATTCGTGTGTACTCCGCACGACGAAATGACATCACCCAGAAGTGACATCATCAAAATGGCGGTGCCCCATGTGGGGCTGCTCTAGGCATTTCCGGATGCTGTAGCCATTTGGGAGGTTAAAACTCTATGGTTGTCACGTCAAAGTTCAAGGAGTCAGTCAGGAGCCGAGTCACCACAGCAAAATTGCAAACCAGAAGGAGAAGTCCAATGCCAAAGGGTCAGGGTGCCAAGGAATTCAAACCGGTCAAGAACTGGAATCAGGAAGGAGCGTGGATGCAAGCCAGGAAATTGACTTGTTGCTTCCACAAGGTTGCCAAGTCCCGGGAGTGAGTTATATGGGCACATCAATCAGCCTACTTCCTGGGTGGTCATAGTTCCTCTAGTAATCAGGGCTAAGAGTTCTGAAGCAATGGCGCGCGGCGCGTCTGTTTTCTGTCAGTGTCTTTCAAAGACTCCTGCGCATTCTTGAGATGGGAGGGGGAGAGTTTGGAGGAGACTGATTGTCAACAGCCAGCATGGGTGCCTAGAATGTGGAGGGTGTGATTGACGGCCCAGCTGTTGGTTCGTCCTGGTCTATTAACCCTTCCTGCTTAGAGTTTTCCAAGAAACGCCAAGAGTGGCCCCGCATGGGTGCCACCATTTTGATGATATCACTTCCAGGTGACGTCACTTCCAGGTGATGTCATTGTGCCAGCAACGAGGGGGGGGAGGTTCCCCCTGCTGGCCCAATGTGAGCCGGCAGGTTGAGAACCTCCCATGCAGGAGATTCCCCGCCTGGATTGGGGGGTTGGCAGCCGTAACCAAATCAGGCTCCCAGAGGGCTCCTATCAGGCCAGCGAGCATCGCACTGTCGTCTGCTTCCTTCTCTCTCTCTTGCTTCCTTCTGCATCACAGCTTGCTTTGCCAGGCTTGCTCAATCACACAGGTGCTATGGAGCAAAGCCTCTATTTTTTCCATTCTGCTCAAAGCAGGAACCTCCGAACTCCACACTAGGCAAAATTTTCAAAAGCAACTCTAGACATAGCCCTATAGGACTGGCACAGAGTGGAAACACTCCTTGAGCATTCTGAGTGACAGAAATGGCAGACTACAAAACATCTATGTGAAAAAGAAATAAGCCAGCTCAGCTTTACCTCCAGTCTAAAAAGAGAATCTTTTAATTTGCCTTCAGAATACTTCTGCTTTGCTCTAGCATGGGCACAATATCTGCATTTTACAATTTCATTAACATTTCTTGACAAATGTTTGCTACGAGCACCTTAGAGTGCCTCATTTGCTTTTCACAGAACGGAACTCATTGCAATTTGGGATGTCTTTGGTATATATTTCTTTTTCCCATGCAATTATTGGAGGGCATTCTAATTAACCCTGATGAAGTCAAGGTAGCAATGATACATGTTTAAATTGCTTGTAATAAAAGCACGTAAGCTGAGAAATCTCTCCATAGCTATGCTTTGTGAGAAGTCCCAGCCATTATTGCCTTGGAATGTGCTGTTGTTGCCAATGATCAGAGAAGTACAGTGGAGCGGATGCATTTGAAGTCCTCTCCTCTTCTTTTCATTGTGCACACACTTGTTTGCAAAAGACTGCTGGGCCAGTTGAAGAGCACTTCATGCAGAAAGGGAATGCCATATTATTGCCTTTCAGAGTGTTTCTACATTTGTGTTCCACCTTTCCTCTATAAAAATTCAAGTCAGCATAAACAGGAGCTTTTTTCTTCACAAAAGCTCCGTGAAAAGTTGACTGATAGTAGTAGGTTAGCTATACCCAAGGAACAGGGATTTTTTTACAGCACAAGCCCAGCAGGAACCTATTTACATATTAGGCCACACTCCCTGACATCACCATTGTTTCACACAGGGTTTTGTAGAAAATGTCCAGCAGGAACTCATTTGCATATTAGGCTACACACCCCTGGTGCCAATCTAGCCGGAACTGTGTTCCTGTGCGTTCCTGCTCAAAAAGAGTCCTGTCAAGCAGTTTGATGGTTAGGTAGGGATTTATAGTCAGGTTTCTCTAGAACTCTGTCCGGGATATCACAGTGGCTCTCTTTGTGAAGTTTGGCTTAAAAAATCTCCCCATATTTAAAAACAGCCAAGATACTACAGTAGGCACAGCAGGGGTTCTCAGCATAGTGCCAATACCTTTCCTGGCACCCACCAAGGGCTTTTAGAAAGGGGCAGGGCCAAGTGGAACTTTTGTCTAGCGACCCTTCTGATTGGCCACTGGAGATTTAATTCACTGTGCCGATTGAAAAACCAACAACATTGCTTTGGAAACTGCTGTCACCACAACACAAAGATCTTTACAGTGTGACTGAAGGCAATGTTGTGCGAATAATGCAAGTATCAAACAGGAGCACAGTTTAATGCCCACTTCTTTCTCTGTCTGGAGCTAGAGAGAGTACAGCTTCCTGGATTGAAGGAACAGGGTTGCCAGCCCACACCAAGTCCTGGAGTGGGCTAGGGTGGTCAAAACACGGGCCTGTATTGAAGGAACAGGGATGCCAGCCTCCAGGTGGAGATAGAGATCCAAGCCACAAGGCTTCTGTGATTACCTGCCTCAAAAATGATTACAATTAAACAATAATGTATAGAAAACTTATTTAAATATATTATTAAATTATCAAAACCTCTACATCATACAAAATACTAGAATGTACAATCATTCACAACCAGAGTCCTTAAATTTTTAACACAAATTAAAAAGGTCCAGGTGGCAGTCTGAGAAGTGAATGAAAGTCCCTGGAGTCCATAACTTCTTACAGCAATCCTTTAGAATGCAGCAAGCATAATATTCAGATGCAACAAGGTCATACTTGTTCCCTCATTTCACTTCCACTTCTTCGAGCTTAGACATTTTCAAAAACATGGTAAGAACGCATGCAGTTTCACATTTCTCTCCCGCTCTGTCCAAAAAAAATGGGCTCAGGGTATTTTGAAAAGGGTTATCTTGAAGATGGTTATCATATCCTTTGTGGGTAATGCCAATTTCCTGTTTCTGGAGTTGATGGTGTTTCTGTTAGCCCACTAAGGGTCTCTATATCCATAGCACAATTAGACACGAGGCAACCAAATCCTGGATTAAATCATGTGCTTTATTCATGAATAAAAGAGGAAAGACTTGAGAGTTCTCCCCTAAAGTAAACATGCAAATAGCAGAAAGTTTTATACCTTTTAACATACAGAGGAAGAATCCATTACAGTTAAAACATTAATCAGATATAGTCATGTCTTCCTAGCTGTCTAAATATGGCCTTTCCGATAATCTCTCCCACAATAACAGGTGTCCCTTTAATCCTTTCTTTTTAGCAGGGATAAAAGTTACCTGTCCTACTGCCAAACAAAACACGTTAATATTTCCATTTCAGTATATTATCTCCTGTCCAAAAATGCACTTTACTTTTTTAGGTACAATCATCATTTCAATTCTCTTACCACCTTTCATGTCTAATTATTTTTAAATTCCTTTGATGTATACGGGTGTGCTTATTAATATGCATAAGTGGTGATCAGCTAGTCATAACCAATAATAGCCTTCAATATGTTAACCAATCCCCAGCAGCACACTTAGAAGCTAGCTATGACATTTTCACCATTATTGGTTTCTTATTGATTTCTTATTCATAATCAATTTTCAGCCATAACTTTTCTGAGTTATGTACATTGGCAATATCAAAAGAGGATTGTCACTGTGGATGTAACTGTTGTCATCATCATAATCTGATATGTAAGTCAGAGGCTTGGTACAGACTGGCACTTGGGGCAGCAGCCTCCCATCCTGGAAGAAATCTGTCAGGAGAAAATGCCCCAGGATGGTCAGATGGCACACGGCCCACTGCTGGGACAGGCTGCATGCACTCTGGAGGAGTGGTCAGACTGCTCAAGTGCTTCAGCATCACTTCCCAGGTGCTCCCTGGCTATTCAGACAGCCAGGAAAGGCAGCAGGGAAGTGCTGTGGAACTTTGCTACCATTTAAGAAGTGGTAGCTTTTTAAGTTGTCTCAACGACCCCGGAGGACAGGGTGAATGTGGGAGCAGGACAGTTGCCAGATGTGCACATCTGAACATTCTTTTTAAATCCATCTGGAGGCCATCCCTGTGTAACGTCAAATTGACCATCTGGACCCAGCCAGAGTGTTATGAAGTGGTTTATTGTGAGGCACATTTAATGTGACTTTGTGGCTTACCCTCTGCACTGTAATCACTGTGCCATTTATGTTCATGACTTGGTTTGGTCCAGGATAGAAGGGTAGTGAGAATCTGTTTCTAGGCTGTTTTTTACAAGAACCAAGTTTCCCACTTTGAAAGGTACTACTCTGGCTTGCCTGAGTTGGTCAGCATATTGTTTCATTGCAAGCTTGCCCCTCTCAACAGCATGGTGTAGGGTTGCATCTTTGCATTGGACATCAATTTAAGACAATTTTGTCCTTATCTGTCATAGTAGTAACTGGTGTCATGCTAGCGGAGCAATGAGGAGTTGTTTGATAACTGCAGAGAAACCTGTATTGCTCTTGCTTCATATAGGCTCCTTCTACTGCAGCAATCTGTAAAACTTCCTTTGGTGTCTGCATAAATCTCTCAAGCTCTCCATTTGCTTGCAGCCGATGCGGCGGGATTTTTCTGTGTCTGAATGCAAGATAATTTGAAAACTGGAAAAAAAAAAGCCCTGCAGACTCTGAAACAGTGGCACATGTCACTTTTTAACAATATCTGGTATACCATAAGATGAAAAAATCTTGTCGAGTTTAGGGATGACAGCATTTGCTGAAGTTCTACTTCTGGATGATAGTTATAGCCATCAATAATTACCAAAAGAAGACCACAACCATTGGGAAGATCACAGAAGTCTACACTGACCACAACCCCTGGCAATGGAGGTAGTGGGGAGGCTTGAAATAGGGTTGCCAGCCTCTAGGTGGGGCCTGGAGATATCCTGCTTTTACAATTGATCTCCAGTTGGCAGAGATCAGCTCTCCTGGAGAAAATGGCTGTCCCATCCTCTCCTGACTCACTCCCAAAGTCTCCAGGTATTTTCCAACACAGACCTGGCAACCCTAGCTTGAAATGGTGCACAACAGGTCTACAGGACTTCTGCTTGCTTCTGAATAAGTGAGCAGTGACTCATGAAACTTTTAAGGAGCTATTGGACTCTCACTCTTTTCTACCGCTTGGCACAGAGTGCAAGATTATTGTTCAGTGAGGTTATCAGTCCTAGGAAGCCATACTTTCTCTCTTAACAAAGCTTTAGTTTTAACTACTCCTTGGTGACCTTTATGAGCCAGTTTCACTACATGATGCCATAGTAAATGTGGGATAACTAACCATGTACCTCAAAGAAGTTATAGTAAGTTCATTTCTAATATTAGGGAAACAGCAGGTGATAGCTTGGGCCTCAGAAGTCAAATGTTGTAGATTATTAAGATCTTTCCACTGGCCATTATGGACTGTTTTGACAACCTCCTAGAAGCAAAAATTAGCTCATGCAGTCCTATCCACAATCTGAAGTGAAAGAGATTTGGGGACAGAATGAGAGAGAAGAAAGTAGATGTGCTTGTCACAAGCTATATTCTTCAAAGTATATATATTTATTTTTTAAAGAATTTAAGTGCTATTTTTGCTTTTTCATAATCATTGCTGCCTCCTGTATCAGGTAATGTTTTGAAAAGCAGGTGTATTTCACTAAATACAAAATGTAATAACATACCCTTTTGGTAGAGCAGTCATCTTTCATAACAAGAAATAAATTTCCCAACCTTTCGAGCCAATGTTCCCATTTGGGCCCCATGTACTATTAGACTCATGGACTAGAAATTCAGGAAACATGGGGAACTTACTGAAAACACAATTGCTACTTGAAAAGCCGTTAGAAAGATATTCTGTAGGCCGGAATGAAACTGTTGGGACAGAGAATTTTCAAAATGGCCCCTTCAGTACTTGTAATGATTCATCACAATAACATGTAATCTTCATAAGCAAGAATGCGAGTATTTCAGCTCAAAAGCTTTTATGGTTGTTTCGTTGCTAATGGGTGAATACTTTCTAGTAAAAAAAAGCTCTTGAGGAAAACTGTTGAACTTTACAAAGGGGAGAAATGCCTTCTATGTTGTCCCTTATTTTCTGATGTTCTTTTTAGTTTTGCAGTCTTCCTGTTCACTGAGATTCAGAATTATTCCTGTGTCCTCAGTGTTCTGTTCTTAATGCTAGGTATCAACTTAAGGAAGCAGCCTGGTTTCAAACAAGAGCAGAGTTCAATAAGTCCACTTCTTTGTCTGGACCCTGGAGCTACATTGAACATAACTTCCTTTCCTCCTGTTCCTGACTACACCAAATGGACAAAGACAGTCCAAAATGGTGACCTGGTCTTCAGGAACAGAGTTGTCACAACACCACAGGTAAGCTGCAACAGCCATTTTATGGATGCACCTACCACACTGTATCAGAACTCCAAAAATGCCCACCACCTCAAAAAGGTTGCAGGGTCCCTGAGGCAGATACTAGGGCTGGTTTCAGACAGGCGATTTAAGCCACCCCAGGGACAGCAGGCAAGTGCTCCAAAAAAGCACATCTTCACACGCACATCTGCCTGCTGTCCCTGTCCTGCTCTTGAACTGTTCCCAACTTATTGGGAGACGGCTTTAAAAGGCACCACTTTAGAAGTGGTGCCTTTCCACTGGGGCACCTCCAAGGCACCTCCCCAGCTGTCTGGATGGCCAGAAGCACCTGGGGAGCCCCGGACAGGGCGTGTGAGTGCCCCAGATGCTCCCTTTGGGCTGTCAGGGTGCTCCTTTCACGGGTGACTCACTTCCGGGTTACCTTAATGCCGCTCGGAGCTGGCCATCTGTAAATAGCCTAGGATCTGAGAAGCCCAGGTTCAAATTCTCACTGAGCCATGAAGTTTACTGAATGAACTTGGGCTAGGGTTACCAACAACCTGGAGGGGAAAAAAGTCTTGTCCATATATTATCTTTCTCCACAGAGCAACTTACATTGTTCACCTAACAGACGAGCATGAAGTTTTTCATAACAGAAGTGCATATTAACTGGTAAATAACATCCCATTTATCTTCTGTTTCAGGGATAGAGGTTTGAGGGGGTTTTTTCTTCTTCAAGTTGCTGGCAATTCTACTAGGTACTTTCTCTCAGCTCAACCTGCCTCATAGGTTCATTGTGAGGACAAAGCGGAGAAAGGGGGAATGATATATGCTGCTCTCAGCTCCTTGAAAGAAGGGCAGGATAAATATGTACTAAAAATGAATAAAAATAATGAAATGGTATTCTTTGCAAGATCTTAAGATTTGATATCTGCCTCCTATTTGCAAAGTTTGGCAGCTACGAATCAAGCCTAGGACTATATCTTGGGCCAATTTGAACGGCAGTATCACCTTGCAAAGGTGGTGTGGCTGGAGACGGCTTGGTTTCAGTTTCCACCAGACACCAAACCTGTTTTATTTAAGACTAGTTAGGCACCCTCAGCTCTATGGAAATGTGGTAATTTTGTTTATGTTACACCCCGAGGCAATGAGAACATCCCATTATTCAGCTATTGTCAATTCCTGGTTCAGGTTTCTCTCTCCTTTCTCAGCCTGCCAGGGGGTAAATGTTTTAGTGTTCTCTCACAAAAACCTTTGCCTGGATCAAATGTACACCACAGAAAAAAAGGTTTTCATCACTTCATGTTGCAGGGGGAAAGGGGACAGTTATTCTTCATTCCAGGTAATTGAATAAGAGGGACTTCTGAGGCTAATTCATTTGATTTAAGCATTATTCATTTTACTATTTATTTTGTAGGCTCACAGCTATCTTACATAAATGAAGATGTTTCCCAAAACTCTAAATTTCAGCCAAGCTCAGTCCTTTATCTGACCACTGGAAAAATCTTCTGGGAAAGCTTTAAGTTAAGATTTACTGAGAGTAAAGGCATGTTGTCTTCCTCATCCTTGTGCAAAAAATGAGTAAATAGCCTCATTTACTATTGTCATAATTATAATGAAAGCAAATTCATGACATTTGGCAGTGTCCATTTCTCTTTCTTAATCTGGCACATGGCTGCTTGACAGAGCTCCAAATTAGAGAGAACAAGAAAGAGATAGGAAAGGATAATATTGACAGGGTACCTTTCCTATCATCAAATCAAACCAATGATTGTGCTGATAGGAAATAACAGAGAAATGTTATTCATGAACATCCTGCTCTTCTAAAACTTACTCCCTATCCCCCTAAATGTATCAACACCTGATCCTTTAATCTGAGGGATGAGCCTCAAAGACCAAGATTAAGCAACTATATAATAACTTTGATCGAGGATCTTGTTTTCATGTTTGTTTTCTTCTGTTTTTCTTAGCTGCTTCCTGTCTTGGATCCCTGGGAAAGCATAGGATCTGTGATGAGCTGGGTTGGCAAGAGAGGGCTCTAATATATTTTTGGTAGGAAAAGACCCACTCAGTAGAGACTGAGCTACTGTCTTCCTGATGGTAGCATGTATGGATTTGGGGATTGATGGAGGAATACTGCTCATGCCATGCTTCTCCATTGCACCAAGCACAGCTGAGAAAGAGATAAAAAAATTATATATTTACTGGCCTGTCGGTGCTTGGCAGTGTTTACAGCTAACCACCCCTGTGGTAAATTGTGATGGAGTATCAAAGCTACACACACTCTGCCCCTTCTTGGTAAAACCCCAAGTTAACCTTGTCTGCTTTTGATTTACCACAAAAGAAAACAGAGATTTTTTAAAACAACAAGAAACAGGTTTATTTTACTGGGAAGGGAACATAAATTATGGATGCTTAAGATCAACTTTATACAAAGGTATGGATAAAGTGAGATACAGAGATACAAGCTCTTTTCAGTTTATATATCTTGTGTTTCTGAAGAGAGAGAACACCAGTAACTACCAGAATAATTCTGACTTTAAGAGTTCTTAAGTTTCCTTTCAAAAGTTTCCAAACCTTTTAGAGCTTTTTAAATGCAGACCTCAGACTGCCCTGTAGCTTACAGATATACCAGAAAACGTGTAAGAGAACCGTCAACCAGTCTAGGCTACCACACTAAACAGTCATCTTTCCCTGAAGTGTCTGGACATACAGCCAAAATCTCTAACCCGCTGTAAATCTTCTCTTTACAAAAGAATTTAAAAATTAAAAATCAGTTAAATTACTCTTTCCCCCTCTGCCCGCTCTGCTAAGTATGCCAACCTGTAGATGGCACCTGGGGATCCCCCAGAACTACAGCTTATCTACGTACAGAGATCAATTCACCTGGAGAAAATGGATGCTTTGGAGAGTGGATTCCATGGTAATGTACCCCACCAAGGTCCCTGGCCTCTCCAGGCTCCACCCCCAGATTTCCAGGAATTTCTTAACCTGGATCTGGCAGCCCTACCTCTGCATCCCCTGCTGGTGGCCAGGAGGGACCTGGCAACCCTACCACTTCCCCATTTCTCCCTCCTAAGGTTCTGAGTGTTGGCAGAAATATATTGGCCCATCATGGCTCACTCATCATCTCTGGTCTCCCATTGGCTGACTCCCCTGCACCCACCTACTGCAGGCCCAGGATTGTTGAACAAACCACCCAAACAGTCTTACCTCAGAGATAGCCACATCTCCAACTCTTCACTGTGTCCTCTCTGTCAACTGGTGTGATGGAAAGCAATGGGTTAACCATAAACTGAAGACGCACAGGGCTGCGTCAGGTGACCTGAGGGTGGGGGCAAAGTGCTCAGAGCTCTCAGGGAAAAGAAGTTGAGTGAGAGAAACTGCTGAGGCAGGGTTCAGTCAAGTTGATGTCTGACAGAGTGGAGGCCTGTCAGAGAAGTCTGTCAGTGGGGACCTGACAGAGACTGAGAGGGTCAGTTCGAGCCTGCCAGAAGGGCTGAGAGGGCAGCTGATCCTGTGAAGGAGCTTGAGGCGGAGACGGGGAAGTCTTCCAGAGACTGCAAGCTCGACAAAACCAGCCAAGAGGGCTGTGTGTGTGTGAGTCAGTTAAGACCTGAACGGTCACAAACACCTATAGACGACTCTGAAGATCTAGTGAGGTGGTTGAGGGAGTGGATGTGGGTCTGAGACACCAGAAGGACTGGTAGTAGTGGCTCCAGTCGAGGGGTGAGAGCTCTGAGCACTTTGCCCCCACCCTCAGGTCACCTGACGCAGCCCTGTGCGTCTTCAGTTTATGGTTAACCCATTGCTTTCCGTCACAACTGGCCTCATGAAAGGCGTTGCTGGAAACAGACCTTTTCCATGCCATCAACAGCTCACATAGATGACCATCCAGCACATGCAGCCTCTGAAGGCCACAGATGTAGACAGCGAGTCGCTGCCACCATAATGTGACTAGGTGGCAAGGCCTGTCCCCACTGGGAGTGTTTCCTCAGCCATGGCTGCTGCCTCTTTCCTGTCACTCCCTCTCTCCTTCCTCCCTCAGCATTGCCCCAGCCAGAGGCTGTTGCTAGGTAGTAAAGGGAGAGGCCTTAGGTGAATAGAATGGCATATGGTCCAGTCTCCCAAAAATTATTTTCTCCAGGATAGGGAGAGAGATCTGTTGTCTGGAGTCCAGGTGTGCTCTCGAGATCTTCAGGCTCCACCTGGAGGTTGGCTACCCTAGGCCTGGCAGCACCCTCTGAGTGACTTGATGCCACCTGGCTAGTATGATAACTAGGTCTGGCTGCTTCTCCTGTTCAGCAGCAACTCCCCTATAACAGCCACATCTCCAACTCTTCTCTGTGTCCTCTGTCAACTGGCCTCATGAAAGGCGTTGCTGGCAACAGACACAGTGTGACCTAGCAGCTGCCAACTCCAGGTTGGCAAATTCCTGGAGATTTAAGGAATGGAGCCTGAAGAGGGTAGAGTTTAAGGAGGGATGAGACCTCAGACAGGTACAATGTCATAGACTCCACCCTCCAAACCAGCCACTTCCTCCTGGGAACTACTGTTGCCAATCTTCAGGTGAGGGCTAGAGATCATTCAGAATTACAACTGCTCTCCAGATGACAGACATCAGCTCTCCTTCAGGTGGAGAGGGAAGTGAATGCCTTCACTTGTGTGGGTAGAAGACTGCAAGAGGGGGGGGGGGCAGTCACCCAGAGCCTCTTTCTAGAGCTCATTGTATTTTTCTTTACAACAGGCCTTATTCCTAGTAATTTAATAATCTAGAGTGTTCATTCATAGAATTTACTGGAATAGGATTTTGTTGCAGACAATTACAGTGAGGCCTTTGGAGCACAAGCACTAACATATAGCAGAGAAAGAAAACAACAAGAGGTAAACTGAACTGCAGGGAAAAAAGTCAATAAATCTTAAACACTAAAGAATGCCCCACAGCTCCCCCTAAGGCACAAGTGGACTAAACTACTCTTTCAGCAATATTTACAGTGATTAGACTTTTAGGAGGAGGATGCTTCTCCAACACTCCTTGACAGCATGAGTACTACTCTACCATGTGTTTAATTTTGTTAGAAGGGTCCAATGGTGGTCTCCAGGCAATAGTGGTCTCCAGGCATCAGCAGTCATGTCTTCAGTTGGTAAATACTGTGTGTTAATGTGTTCCTTGATTCTGCATATCTTACAGAAGATGATACTTAACATCAGTGTGTTTAGACTGTGGGTTGACCTTTTCAGTCTGACAGTTTTATATACCCTTGATTGTTCTCAAAGATTGTTATGGGTTCAGATCTATCCAGTCCTAAGTCTAAAATTAACTGGTGAATCCAGATAGCCTCTTGGCATGCTTATGTAGCTGCAACATGATGCCTAAAATAGAATTTAAAGGGACACCACTCATCTTATAAATATTATAGAATGCATTCATGTCTCTTTAAATTCTATTCTAGTCCCCATGGATGTACAGTCCTTACACACAAATATACACCATTATGAGGCACACATGATAATAGAAGAAACATTAGATATTAGATCTGAAAAACATCCTGCCACTGACAATCCAGAATACTGTGTTGACTGTGTGGAGTCCTCTTGGAACTGTATAGCTTTTAGACATCCTTCCCATTCTTCATTTACAGATTCACTTGCAACTCTCTTAGCATTTTCTTTGGATGATTCTGTGATTTGTTTTCTGTTTAGCTCCCCAAATGGAACAATTTTTTTCCAGCCCTTTTGCACCAGTAACACACACTGGTTTCTGTCTCATGCTTTATCACCTCATTTACCTTGAGAACTTTTTCAGTAACTTAACCTGCTTGTAGTTCTTTTCTGCATTATACTAATCTATTAATTTTCCCTTAACATATTCAAGAGTTAGAGCTGCTTCTGGTCTAGTCTCAAGGGAATTGATGAGTGGACCATAGGACCATGGAAGACTACATAATAATAATGCCACACTTGCCTTTGCTTGACTGTTTTTTCTTGTCCCATTCTGCAGGTTCATTGGCTGATCTGTGTGCTTAAAACATCCCAGAAGTCATCTTTGCACAGAAGCATTACCAGTTTGAACTTCCACAACTGATAATTGCTATTATTTGTTTGGTCACTGCAAACTTAATATCTGCACTGCTTGCCATCTTCCTCTAAATTGGGCATGCCCCTCCTTTCTCTTATTAACTCACAGTTATAGCTTTCTTGCAATTTATCCCAGACTCTGGGCCCATAACCTGTTGGCAGAGCTCTAGAAATCCAACCCACACTTTGGAGTTTTATTTCATAAAATTTACCGCAATGGGATTTTGTAGAAGACAATAACTGACTGCAAGCCACTAATAGAACAATGAGGCCTTCAGAGCACAAGCACTAACAGATACTACACACTGCAGAAAGAGAAAATGACAAGAGATAGGCTGAACTTCAAAAGAAAAACATTCAATAAACCTTAAACACTAGAGAATGTTCTACAGCTTCCCCTAGGGTACAAGTGGATTAAACTACTCTTTTGCAATATTTATAGATTAGAGTTTTAGTAGGCTGTCACTTCTCCAATACCAAGCACCTTCATTGCCTGTTGCTAGTATTAATTTAGGGAAGTATCTTCAGCTCATTCTATGCAGTGACAGTGCCTTATTGTTCCAGGGATTGATGGAAAGATATCTAACCTTTGACAGAAACTGATAAATTGCCTAAAAGAGGATCTTCCAAATTAGCTTCAAACTAGGCAAAATTCAGGGGCAACTCCAGTCAAGGCTGTACACAGTAACCCCTCTAGTCATGGCCCTGTAGGGTTGGCATAAAGATCCTATACCTCTTTAAACCTCTTTAAGATCCTATACCTCTTTATAATGTTTTTATATTTTAAGTGTCTTAATTGTAAATGCCTAAACTTAATTTTGTTATGTTGGATTCCATGTGTTGTGAGCCGCCCTGAGCCACCTTGGTGGGAAGGGCGGGATATAAATCATAAATAAAATAAATAAATAAATAAATAAATAAATAAACAAACAAACAATGGCAAACCTGATCTGCTTCCTCAATAGTGTAAGATGATGCTGTCATTCAGGAGTATGCTTGGGGGTCTTCTTAGGTAAACAGTGTAACTTTATTCAGAACAAGCTGTGTTTGTCTGTCTGTTGCAGTAGAAAGAGCAAGAGTCCAGTAGCATCTTTAAAAGTAACAAAATTTGTGGCAGGATATGAGTTTTCATGAGTCACTGTTCACCTCTTCAGATACAGCTAGAATGTGTGTCTTATATACTGGATGGCTGAGTGATTTCAGATGCTGAATAACATTAGCAGGCATGATTGGATTAGGTATGATATGCAGAAGGGTAGTAGGTGTGGAGAAATCAGCTTTGATAAGGAGACAGGAAACCTAGGTCTTGATTAAGTTCAGATGAATGCATTGTCTTGAACTTCATTAACAATAGCAATTTTAGCAGTTTCTCGTTCTGATCTCCCTTTGAAATTCCTTTGTAAGAGAACTGCTACTTTTAGGTTAGCCACTGAATGTTCTGGAAAGTTAAAATTTCCCTCCACTTGTTTTTAGACATTTTGGTTTCCAGTGTCAGATTTATGCCCATTAATTCTTTGTCAAAGGGACCGGCCTGTTTGTTCAATGTAGAAGACGGAAGAGCATTACTGGCATGTAAAGGCATAAATCACATTAGATGATGAGCAGGAGTACGCACCTGAGATTGTATAGCTGATGTTGCTGGGTCCACTGATGGTGTTGCTACAATCTATATGAGAGCAAGTTGGCATCTTCGTCCGTTGCAGGCCTTGGTACCAAAGTCCATTGTACTGCTAAGTAGTTTATCATTGCGGGCGAGAAGTTCTTTTAGCATATTTGTGGATCTTTTTATGGCCTACTAAGGAAAGGGTGGGATTTATTATCTAAAACCTATAGTTTAAAGGCATGTTTGAGAAGATATGAGGCATTCCTGATTTCTCCTTCTGAAGCGTAGCCAGTTGGAAATCTAATGCAGGAGTTGCCTTCCAGAGGATCAGGGAATTTGATGTCTGATTAAATTCAAAGAAAAATAGGAACTGATTTGATATAGTAAATCCAAGAAGTGTAGGCTTATTGAGAGTACTTTAATATTTGTTTGGGAATTTTAAAATCCACCATCCATTGTTTTAGATGGATGGTGTTTGAAAGCTTTTCTGTCATCAGCATTTGCAGCCTGTCAAATGTGAAGTGAAGTGAAGTATTTTGATTAGCTCTAATGCAGGCCGGCTCCTTTTCCAGCTTACTAGAGCAACAAGAAGGGATCAGAAGATAGCCTTTACCCAAACTGAGTGTAAGCAGGGGAGGAAACAAATTGGCTGTATTACAGTTTTGTACAAATCTCATTAGCTGAAAATTCACTCAACACCTTATAATTATACCTTTTAATCAGCTTCTGGTAAGAAACCATGGAATGAATCAACAGAGCTATCTTTCATGAACCTTCCTATCTGCCATAATAATGAATGGGTGCTTTAGCTATGAGAGGAACACATAGATTTTATTTTTGCACCTCCTACAGTAACTTGACAATTGGGACCACAGATGCCTTGCTTTTGCAGTAGTTGCTTTTGAAGCATGCACCTTATTTTATTGATAACTTTGTTTATCAAGGTCTGTGACAAAGTGAATAGCCTACAACTCGGTTGTGATGAGCTTGTACCTGGTTTATTCTCAGGATTATATGTCCCCTCCCCTCACCCTTTGTGGAAGGAGCTGTGATGGAAGAGTTCTAGGTTTTAAAAGTCTTTGATCTATATGACCCCAAATGTATTGAGACGTCTGAATTCAAGCAATTACATATGAATACACATGCAGCTACCTTATGCTGCATCAGACCATTGGTCCACCAATCTCAGTATTGTCTACTCAGACTGGCAATGGCTCACCAGGTGCTCAGGTAAAGGTCTTTCACATCACTTATTGCCTGATCCTTGTGGGCCAGGGGCACTGAGGAGTGCTGGTGAAATAAAGCAACCACAGTTTTTATTGATTCTATTATATTGCGGGAGCACTGGTGCAGAATAGGGATGAATCCTGAATCAGGTGACCCACCTGCCATCCAATGAACAATGCTCCCCCAACCTGTCTGCTGGAGAGTGACCAGGAAGTAGCAAACCCCAGGGAGCTCTGCGGGTGCCAGTCTCTGTGTGGTTTCCTTGCCATTTGGTGTTGAGACCCCCACTGGCAGTCCCTGAGCTGGACATGCCACTGAATTGGCTCTTACCAAGACTCCTTAAGGGAGCCCTCCAAACCACGGGGATGCAGGCATGTAGGCACCACCTCCCTAACCAAGAGGTTCCATCCCATGCCCAAACCGCCTAAAGCGGTGACAAAAAAGGATCAGGCAGCATCATATTAAATAGAGGAGGGATGGGCAGGTAAGTCCCCCAGGTCTGCCAACCTCCCAGCCCAAGTGATGTGACCTGTGCACCCAGCAAAGGAGGGTGGGGCATTCAGCTGCCCCACACTAGAGCCCACTCTCAGCCTGGCTGTGCAGTCCACAGGATGCCAGCTGTATGGCCACCCTCACTGTTCCCTGAAGCTCTGGGACCACAAAAACAGCATGTGGAGGAGTAAGTCCCAGTCACTTATTTTAACAGGAGGTGCTTGGGACTGAACCTGGGACTTTCTGCATACAAAGCAGAGGCTCTTCCACTGAGCCCCAGTCCCTCCTCCAATTCAGTCTCTCTCCCAGTTCAATAAAGTGGTTTGTTCTTTGCCCATAAACGTGGACTCTAAGCCATATTTTATAGGGGGGAAATAGTAAACTACAAGCAGAAATTTCTTCTCAGATTTGGATAACAAATTGTGGTAGTAGAAAAGAGTTAAGAGTTCAATAGTATCTTAAAGACTAACAAAAATTTGTGGTAGAGTATGAGCTTTCGTGAGTCACTAAGTGATCAGTGACTCATGAAAGCTCATACCCTACCACAAATTTTGTTAGTCTTTAAGGTGCTACTGACTCTTTTCTACTGCTAAAGACAGACTAACACAGCTATCCATCTTGACCCACAACAAAGTATGGTTAGATAAAACATTTCTTAAGCTGAGAAGTCTTCAGTCTCTGTTCTACTCTCTAAAGGAGGCGGGAAAGAGGAAGCCTGAACTGTAACTAGCTGATTCAGTCCCTGAAGCAAGAATATAAATTGCACTCACCCATACTTGAATAATAGTTATTTTGCTAAAAATGTAAATATATAACAACAACAACAATAATAATAATAACAACACAACAGTTATTTTAGTAATCAGATCTGCATTAGGGTTCCCATTAGGGTGAGTAGAATGAGCTTCAAAACACAGAGTTTTGCCCAAAAACCAGAGCAGCGCCCCAAGGTCAACAACATGTATGTCACTTCTGCATCATGTAGGCACGTCATGTTTATTTCCTGCTTCTTGCCTGTCATGGGGGTAATTTCCCCAGACACGGGACACTCCATGGTGGGATGGAGCACTGGAAACCAGGGGATCCCCTGGCTGCTGGGAGGACCGGCAACCCTAATCTGCGTACATAATCAACGAATGCATAAGTTAGTATTTAACTTACTGTTTAAACTTGGCCTTCTTATAGCCAAATTCATATCCCAAGGCAGTGTCATGTGGCAGCTGATATCAGCCCAGAGATGGCTCCCAGAAGTTTGACAAAAGGATTAATGGGTGATGATGGTTTTGCCGAGTGCAAACCATCCTTAAAACAAAGAAATTTTAGTGGACAATCTAGAGCCAGATTGTTTCCTATAGTAACACCTTGACTGAAACAATGAAGTAGGTCTACGTGACAGAATGAAGTAGTTGACAGATGATCATCTCCAATTACGTTCTGTTGTGTAAGGTGCTTGCCTTGATGGATGGCAGGAAGAATCTTGTTAGGTGTGAAGACATTGCAGCAATTCTGTTGTTGACTGTTGGTCTCTTCATTTACATCTCCAAGGCATGCCTGGTCTCTGGAATGTGATATGTAATGGAGACATCTCCTCTGCATGGCGGTTTGCAGGAATGAGTGTTGACTTTCTGGACATCTCGGGAACATGGCTTCTATCAGGGCTGCTTCTGGCACTGTCTTCTGGATGACAGGAGTGCAGTTGCTGTCTACAGAGCTGAGCAGCTCATCTGGGAAGCACAGTTTGGAGTCCTCTTTGCCGGGCAGGTACAAACAGTCACACAATAACAGGCACAAGCAGGAAGCTGGCTGGAGCCTGGCTGGAAACACTGCTGCATAGTCCATATAAACTGTGTCGTGACTCGAGCCTGGGGTAGGAAACGGCGGCTGCTGGCGTGCCGGCAGTCAGCCAGAACTTTTGCAGCCGGCTGAGGTTTTCTAGTAGCAGCACAGAAGTTATCTTAAACAGTCCAATTAGTCAAAACCATAAATCAGTCCGAGCCGAGGGATAAAGCAGGAAGCGTAGACACAGGAATGCTGAGGGTCTGGTAACTGGAGAGGATAGATACGAACGAAGCCAAAATACCAAAACAAGTCCACAGAGCAGAGTCACAGTCCAGAGTTCCGAAGTCCAAGGTCCAAGCCGGGTCAGAAATACGTGGGTTCTCACAGAAGTCACGAGGGTGCAGAGCGCGGTCACGTTCCAGGAGGATCGTTCGTTGCCAGCACAGTTTGCCAAAAGGCCAGGGTTGCAGATATACTGTGCTGGCTTGTTAACCCATTAGTATGCCGGGCTTAGATCTCTCCTCCCCCTCATGCGTGCTTCGCTTCTCCTGTTTCTTATCTCCTGCCGTCTCCTTTCACGGAGCCAGCTAACAGGTGGTGGAGATTCAGGAGGGGATGAGCTGGGGCCCGGCGCGGCCTGATCAATTCCAGGTGGCTCCTGCTGCCGACTTGCCTCCTCAGGACTTACGTCCAGAGCTGTTAAAGGCGCCTGCTCTGAGCTAGCAGGGGCTGGGTCAGGAGCGGGCATGACAAACTGAAATGTCCATATTGGGGCTGGCACAGAAGCCAGAAACTTATAATCCAGTGAGACTGAGTGTCCGTAGTACAGTTGGCATATGAATTCAAGTGAATATAGTCCATTATAACTGTCCCTGTGAGTCTGTCATAAAGGCCAGAGAGTTATAGTTCATTATGGTAGGAGAGGGGGTCCAGGGCTAACAGAGGTTTCTGTGCTACCAGTAGTTGTATCGAAGAGAGAATTTCAGGAGGCTCACACCTTTTCTCACCCCAGCATGACATGCAGGAGCTGCCAAAATCCCTGTTCCATTCAACTGTTAAAGGCAAAGGACCTCTGTCTTCCTTCACATTTGGACTGTCTGTGTTTGTATGTAAATTGTCAAAAGAGTATTTTGTCTGACGCTGCGGGGTGAAGCTCAATAGTAACAAGGCTTTATGTGTTTCATTCTGCAAACATTGGAATGGTGATAGCATGGGGGGAAATAAGCTTTGATTAATTGATTCTGCCATTGTACAGTTTTGATTGTTTCCATTTTCCGCGGCAATGAAATGGCTGCTGTTATAATAGCTACAGTTTTAAATGGGCCTCACCAGGATCTCTCTCTTTTCTAGTCAGCTATTTTCTATAGCTCATCCTCTGTGCCAGGCAATTTACATTTGCATACATTTAAATGAATCAACATCTGCAAATGAGCAATCTCCATTTTTATTGGGTAGGAGAGGCAGTCACCCTTTGCAGCGGTATGTTGTAATTTTAACCAACAGCTTCAACACAATGCTGCATTTGTGTTGACTTAAATTACTGCTTGGATGACAGAAATATATTTCTTGCTAAAGAAAGGCTAACAAGGAGAGTTGGTTTTGCATGGTACTTTATTCTTTCCGCTTTCAAAAGAAAATTTCTTTTGAGGCACCTTTATGCTTCTGAGATTTTTGTGCGTTTTCTATCGGATTACTCTGAATAGTTTAGCCAAAAAAGACAAGAGCCAGTGCATATGACAAAAGATGTTAATATGGATTAGTGATTATGAACAGTTTCTCAACAGGTACTTATTGGTAGAAGATGGTCTCCTAGGGTTGCCAAAACTCTGACCTCAACTGTTGGGAGGTTTTGGAGGAAAAGCAAAGGGAGGGAACGCATCAGTCAACAGTGTGACATTTATTCTGAGTTTTTACTCAGAAGTGACATCACAACACTCTAGAAATTCATCCAAACCTCAATCAACTTCCCCTTCCCCAAACACTGTTGAGTAAGCAAGAGGAAAATGAGAGCATCAGCAAGAGATCTCCCAATAGTTCTCTTCAGGTAGCCATAAGAGGATGGAGAAAGTGAAATCTTCAAGCTGAGAGAAGACCAGTTTGTGTGTGTGTGTGAGAGAGAGAGAGAACAGTGCTTTCCATTTGGAATAGAGAAAAAGAGAGAGCTACAATATCTGGAAGACCAGGACCCCTTTTCCTTGCTATTCATTTGTTTTTAAAATCCATCTTCCTCCAAGGAGCTCAGTCATTCCTGGCAGAAGCACTGACCTAGGAAGACTGAGAGGTGGCGTGTACACTCGGAGGTGCTCAGGGCTGGCCCTTCCTTGCCGCCTAGGGTGCCAAAATCTCTGCTCAGCCTCTTCCCTGCCACCCGCCCACAGGCCGCCAGGCCAGACAGCGAGGCAGAGGAGAGGTGGGCAGCGACAATGGTGAGCATGGCAGCAGTGGGGAAGGAACACTGGGGGGCAATGTGGGGTACCCACAGCCCATCCCTGTGGCCAGGTGGCACTCTAGGCAGCCACCTACCTTACTGGGTTGCACTGGCCCTTTCCAGAACTCTTTCCTCATCACTGGGTTGCAGACAGTGCTCTGCTTTCAAGGTTTCTAGGTCATTGTTCTTGTCCCCCCTTATCTTCAGGCCAGTTTGATCTGGTGAACCCATGACAGAAGACAAGACTCACCAGAAAAGACAATAATTCTAGGAAAAGTTGAAGGCAATAGGAAAAGAGGAAGACCCAACATGAAGTGGATTGACTCAATAAATCAAGCAAGCCCTGTGTGGAGCTTATGGTAGTAGAGCATGCTGTCAAATCCTAGCCAATGTAGGGTTTTCAAGGCAAGTGAACAGAGGTGGTTTCCCATTACCTACCTCTGCATACCAACCCTAGACTTCCTTGGTGGTCTTCCATCCAAATACTAACCAGGGCTGATTCTGTTTAGCTTTCAAGATCTGACAAGACTAGGCTAGCCTGGGCCATCCTGATCAGACTATGTGGCACTTATAGGTGCCTTTAAATCTGTCAAAAAATAACCTCTCAGCAGCTCAGTCATTCTGCCTTCCGGCAGGACAATCCAGATTCTCCTCCATTCTGTGGTGGCAGGATAACTTTAGTTAGACTGCCATAATCTGAAGTGCTAGTAGAGAGTTCAAATATATTCTTGTCCAGAAAAAAATCATCACTCAACTCAAACATAAAACAACACCTTTATTAAATCTAATAATCCCCTGTTGATCAGATTGCTGCAATTAATTATTGCAGTTCCTTGGGGTACAGAAAAGAATCAAGCTTTGTGCCTGACCATGTTTAGCTTCCTACATTTTTAATTAAGTAATTTGTTTACTTAATTGAATCATTTGAATGACTTGTAACAACCCGTTTAAACCAGCATAAAAGTCAGAAAGACAATGCAAAAACCCATCCAACAGTGACAGAATCAATGGATGACAAAGCAATAACCATCAGGAAAAAAACAGCTGCTAAATCAATCTCTGCATTGGCAAAACAAAATTAACTGATCAATAAAACCATAAACCAGAGAGAATAACTATTTCCAGATCAGAGGAACCAATCCAACTCCTTATGTGGCAAAGGGTCTCAAAAGAAAAAGAACAAAAAAAGCTTGTTTTCAGAAGCTATTGAAAGCTTAGTAAAGTGAAGTCCATGTGAACACTCCTCAGCTGATAGCCCTGTACTAATGTTATAGCGAGCATGCATGCTGTGCATCTACAATGTACACATGTTTTTTTTCTTTTTGTACACACATGAAGTAAGTCTTGAATTACATTCAACTCTTGCATGGTTGAACATCTGATTTAAATCCCACATCGGTCCAGGTATTGATCTCAGTTTTATTTTCTGAAGTGAAAGCATATTATCCCTTTCTTACAAACCGATGCATGTCATATATGCAAGATGTGCATGGATTCACTGTGCCTTGAGCAGAGCTTTTTTTGTAGAAAAAGCCCAGCAGGAACTCATTTGCATATTACGCCACACCCCCTGACATCACCATAATCCCACAAAGGTTTTTTTTTGTAGGGAAAAAACCCACCAGGAACTCATTTGCATGTTAGGCCACACACCCCTGATGTCAAGCCAGCCGGAACTGAGTTCCTGTGCGTTCCTGCTTAAAAAAAAAAGCCTTAGCCTTGAGCCTGTTTCAGATGTTACATACACGTATATTGGGAGGCTGGCAAGCATGCAAAGAGCCTCCTGATACAGGCACTCCCAATGTTGCCTGAACAAGGATGATGGACATCTTTTGCAGGCAACAATGGCTTTGATATTAACAAACCAACCACTGGATTTCAAAGATCTCTGATTAGCATATATTGAAACTTATATGCATTCAAAATATATGCAAAAATGCATGCATCACCCCTGTTCAGACAACAAGGAGACTATCAGAAGCAACATAGGTAGCATGCATGCCTGGCATTCATAGCTGCCATGTTCCTGGTGGCTGTGGGCATAAATACCTGAACAGGGCTTGTGCACAGGGCTTAGTGCCTTCTACAGTCATGTTGCTGCTGCTGAGAAGTTGTGATATATGAAAATACAGTTTTTGTTTTAAATTCTATGTCATTGTGAGTGTGTTATTCCATTTTGCTTGCAAATCAGGAATAGGGTATTGATTCATGTTCCTGCTCTAAGGCTGTGTGTTCAAAACAATATCCACTGAATAGTATGGAGAAACAGGAATGGGGGCAACTGGTGTTAGGACAAAAGAGCTTATGCATTCTACACAGTTCTAAGTAATTAACAGAACTAACTGGGCAGGGACTCTACCATATTAGATTAATCCAACAAAGACAGGTATGAGAAGGATGAAGTACCGTAGACTGCTCCACTGTAATGGTTAGAATTAGGGTTGCCAAGTCCAATTCAAGAAATACCTGGGGATTTTGGGGGTGGAGCCAGGTGACATTGGGGGCGGAGCCAAGAGCAAGGGTGTGACAAGCATCATTGAACTTCAAAGGGAGTTCTGACTATACATTTAAATAGACCACACACCTTTTAAATGCCTTCCCTTCATTGGAAATAATGAAGGATAGGGACACCTTCATTTGGTGCTCATAGAATTGGACCCCCTGACATTTGGAGGGTATTTTGGGAAGAGGCACTGGATGCTATGCTGCAAATTTGGTGCCTCTACCTCAAAAAACAGCCTCCCCAGACCCCCAGATACCTGCAGATCAATTCTCCATTATACCCTATGGGACTCGATCTCCACAGGGAATCATGGGGTGCCCACAGACATTTCCCCCCCCGCCTCTTTCTGATGACCCTGAAGCAGAGGGAGGGCCTCCAAACTGGGGGATCCCCTGCCCCCACCTGGGGATTGGCAACCCTGGTTAGAATAAACGCACTATAATGAGCCATCTTGCATTACGCATTTTTATTGCTGGTGTTCTTTTACACCATTTCTATTATTTTCTATTGATATGTTGTATGCCACTAAAGTTTACAAGTGTAGCAAAAAAAAATTGGCCAAGGCAACAGAAAAGACCATGAATACCACTGTTTTGCATACGTGTTTTTTTTTTTTTTAAGTCAAACTAGCAGGGTTGCAAAATTTGGTAGCATTCCTACCAAGAAAGTTATCTCTGTTGTGGCCAGTCACTGTTTATCCAACTTCTTCAGTATTATATAGCCACTTCCTCATTGTTTGATGACTGCCCACCAAAGTCGGAATAAAGAGTTGGACACAATGCATTGGAATAAAATTGGGCCACTTTATTAACCCACAACATGAACAGCAAGGGCACCCCACCAGCGGCCTGGCCAGGGCTAGGGGTCACCGTGACTGCTCTCCTGCCATTAATGGGCGAGAGACCCAGCCCCTCAGCCAGAGCTGAGCAACTCAGCTCCCTCCAGGCAGGCCCAGCAGGGAGGCCCGCACCAGAGCGCCCAAACCCAGACGCACGTCTCGGCAGAAGGGCACCCTCTAGCCGAGCCTCCTGGACAGTCTGCATTCTCCAAACCTGGGTCTCCAAACCCCAAGGTCAATCATGCCAGACCCCAAAATTCCCCAAAAGGGGGATGCTTCACAGTCCTCCCCTAGCCGCATAGTGTCCTAAACCCCTAAAACCTGCCAACTAAAGTGACCACCTATTTAAAGGCACCTTCCCCAAGCCAATTCCAGAATCCACTGCACTGCTATGCAGGGTAGGCAAAAAACACACCCCAGCACCAGCCAATCAACCGGGGCATAAAAAATTCGGCTCCCCAAATGAGGCAACCAGCAATGCCTACATAACAGACAGGGTGGGTGGAAGGGCCGATCGACGAGGGACTGACACGAGGGGACGGGGAGCTAGCCGTTAAAGCGGCTAAACCCCGCCCCAGCAAAGTGCGCCCAAATGGGCGATCTCCGTCTCTTCCCGCCCTGGTGGGCAAACAGATCCAAGCAGCCTAGCAGCTATGCTGCAGGCTGCAAGATCAAGAATGCTTTTCTTTGTTAGTAAGAATAGTTCGTGAAATGGCAAGTCTGTATATTCTTACAACAGATTAATTTTATGACCTCCACTCAGTTTTTCTTATTCTCCTCTTGCTGTCAGCCTGCAATAAGGTTGCCTGGTTCTACCTTCCTGCTGGCCATGCGATTGGGGAGCATTCCTGGAGGGGGGCGGGGACATTGCGTCACAACCCTGCTGGGCAGCTGGCTGGTGGTAGGCAGACAGCCTGAAAAGTGGGGCACCCCACCTCAGCCTGGAGAATGGGAACCCTAGTCTTCAATGCAGGTAAAGCTGCACTTTGATCCAAAGGATCAAAATATGCTGTTACCTGGGGGTCCTCAACATGGTGCCCATGGGTGCCATGGGGCCTGCCAACACAGTTCCTGGTGCCTGCCAAGTGTTTTTAGAAAGTGGGTGGGCCAGATAGGGGTTTCACACAGCAGGGCGTATTCTGATTGGCTGCTGGAGATCCAATTAGCCATGCAGATTTTTTAAATGTTGCTTTGGCAACAGCTGCTGCTACAGCACAAGGACCTTTACTGCTTGACTGAAGGTAAATTGTGATTATACAACAAAATGTTCTAAAATAATATGTTTATTTTAAAAGGCATCCTGGTAAATAGGGCTTCTGGTTGAAATACTGACGTTAGAGTTAATTGAAGTTAGAGGTAACTACAACCTCGCCCCCTGCCATTTTGTGATTGGTCCTGGCTCCTGTGGTTGCCATTTTGTAGATGGTTCCACCTAAGGTTGCCAATCCCCAGGTGGGACACAAGCAACAAGAGGAAGCCATGGAAAAGACACCCACAAAAAACCTCAAAGGCTCATGGCTGCAATTACTGGCAAACGATTTTATGACCAATTAAAGAGTGTAATTATTCCAAAATTCAAAAGTGCAATATAAACATTAAAAGACAATTTCATATATGTTTGCTCATACAACTTTCACTTTGACCCGACAAACTTTCACTTTGCACCGGGAGAAAACAAATCCGCAGTTCCAAATACATTTAGCTCCACTGCAATCATTCCATAAATTCAGAGGCAAAGACCAGTGCCATTTTTCAGAGATTGTCAGTGGCAATGAAGCTGAACCTCAATTCCATTAGAAGAAGATGAAGAAGGTATTGGATTTATATCCCACCCTCCACTCCATTTCTCAGAGTCTCAGAGCGACTCACAATCTCCTTTATCTTCTTCCTCGACAACAGACACCCTGTGAGGTGGGTGAGTGGAGTTGAGAGGACTCTCACAGCAGCTGCCCTTTCAAGGACAACCTCTGCCAGAGCTATGGCTGACCCAAGGCCATTCCAGCAGGTGCAAGTGAAGGAGTGGGGAATCAAACCCGGTTCTCCCAGATAAGAGTCCGCACACTTAACCACTACACCAAACTAGCTCTCATTAATTGATCATGGGGCCGCAAGCTGGAGTTGGCTGTGTCACCCAGAGGCTTCATCAGATATTCCTGCTGGGGTTGTGCAAATCTTCAAGTATTTACACTTCATTCATTAGCATCTCGAGTCAAAGTTGCTGGCTCCTCCCAGGACGTCCGGTTGCACCGGGAGTTTGTTGGGTCAAAGTGAAAGTTGCATGGACAAGCATATATGAAATTGTCTTTTAATGTTTATATTGCACTTTTGAATTTTGGAATAATTACACTCTTTAATTTGTCGTATAATCGTTTGCCAGTAATTGCAGCTGTGAGCCTTTGAGGTTTTTTGTCTGAATCCCCAGGTGGGGGCAGAGGATCCCCCAGTTTGGAGGCCAGTCAGGCCCCCAAACATGGTGCCCCCAGTCAGGGTCATCAGAAAGCGGGGTGGGGGTGGGGAAGGGAAATGTCTGCTGGGCACTTCATTATTCCCTATGGAGACTGATTCCCATAGAGTATAATTGAAAATTGATCCCTGGGTATCTGGGGCTCGGGGGGGGGCTGTTTTCTGAGATAGAGGCACCAAATTTACAGCATAGCAATTAGTACCTCTCCTCAAAAGCTTAGCAGGACTGAATAAGCAGAAGACTTCTGCACCATATTGGATAACTTTTTTGGGGAAAGAACCTTTTCCCCAAGAGTTTTCTTATTGTTTGTAATTTTTAGACTTTGCTACCCACCTATTAGGCTCTGTTAGTTAGCTATGGTGCATACTGTGGGTATTGCAGAAAGGTAGAATTGCCTTAACTAAACAGAATGAATAAATAAACATGGCCTGTGTGTCAGATCAGATGTACCACAGCTGTTTGTTTAACACTGTCGCTGGAAACCAGTCATAGTGACATGCTCCGTCTCAAATAAGTGCTTTTCCATTGGGGGGGGGGATATTGCTTTTTGAAAATATGTAGCTACATCCTATTCAGTTTGCCCTCATGCTTGAATTACAAGGAAAGGGTATGACCAGAGACAGGATTGTGCCTGTTTGCATGGGGGCATTGAAACCAATATTATAGAAAATGTTGCTCTCTTTTTCTTTAGGCAGCGCATTAAACATTGGACGTGTTACCAGCAATGGCTTAGAGATTTAGGAAGTGCGTATCCTTGTTTTGCCAGGATTAGAGGTGAGAGTTAATTCTTTTATTTTGGTGACCAGTCAAGGCTAGATATAGTCCTTTTATGTCTGTTGAATGGATATATCTGGCTCTCCTTTTTCTCACAGCCTCAAGAGATTAAATTTTAAGAGAAAGGTAACAAGGATAAGGGGATAATAAGGATTCAGGAAAGCATCTGAGGGTTAGTTCAGAAGAACTGTTTACTTTTATCCGTCACATATCTAATGTGAGCTTTGTAGCTCAGTCGGTGAGGTCTGTATTCTTCCATAAATTTCCTGTGCCTGGGGGGGGGGCTCTCTCCATTATCCCCTATGGAGACTGGTTCCCATAGTGTATAATAGAGAATCAATCTGCAAGTATCTGGGGCTCAGATGGGGCTGTTTTTTGAGGTAGGGGCACCAAATTTTCAGCTTAGCATTTGGTGCCTCTCCTCAACCTCTCCACCCCCCCATTTCAAAAAGACTGGACTAGGGGGTCAATTCTATGAGCCCCCAAACATGGTGCCCCCATCCTCCATTATTTCTAATGAAGGGAAGGTATTTTAAAGGAGTGCGGTCTCTTTAACTATAAGGGCCAGAACTCCCTTTGGAGTTCAATCATGCTTGTCACAACCTTGCTCCTGGCTCCACCCCCAAAGTGTCCTGGCTCCACCCCCAAAGTCCTCAGATATTTCCTGGGTTGGACCTGTCAACCTTACCTGTGCACATGCAATGTTATTATTTCTCACAATTCACCTTTTTTTGGGGGGGGGAGTTGCTAAAACAAACTAAGGAGATTCACAACATCATTGCTTAGAGGGATAACAGCCTGCAGGTGGGGCCTGGGGTTTCCCCAGAATTCCAACTCATCTCCAGACTATAGAGATCAGTTCCTCTGGAGCAAATGGATGATTTGGAGGGGGGACTCTTTGGCCTATACCCCACTGAGCTCCCTGTCCTTCCCAACCTCCATTCCCAAATCTCCAGGAGGTTCCCAGCCTGGTTCTGTCACCCTACTGCCCCATCCCCCACCAGTGGCCAAGGAGGACATGGCAGTCCTAATCTTGACCATGAAAAATGTCCGCTATGCATTCTTGTTGTTGCTCTTGTTAAGGGTTTGTTTTAAAACCAAATGTTTGAAATGTCTCTGTCTTTCTCCAAAAGGCTCTTGTTAAATAAAACCACCTTGAAACCTAAAAAATATAGTCAATCCTAAAGGAAAACAGGTGTGTAATTCCTTTTACCATGCTGTGATCATGGAGGATTACTGTCTGCAGGGATGAATGATGTGATGGGTTATTGCATTACCGAGTAGTTGGAACAGTCTACCTAAAGTGTATCAATGCAAGCTATTTGCATTTTGAAATCAAGGACTTTTGTGTTAAGAGGTTCATGTCAAATTAGACTCTAAAAAGGCATTACAATAAGTGAAGGCTTGTGAGGAAGCTAAAATGGAAATGAATGTGTGATACCCAGCCTTAAATAGAACTAGGGTTGCCAATCCCCAGGTGGGGGCAGGGGATCCCCCGGTTTGGAGGCCCTCCCCCCACTTCAGGTTCGTCAGAAAGCGGGGGGAGGGGAGGGAAATGTCTGCTGGGAACTCTGTTATTCCCTATGGAGATTTATTCCCCATAGAAAATCATGAAGAATTGATCTGTGGGTATCTGGGGCTTGGGGGGGGGGGCTGTTTTTTGGGGTAGAGTTACCAAATTTTCAGTATAGCATCTAGTGCCTCTCCCCCAAATACCCACGTTTCAAAAAGATTGAACCAGGAGGTCCAATTCTATGAGCCCCAAAAGAAGGTGCCCCTATCCTTCATTATTTCCTGTGGAAGGAAGGAATTGAAAAGGTGTGCAGTCCCTTTAAATGTGATGGCCATTGAACTCCCTTTGGAGTTCAATTATGCTTGTCACAGCCCTGATCTTGTCTCCACCCTTAATGTCTCCTGGCTCCACCCCCAAAGCCCCCAGATATTTCTTGAATTGGACTTGGCAACCCTAAATAGAACTGACTCCGTTCAAACAAACAAGCCACGCCTGTATGGAATGCGCTATCTGTATACCTGTATCTAACATTCTGTCCTGTTGTGCTCTCCAACAAATTAAGACGGAGGACCCAGCATTGCAGAGAGAGCGACAGGACTGGGAAAACTGAGACAGGCTTGACTTAGAAATGGGTCATCAGTGCTCGATTATTAAGGACAGGCCTGAGTTACAACAAACCTCCAGTACAGAAACTAGGATTGCCAACTTTAGGTTGAGAAATTCCTGGAGGTTTGGGGGTGGTGTCTGGGGAGGTATGGTTTGGCGCAGGGAGGGGTGCTCAGCAGAGAAGTGATGCCACTTTAAACCCATTATTGTGAGTCCTCTCCTCTGCTGCCAATAGGAACAGCTCCCTGCCCTGCTCTAAGTCACAACCCTTCAAATACTTAAAGAGAGCAATGTCTCTACTCAACCTCCTCTTCTCCAGACTGAACATTCCAAAGTCCCTCAGCCTTTCCTCATAGGGCTTGGTCTCCAGGCCCGATCATCTTCATTGCTTTCCTCTGCACCCGCTCCATTCTGTCCACATCCTTTTTGAAGTGAGGCCTCCAGAACTGCACACAATACTCCAGGTGTGGCCTGACCAATGCAGTGTACAGCAGGACTTATGCTATTTGGATGTTAGGAACATAAGAACATAAGAGAAGCCATGTTGGATCAGGCCAATGGCCCATCCAGTCCAACACAATGAGCTTTTTCCCACACAGCTTACCGCGGAGCGAAGTCCCTCCTCATCGCGCAGCGTCTGCTCGGATTTCCCACCAACTGCTCCGCGGAAGCAGGAAGATCCGTGGCTTTTGCATCGGTAATGTAAACTGGGTTTTAGCGATTTACATTTGCAACACAAAAGGCTTGGCACTTCCTTCTTCCGCGGAGCAGTTGGTGGGAAATCCGAGCAGACGCTGCGCGGTGAGGAGGCACTTCGCTCCGCGGTAAGCTGTGTGGGGAAAAGCTCTCTGTCTCACACAGTGGCCAAAAAAACCAAGCGCCATCAGGAGATCCACCAGTGGGGCCAGGACAATAGAAGCCCTCCTCTGGGGGTCATGTTATGCCTCTGACAACCAGATTGACCTAGGTCTGAGATGCAAGGTATAACTAAATGTCACAACATTGAGACCCACTCTAAGTACAGTAAGAGTAACATCTCAAATGAGCCATTATGTATGTGGAGCAAGCCTAATTGTTATTATAGTCCTACACTCTAAGTTGGGGGTGGTGTGGACTGTGGCTCTTTCACACATATTGCGTGGCTCTCAAAGTCCACACCACCCTGTCAGCCGGCTTGGAGAAGCCATTTCTCTTTTTAAATCACCAAGCCAAGCCGCTGGCAGCTTGAAGAATGCATTTAAAGTTAAAGTTGCTTTCTTCCCACTTTTTCCTCCCTCTCCCGCCTATTTGCCTTCCTTCCTTCCCTTCCTCCTACATCTGATTGCGGCTCTCGAAGATATGTCTTGTGGCTCTTATGTCAAGCAAGTTTGGCCACCCCTGCTCTAAGCTAACATTGCTAAGGATTTGAAAAGAAGAATCTCTCATGCTGTGGTGCATTTGCAAGGCCTCAAGTTATTCCTGTTGTTTCCTTAACAGGGCTTTGAAAGACAGTTTTAAATGGTTGAAGGGAGAGCATTTAAAGGAAGAAGAAGAAGAAGAAGAAGAAGAAGAAGAAGAAGAAGAAGATATTGGATTTATATCCCGCCCTCCACTCCGAAGAGTCTCAGAGCGGCTCACAATCTCCTTTACCTTCCTCCCCCACAACAGACACCCTGTGAGGCGGGTGGGGCTGGAGAGGGCTGTCACAGCAGCTGCCCTTTCAAGGACAACCTCTGCCAGAGCTATGGCTGACCCAAGGCCATTCCAACAGGTGCAAGTGGAGGAGTGGGGAATCAAACCCGGTTCTCCCAGATAAGAGTCCGCACACTTAACCACTACACCAAACTGGCTCTCATGGCTCATGGCTCTAGAGTTGCCATCCTATGGTGTGCATGTGTGTGCTGGGGTTCTCCCAGAATTACAACTGATCTCCAGAAATCAGTTCCCCTGGATAAAATGGATGCTTGAGAGAGAGGACTCAAGGGCGTTATATCCTGCTGAGGGGTCCCTTCCCTCCCTAAGCATTCCTAGGTCCCATTGCCAAATACCTAGGAACTTCCTAAGAGCTGGCAGTCTTACTCTCCACCCAAAAGATTCTAATCACTGTTCCAAGATTATAAACTGACAACATTTCCTTCAGAAAGGTTCTTAAGAGGATGGCCCTTAGTTTCAGGTAGGCTCAGGTATTGTAATATCTCTGGGGTGTGTCAAGATTCTGTCAAAAAATTCCAAAGTTAGGGTTGTGCCAAAAAAAAAAAAGCCTGCATAAGAAAAATTAAAAGAGGGGGAAAATTAAATTTGTTTGGCTGCACCTATGTTTTAAAAATATTATCAATAAAATGAGAGCTATAGTCTGAGAAGCACATTCAGTTGCAAAAGACAAAGGATTGGATTTACTTTGGGGAGAGTGAACATTTCCTGTTGAGTCCCCCTGAAAATCACTGAGTGAGCTTAGGCAAGTTGCACTTTCTCAATCCTGCATCTTATATGATTGTTGAGAGCTAAAACTGGATCATTCTTAGGGCTACCAGGGCCCCTTTGGCTACTGGTGGGGGTAGAGTTGTCAGCTTTAGGTTGGGAAACTCCTGGAGATTTCAAGGAGGAGCCTGGGAAGAACAGGGACCTCAGTGGGGTACAATGCCATAGAGTCTACCTTCCAAACCAGCCGTTTTCTCCAGGGAACTGACCTCTGTAGTTTGGAGATGAGTTGTAATTCTGGGGATCCCCAGATCCCACCTGCAGGCTGTTGTCCCTAGATCAAAGCTTTTTTGAAAAAGCAGAAATGCAGTTCTGACAGGCTTGGTGGTGTCAGGGTGTGTGGCCTAATATGCAAATGAGTTTCTGTTGGTTTTTTCCTACAAAAAAAGCCCTGCCCCAGATCATTCCATTATGCTTTCTTGACTTTTCTTGGAGGAAAACTTGGATACAAATAATGATAACATGTAAAAATATATCTTAAAAGTTTACTCATTTTGTTCAACGAAGAGGACAGAAAAAGCAGTGTAAAGTTGTAACTGGAGTACAAATGTGCTATATATAATTGAATTTCAAATCCTCTCACATTCCCCTAGATTATTTCAGCACATGGTAGCAACAATCTTTAAGAAATAGAACACACAGCAAAGAAGAAAGCATGGCTGTGATATTTCTTGATATTTCTTGATACTCCCCAGCAACATTTTAAATAATACTGCACTACTGTGTATAAGAATTTTACGATATTTTGAAATCTGAACATCTTAAAATATTGCATCCCTCCGTGTGTGTTTAAATACTCAGATCTGCTGTGCTGATCTGAAGTGGCCACATCTGCTATGGATTACATACATGATGGAACCACCTTTCCACAAACTCAACAGGATTGCGTACAAAAGTTCTATAATGCACCAAGTCAGAATGGAACTTGCACAAGAGAAAAACACCCTTCTGGCACATAAATGTGTGTGTGGGTGTGAAGGGGGTGTTTGTAAACTGGTCAGCTACAGTAAAGGAAAAAACCATCATTTTGTAGATATATTTGCAGTTACATTATGTCGTGAAAAGCAGTTTCCTTGCCTGGTCCATTTTAAAAGCAGTCATTGGCGGGAAATGTTTGCAACTCGGCACTAAAAATATGATTTAGGAGGAAGCTGTATCCATAAGCACTTGCTGATATTTCCCTCCCTACCAAATTTGGTTTAAATGGGATTGTCTATATTTTAATGAAACCATTTTGCAGATTTCAAACATAGTTTTCTGGCACCCTGGGGAAAATGGAACAGATTATTTTTTTTTATGTTCAGTGAACTCCTTCCACTGACATGTTTCAATATAGCTGTTGTTCAGTTGGCACCTTGTTGCCATTTCTTTAAAAGAAAGTCTGACAGTCTGTGTGCTTAATAATTACCTCTTATTACCATATGCTCAATTTTCATAGATGTGAAACTTACTTTGAACAGTGATCTATTACAGAGAGCCTTCTGTCTGATCTAAAAGGCAATTTAGGTATATATAACTAGTAATTGTGGGACTGGGGGCTGGTTTTAGTTTTAGTTAGAATATAGTTTTTCCCCTTCCAAATGAGCTCTGTCTTTCTATGTCCACAATGCTGACAAACTGGTTTTGTGCTATGCAGTACTCCATGTGTTTGTACACTGTCAAGGTTTCATGGACTACAGAAACTGCATCTTATTAAACCTTTAGGCTGCTTCTCCTCAGAGGTTTGTAGCTTTGGGAGGAGGAGAAGAGATTTCCTTTTTATATTAGATCTCTCAATGTGATGAGAGAATGCAATTACTATTTAATTAGCCCATTTATATAACACACCGGCTGGCGCCTTATCATCCCTGATGGAGGCCGCAGCAGGCTGGGCATTGGAGATGGGCATTGGAGGCTATTGGTCTTGGGTGACTTCAATGTTCACGCCGATGACGCGGCCTCCAGTCAGGCGATGGACCTGGTGTCATCCATGGCGACACTGGGACTCTCCCAAGTTGTTTCAACGCCCACTCATCAGGCGGGGCACATGTTAGACCTGGTCTTCGCGGCGGGAGTTTTAGTGAACGATATTACTGCTAGAGCAGTGCCATGGTCGGATCACTATGCCCTTAAGGCTCGGGTGGATGTGCCACCCCAAACCTGTTTAGGCGGAGAGCGTATTTTAGCTCGCCAACGGAGCCTGATGGACCCAGAACGGTTCCTGACGGCTCTGCAGGATCCCGGGCCCCTTGGCGATTCCTTGGATGATCTTGTGGAGTCCTGGAATGATAGACTCTCCAGAGCCATCGAAGAAATCGCACCTAGGCGTCCTCTGCGCGCCCGTTTGAAGTCGACACCCTGGTATAACCAGGGGCTGCGACAACTAAAACGGGAACTCAGACGACTAGAGAGGCAATGGCGGCGTACTCGAGACGAAGTGACTCGAACATCTTATAGAGAGATTATGAAGTCCTATGAGGTGGCAATCAAAACCGCAAAGAGAACATACTTTGCGGCTGAGATTGCGTCCGCAACATCGCGCCCGGAACAACTATTTAATATAATTCAGAGTTTAACAACGCTGCCTCAGGGCAGACCAAATTTTAAAGAATTGGAGATTGGCTGTGAGGCTTTTGCGAATTTCTTTGCGGACAAGATCGCGTCGCTCCGCCTTGACCTCCCTGCCACATTGGAGGCAGTTAGCGAAACCGAGGCTCCGTGCCTGTCTTCGGATTGTGTTCTGGATGGTTTCAGCCCTCTCAGCCTGGAGGAAGTTGACAGGATCCTCTTATCTGCACGCCCAACAACCTGTAAATTGGACCCATGCCCCTCCTGGCTTATTAAATACTGCCAGAGGGAGCTTAGATATCCTGTACGGGATATCATAAATAGATCCCTGATGGAAGGGCAATTTCCAACACCGTTTAAAGAGGTGATGGTCCGTCCCCTCTTGAAAAAAACATCATTAGACCCGGCCCAATTGGCACATTATCGGCCGGTCTCAAATTTACCCTTTTCGGGCAAACTTATCGAGAGGGCAGTGGCGATGCAGCTACAGACCTTCCTGGATGACGCTTCCGTCCTTGATCCCCTTCAGTCCGGCTTTCGCCCGGGCCATGGGACGGAGACGGTGCTGGTCGCCCTAGTAGATGACCTGCAACGGCATTTGGATCAGGGCGGCTCGGCGGTGCTGATGTTGTTGGACCTATCAGCAGCGTTCGATACGGTCGACCATCGGCTACTGGCCCGCCGCCTCGCCGACACAGGGATTCAGGGGTTGGCCTTGCAATGGCTTTCCTCTTTCCTTGAAGGTCGGGGACAGAGGGTCACTATTAGGGATGAGCTGTCCTGGAGGCACACGCTTGATTGCGGGGTGCCTCAGGGTGCGGTTCTCTCCCCGATATTATTTAACATCTATATGCGTCCCCTCGCCCAGATTGCCCGAAGGTACGGGCTGGGTTGTCACCAGTATGCTGATGACACCCAGCTCTATCTGCTTATGGACGACCGGCTGGTCTGCGCCCCACAAAATCTGGACCGGGCGTTACAGGTTGTGGCTGGGTGGCTCAGGCTGAGCGGGCTGAGGCTAAATCTGGCGAAGACAGAGGTCCTTTACTTGGGCCGTCGGGGTCCGGGAAGGGAAATCCCCCTTCCGGTTTTTGACGGTGCACCGCTGATTGCGACGCATACGGTCAAGAGCCTGGGGGTACTACTGGAGCCTTCCTTAACAATGGAGGCCCAGATAGCAGCCACTGCCAAGTCCGCATTTTTCCATCTTAGGCGGGCAAGGCAGCTGGCTCCCTTCCTAGAGCGCGACGATCTGGCAACGGTGATCCATGCAACGGTCACCTCGAGGTTGGACTACTGCAATGCCCTCTACATGGGGCTGCCCCTGTGTCGAACCCGGAAATTGCAGCTGGTGCAGAACGCAGCCGCCCGGTTGTTATTGGGGCTCCCAAGATGGGAGCACATCCAGCCGGGACTCCGGGCTCTGCACTGGCTGCCAATACTCTACTGAGTTCGGTACAAGGTGCTGGTCATTACCTTTAAAGCCCTATATGGCCTAGGACCGGCCAACCTGAGGGACCGTCTCTTCCCACACGTTCCCCAGAGAGTACTAAGATCGGGAACTCAAAATCTCCTTGTTGTCCCCAGGCCAAAGGAAGACCGTTTGAAACTACAAGGGACAGGGCCTTCTCCATAATGGCCCCTTCCTGGTGGAACCAGCTGCCGGAAGAGGTAAGGGCCCTGCGGGACCTTGCTCAATTCCGCAGGGCCTGTAAGACAGTCCTCTTCCGGCTGGCCCACAACTAACCGGCACTGAACTTGAACTGAGTGTAGCTGTTATGAAATGTTAACCTTTTATGCTTAATTTTATATTCTATGTTAGTTTTTATATGTTAGTTTTTATATATTGTAAGCCGCCCTGAGCCACCTGGTGGGAAGGGCGGGATATAAATTACAAATAAATAAATAAATAAATATTTTCCTCTTTCTTCCGTTGTGGAACTTGACACTTTACTTACTCTTTCATTGTGGAACTTGACACTTTACTTAGAATTCCCAAATGGTCTCTCATATGGGTAACAACAAGGTCAGGGATCTCCAATATATTTGAGACCATGGCCACTTTGGAATTTTGAAAGCAGGCAGTGGGCGCTGCTACAGAATGGCCTTCACAGTGAACAATCACAAAATGGTGGCTATGAGGCAATTTCATCACAATATCTAAATCAGGGGTGTCAAACTCAGGGCCGGATCTGACATAAATGAAACCTTGCTGGGTCTGGCCATGTCGAGTTGGGCCAAGCCATGTTGGGCCGGGCCATGTGTGTATCTATTTAAGATTAGGTGTGTATCTATTTAAGATTAGGTAAAATTTTATAAAGAACACAGACAAACACAAATATATATATTTTTAAAAACTTAAAACATTAGCACTCATTGGTCTTCAAGTTGCTTTCTTTGTATTTCTCCCATGGAATCTAAGGGGCAGGGCAAAGGAAGCTCTGGCTCTTTCCTTCCTTCCTTAGGGGATGCGGGGGGGGGAGCCTCAGCCAATAGAAGGAAAAGAGGCTTGGCTCAGTAGCTCTGCTGTGCAATTGGGAGAACCTGGCAAAGCAAGCTTTTCCTCCCCAAGGAAGGAGCCTGTTGCTCAGGGGGGGGGGGAGGTGATAGGAGCCCTCCGGGGGCCTGATTTGACACCCCTGCTCTAAATGCTAGGAGGTTGTAAGCTAGCTTTCTACTACAATGGAGGCAGCTGTTTCTGACTCAAAGCTTATGCCTCATGGGTTTTCCTGAATCACCTTCTGAACTGATGAACGGGGAAAAGCCAGGATGAACTGTTGGACGGGAAAGAGATGTAATTAAACCCCTGCTTGAGTACCATGTTGTGCAGGGGCAATGAAACCCCTGTTTGAGTTCCATGTCAAGGATTCACTGAACTAGCCCAGTGCCCATGTAGGTTCACCAGAGTTGTAGATACCTTCCCACCATATGGTATAATCCACTTGTAAGGTTACCAACCTCCAGATGGAACCTGGAGATTTCCTACTATTAAGGCTAATCTCCACACAACCAAAATCAACTCTCCTGGAGAAAATGGCTGCTTTGGAGGGTGGACTCTGTGGCATTATACCCTGCTGAGGTCCCTTCCCGTCCCAAACCCTACCCTGCCCAGGCTTTAACCCCTGGGTATTTCCCAACTCAAAGCTGAAAAACCAATCCAATGGCTACAATCCACTGCCCCCTCCCCACTGTAATCAGCCTGGTTAAAACTGATGGAATTTGTTGCTCAAAAATTAAATTAATACTTCACTGTTGCATATTTTAGTTGGAGCTTCTACAGGAGGCAATTCATGACAGAATATACCCAATGTGGAGAATGAGAGCGATGCCAGGTTTTTTACTGAACGTTCTGGTACACTGATTATTGCTGCGGTAGTTTTGCCCTCTGAAAGAAATTTTCCATTCATTTTGATGGAGAAGAGCATTTGCACACATGCAAAGTGTTTCATAGGCAAACAGGCTTACCACTTGCCTGCCTGTGGAAAACTCCTACCCCTCACCCTCTATCACCCACATTTGAACAGCAGAGGAAGAAAAAAATAGGATATAATGTCTAGGAATTTTTCCTAATCTTTATCATCTTTGCTATAATGAACAGAGAAATTCCTAGAGTGCTGTGCAGAGGGCTGCAGCATCACCTCCAAATGATCACCCAGAAGTGATGTTACAGCATCTATGATACACCTCTGTCCCCATAAACCCCCTCACAAGCCTCTGGCATTGGCAGGCACAGTGCTGGCAGTCCTTTAGGGAGAGCTGCCCTTTCTACAGACCTGGCTGGGAATGTCCCCAAAAGCTCCATATGTTCGTCATATAAATGCAGCGCTCCGGATCGGTGGGATAAGTACTTGTTACAGCTGAGGCACATCATAAAATATAATGAATCTGTTTTCCAGCAGAGATCATAAAACTGGTTCCTACAAGTCAGCCTCCAGTGGCTGTGTGAACAAAGCAGACTGCACTGTGTTTGTATGGTGTAAACCTATAACCATGGAAAGATTAGGCCATTTTACTCCTTTGATTTCTGTAAAGTCCTGGACCTTTAGCATCTATTATTTCTTTTAGCCATGGAAAGATTAGTGTCTGCCCATCTCAGGACACTCTCATAGTGTTTCATATTAATTCTGTTTTGATTCCAGTAAATAGACCACATCTGTCTCTTCTATTAGCACCAGATTGTAATTACAGTTGGTAACTCTAAGTAAACACCACATCCATATAGTCAATCCTCAGTGGAAGAAAGTCTACAAGTGTCTGGACATAGTGAAGAATGTTGCTATCCAAGCAAAGGAAGCTACAACCACATCACAGAAGGAAGCCGTAAGAAGGTTCCAAAAGAAAAAAAAAAACACCATGAGATTACCTCAGAAATAGAAAGCTGTGAGGAAACATCGATAATAATGAGGCAAAACAGACTGACATCAAGAGCTGGAGAGAAAAGAGAGCATTAGGCAAAACATTCATTGAATGCCCGACATATATTAAACAGACAAGTGAATAGACCAGATTTCATGTTGTCATCCATTACCAGAACAGACACAAATGAGACAGCTACATTCTCCTACACTCGAGAGGTATTGGTAATTCATTCTTTGTTAGCCCTTCTGGAAGGGGCTCAATAGAGAAAGATGGCATGTGAGTAACAACAGCTGCACAAACTAAAATAGAGTGTATTGTGATATATTCTGGCATGAGATCATTAGCTGGGTCAGAATTTTTTTTAAAGTTGCAGTTTGATTTGGACAACCAAGGGGGGGAAAGCCCTGGAAATGAGAACTACCCCACCACGAGGAATCACCCACAGTGATGTGAAGGGGTTTGAGTCTTCTATTATTCTCTCTGCTTGAGGTTTTCCATAAAACCAGAGTGTAAAACTGAGAATGTAAAGAAAAAAAGAATCAAATCAAGGTTATTATTGTATCTACAGGAAAGAAACAAACGGTGGAGACCAAATAGAGAAAGTCTTCAATTATTCATGAAATTGTGCAGCTTTCAGAAAGAAAGAAAAAGAACCTGACTTGCTGTGAATGGCGCATGGATTTGGGGTTTTATGACTGGAAAGGCAACAGTGAAGTAGCAGAAAAATATTTTCATGCCATAATCCTTACATTTGAGAATATTGAAAAGAATTGCGTGAAGATCAATGAATAAGGATAATTGCAGATGAATAAACATTTGAGTAGCTGGTTTTTTGCACCCTTAAGGCATTAATGCCATTAGGAAACAGTTCTATTTTTATAACGGTTGACATTTCTATATTAAAAAAAAAGAGGATGCTCTTACAAAGAGAAGATGAATATCAGATACTTTGGTTAGGAATCCACATTATTTTGAAATGAAAGCCTCTAGCTTTCGGCATCACATATTTAACAATAGGAAAGAGAGTTGACTGAAGGGCATTATATGTACCGTACATAGATCGCAGTTCATCTATACTGCTTACACGACCTGCAGAGAAGGATGTATCCCCATCTCAGTAAAGAGGCATTCCGTCATTTTAATGAGCCTGTGATGAACATCCAGATGGGTCATTTGCCACAGTTATGCTAAAGGAAACCAGCTTTCTCATGCACATCTTCATTGCTGCATCGGAGAAACAAAATAAGATTATTTGAACTATGCAGCTGTACAGCTGGGGCCATGGCTCAGAGGAAGAGCATCTGCTTTGCTTGCAAATGGTTCCAGGTTCAGTCCCCAGCAACTCCAGCTTAAGTTGATCAGGTAGTAGGCAATGGTCAAGCAAGACATCTGCTTGGGATCCTGACACTTGCTGTCAGTCAGAGCAGATAAGACTGTCTTTGATAGAGCAGTGGTCTCAGGCAGCAATACCAGGGCTTTTTTTTCGAGCAGGAACGCAGTTCCAGCTGGCTTGGTGTCAGGGGGTGTGGCTATCGGTGCGTGTGTGTGCAGAGGGTGGAATAGAGAACTGTACAAGAGTATACTCCGGAAAGAAGGTGAGCCACACACCAGCATCTAGTATAACAGTAGTGTATTTACAAACTATATACAGTACAACTAGTGAGGTGAATATTCTTAAACTGAGTGACAAAGTGCTCCGCCAGGAACAAACTCTCGACTGAGAGGAATACAGACTGGCATTGCAATCCTTATATATACAAGTCAGCCAATCACGGCAGTCCATATAGTTGCTGACTTCAGCAGGTACTTTCCCTTAGTCACAGTCCTGCCAGAACCGGCTTGCTGACAAGGTTAATCTGACCTGACCTGTCAGATAGATCCACCTGCTTCTTTCTTGCTCCTGTCATGCTGTGGAAGGAGGACTCAATACATCAACAGTGGCCTAGTATGCAAATAGCTCCTGCTGAGTTTTTTTTTCCTACAAAAAAGCCCTGCGTTTAACAATGGTGATGTCAGGGGTGTTTCCTAATATGCAAATGAGTTCCTGCTGGGCTTTTTCTGCAAAAAAAGCCCTGAGCTAATATTACCATATGATGATACGGAATATTCATATATTATATGATATGACCAGATAATATATATTCAGAGTGGCCAAACCATGGCTCAGGAGCCACAAGTGGCTCTTTCACACATATTGTGTCGCTCCTGGAGACTGCTTACTCTCGAGTAAGGATGTGTAGATCAGGACCTCAGACAACTATTTCCACCATGTGTGAAGTGGGGAAGGAGGGGGAAATAGGCAGGCTTGCAAGCTCTTCTCCTTCACCACAGACACCTAGAGCAGGGAAACAGAGCACAAGAGCCAAGGGAGAAAAGCAAGAGCATAGAAGAGGGAAGCCGCTGACTCCAGCACCAAGTCCAGTATGACGAGTTTTAATAAAAACGTATGTTGTTCATGTAGTGGTTCTCAGACATCTGACATTTATTCTTTGTGGCTCTTACATGAAGCAAATTTGGCCACCCCTGATATATATCAGGCAGCTCTGCTGCTGCACTATTGATATATCTCACAATCACATTTCCCATCACATCAATTAATGTGTATGTAATGGTGAGCTATTTTAATAATATTCCTCTACAAACCAATAATGCAACCTCAGCAGGGAGACAGTGTGTGGGGGGGGGGCAGGGGGGAAGAGATATTTTAGTTCCATGGCAGGGAAAGGTGGCTGTCTTCCAAAAAAGACATTAATAACTGTTCTCCAGACACCTGGGAGTTCATTTGTTTATCCAAATCCTCAGTCCATTAAATAAGGTAGAATAATGATTCCTTTCTTGAGTTTATCCCAGTTTTGTGTTATTCATAAATTACTATTGTTTTATTGCTCTGGATTATTACTTTTATTGACCTTTTGATTGGAAGCAGAGCTGATTACTGTGGACTGTTTTGCTTTGGCTGTGGTGTAATTAGTTATCATTGGATGCATATTTGGCATACTATTATTAGGTGCCTTGGGGCTTTTTGAGGGGAGAGAGGTAAGGTATAAATGTTTGGTTTCAAAAATGAAATATGCCTCCATTGCTTTTCGTGCAGCAATAAACAGAAATGTATAATCAGAAACAGTATTTCCCTCTTCAGTCTTGTGCCTCTGCTTAGAATGGAAAGTTACAGAAAAGTATGTGTAACCACATTTGTTCACACTTAAGAAGTTCAGAACGTCAGACTTTTTAATGATAACCCTTCAGATGTGCATGGCTAATACTGCCACCATCTTTTTTGATGATACCATCAGGCTTGTAAGTTGCAGAGATCCACTATGGGCCCTGGTACTAACTCTGTCCCCCTCACACCGCTCAAACTTGATCCAGCCACCATAAGTCACATGATTTGCTCAATTTCATTGGTCTCCAAAGTGAACAGGCCTGCTGGAATTCCATCCTCCACCCCCTCTGCTTGCAACCATTAGTACTCACATGTCTAATAATTGATTCTGATTATTACAGCTGTCCCTTTTCTGCAGCCATTGGCATGATAGGTTAAGGAAGGTGACTGTAGGGATGGTGAGAATACTGGCAAGGACAGAAGGTTGAAAAAGGATTCCTCCCAAGACACATTTGGCTCTGCGGGTTAGATCCTTTGATGCCCTTCCACTAAGCTGGATCCTTTGACTTATTTAGGTAAGACTTCCTCCATTTTAGAATGGTTTTTTTTTTCCGAGTGAGAAAACTTTGTTGAAAGCAGTCTTTAACTGTTAGAAGAAGAGTTGGTGGATGGGAGTCAAAGAATCCAACTGGGTGGGAGTCATAGGACCTAAGTCTATGTTGCCTCATGAATCCAAATAACCAGAAACACAATCTATGTAGTAGCTTTCATCGGGACAAGCTCAGCGACACATAACAGTGTGCAAACTTTTGAGTGCCCCAGAACTCTCCATCAGGCCAAATGTTACAAAAATATTTTATAATTTCAATTTTTTTAAAAAAATATTACTTTTTTAAGTTCTGGGAAACTTGAAAGCTTGCACACTGTTATGCAACTTTGAGCTGGTCATTTGAGCTGGTGCTATTACATGATTGTGTTTTGGCTTCTACTTCTGGACCAACGCAGCTGTAAACAATGCCATTGTTATCCCTGCTTAAAAACATTCGCTGATAATGAAACAGCAAAACAGAGCGCTCAGCATGTAGAAATTAGCAAACCAAAAGCAATGCGGAGACTATATACCATCACTAAAGCAAATTATATGGACTATCATATTATGTATATAATAAAGCAATGGTTTATGCCAAAGCTGTAAGTTGTAAATCTTGTCTCTTTTTTCCCCAATATATCCTGAAATCACATGCTGTTGCTACTTGTAGGATATTAGATTTACAATTTACAACTTTGAACATATGAACATATGAAGCTGCCTTATACTGAATCAGACCCTCGGTCCATCAAAGTCAGTATTGTCTACTCAGACTGGCAGCAGCTCTCTAGGGTCTCAAGCTGAGGTTTTCCACACCTTTTAGCCTGGACCCTTTTTTGGAGATGCCGGGGATTGAACCTGGGACCTTCTGCTTACCAAGCAGATGCTCTACCACTGAGCCACCGTCCCTCCCTAACAAACTGTTGTTTTATTATATACATAAGACTTAAATTTTTTGTCTGCAAACCTTTGTGAAGCAAAAGGCTGCTAGCGCCTTTAAAGTTTAACCCTTGAAAAACTGCTGTACAGAAAAAAATATTAACGATTTATTTTATTGGACTATGTATTGTTTATACTCCAATGTAAATTATTATCAGAATTAGGTCATGGCCTGTGTGCAACATTGATTGTGCTTTATAAAATCTTCATTATTTAATATATTTTGCATTGATAATGTGCCTGTCTTCAAGTATTGTCTCCTGATGTATGTGTCCTATAGGATAAATCATGGCCCCTAATTGTGCTTGTAAATGTAAACGATATTTTATTATGTATGATGTATTCATTTCTGCTGCCCACATTATTCATCTTGTGCTAATACACACACCTTAAGCCTTCTCCTTCTTACAGAAAGCTGATTGTTTGTTTCTAGACATACATTTGTTTAGCAGGCTGTCCCATATATATATATATATATATATATATATATGTGTGTGTGTGTGTGTGTGTGTGTGTGTGTGTATTTTATTCAATGCAGTTTCACCCAATATTTATTTTGTATCCATGAATTGCTGTCACTGTCAGTATGACTCTTAACAAGCCTATTTTAATTCTCAAAAATCAAAAGTGTTTTCTCCAAGGAAAATAAAGAAGAATAAAGACATTCAGAATAAAGACATTCAGTGGAATCAAATGGTGAATCTTTTTCCCAGGACCATATTACTTTTTTCCAGGACCATTCACTTTAAACCCACACCCAGGAGAGGAGGTATCCCTCGGAGGAAGTTTCAGGTTGGCAGCCTCCAGTCAGCCAAAGTTAAAACTGTCTTCCAGGCAAAACTCCTGTCAAGAATTGAGGACCCCAGTTGCCCCACAGACCCTTCTCCAGAAGCACTCTGGGAACACCTAAAAACTACCATCCTGCAGATCTCTGAAGAAGTCCTCAGGTTCTCCACAAGGAAGAACAAGGACTGGTTTGACGAGAACAATCAAGAGATCCAAGAATTACTGGCGAAAAAGAGATCTGCCTACCAAGCACATCTTGCTCAGCCCTTCTGTCCCGGGAAAAAAGCAACCTTTCACGCTGCATGTAGCAACCTCCAGCGCAAGCTTCGAGACATTCAGAACGAGTGGTGGACCAAGTTTGCAGAGAGAACCCAGCTGTGTGCAGACACTGGTGATTTAAGAGGGTTCTACGAAGCCCTGAAGGCAGTATATGGCCCATCATATCAGGCTCAGGGTCCCTTGCATAGTGCAGACAGCCAAGTGCTCCTCACAGACAAGGCATCCATACTGAACCGGTGGTCAGAGTATTTTCAGGTTCTCTTCAGTGCCAACTGCATAGTTCAAGATTCAGCAATCCACCTCACCCCACTTCAACCAGTGAAAACAGAGTTGGATGAGATACCCACTCTAGAAGAGACTGTTAAAGCCATCAAGCAACTGAAAAGTGGCAAGGCAGCAGGAGTTGATGGAATCCCACCAGAGATCTGGAAGCATGGGGGCACAGTACTACATAGCACACTTCACAAAGTACTTGTCACCTGCTGGGAACAAGGCAAACTACCACAGGACTTTCGCGATGCAATCATCATCACTCTACACAAGAACAAAGGGGAAAAGTCAGACTGCTCCAACTACCGGGGGATAACCCTGCTCTCCATCGCAGGCAAAATCCTTGCCAGAATACTCCTGAACAGACTGGTGCCCACCATTGCAGAAGAACTCCTCCCAGAGAGCCAGTGCGGCTTCAGAGCTAACAGGAGCACCACCGACATGGTATTTGTTCTCAGGCAGCTCCAAGAGAAATGCAGGGAATAGAACAAGGGTCTATAAGTGACTTTTGTCGACCTTACCAAAGCTTTCGATACCATTAGCAGGAAAGGCCTGTGGCAAATTTTGGAACGTTTAGGATGTCCCCCAAGGTTCCTCAGCATGATCATCCAGCTACATGAAGACCAGCGAGGCCAAGTCAGACACTGCAACGACCTCTCGGAGCCCTTCCCAATAGGCACAGGTGTAAAGCAAGGCTGCGTTCTCGCGCCAACTCTCTTTACGATCTTCTTTAGCATGATGCTTCAAAGAGCCGCAGTAGATCTAGATGATGACAATGGTGTCTACATCTGCTATCGCACCGATGGCAGCCTGTTCAACCTGAGGCAACTAAAGGCCCACTCCAAGACAATGGAAAAACTCATCCGAGAGCTACTGTTTGCTGATGATGCTGCACTCTTCTCCCACTCGGTATCAGCTCTGCAGTATATGACGTCCTGCTTTGCAGAGGCTGCCAAGCTATTCGGCCTAGAAGTTAGTCTGAAGAAGACAGAAGTTCTCCACCAGCCTGCACCCCAGGAAGATTATTACCCTCCCTGCATCACTGTGGGTGAATCAGTACTGAAGACAGTCCAGCAGTTCAGCTACCTGGGGTGCATCATCTCCTCAGATGCCAAGATCGACAAGGAGATTGACAACAGGCTGGCAAAGGCAAACCGTGCATTTGGCCGACTGCACAAAAGAAGAAGAAGATGATATTGGATTTATATCCCGCCCTCCACTCCAAAGAGTCTCAGAGCGGCTCACAATCTCCGTTACCTTCCTCCCCCACAACAGACACCCTGTGAGGTGGGTGGGGCTGGAGAGGGCTCTTACAGCAGCTGCCCTTTCAAGGACAACCTCTGCCAGAGCTATGGCTGACCCAAGGCCATTCCAGCAGGTGCAAGTGGAGGAGTGGGGAATCAAACCCGGTTCTCCCAGATAAGAGTCCGCACACTTAACCACTACACCAAACTGGCTCTCATACTAGAGCAACAAGCATCTGAAAAAAGGCACAAAGATCAATGTTTACAAAGCGGTTGTGATGACAACCCTCATCTACGGCTCCGAATCGTGGGTTTTATACCGTCATCACCTGCGACTCCTTGAGTGCTTTCATCAGCGCTGCCTTCGCACCATCCTCAACATCCACTGGAGTGACTTTGTGACCAACACTGAAGTCCTCAAGCTGGCGGAGGTTACAAGCATCGAGGCATTGCTGTTGAAGACGCAGCTGTGCTGGGCAGGGCATATTTCTAGGATGGAAAACCACCGCCTTCCCAAGATTGCCCTGTATGGCGAACTCTCCACTGGCCATCGAAATAGAGGGGCACCAAAGAAGAGGTACAAGGACTCCTTGAAGAAATCCCTTGGCACCTGTCGCATCAACCATCACCAGTGGTCTGACCTAGCCTCAGATCTCAAAGCATGGAGGCACGCCATCCACCAGGCTGTCTCTTCCTTTGAGAACGCACGCATAGCTGGTCTTGAGGACAAAAGGAGATTGAGGAAGAATCACACTGCTACAGCACCAACCCCAAATCAGACTTTTCCCTGCAGCCACTGTGGCCGGACCTGCCTGTCCCACATTGGTCTTGTCAGCCACCAGCGAGCCTGCAGCAGACGTGGACTACTGCACCCTTCTTAAATCTTCGTTCGCGAAGCCAAGCTGAGAGAGAGAGAGAGAGATTACTTAAGGCAAGAGGCTGGGAGTTATGTGTTCAAGTATTACTCCGCAAAAATGTTCTGTCAAATGCTACCATGTTAAGGAAAAATGTTCATCTCCCCCCCCCCCCACCAACCCGAAATGCCATTTTAATGTGTTCATTGAGTATTTTTGTGTGCCTTTAAAAACATGCTTTCCTGAACTACAACCCAGGTGGTACAGTCTAAGAAAAACCATCCTACTTGATTCTAGAGACTGGGTTGGATCTTGCCAGGTTTTTCGTTCATTCAGTTTTTCACCTAATTCTTCTCCTTACTACAACACGAGTTCCACATGTCTTTTATCTATGCAGATTCTATGATTCTTACCATAGCCTTCCTGGTAATCAAAGGACATTCCTTTCTCCCTTTTTCACCAACAAAAAAAACTGGCTGGATCCAACCCAGTGTAGGAACAGACCTTGATTCTTGTAAGTGTATGAATAGGCCTTGCTCCTACGCACGGCTTTTTTTGTAGAAAAGGCCCAGCAGGAACTCATTTGCATATTAGGCCACACCCCTGACATCACAATTGTTTTACAGGGTTTTCTTTATAGAAAAAGTCCAGCAGGAACTCATTTGCATATGAGACTACACCCCCAGGTGCCAAGCAAGCCAGAACTGCGTTCCTATGAGTTCCTGATCAAAAAATGCCCTGCTCCTACGAGAGCTGAACTTCAGTTATGTATTATGTGAACCAGGGCTTTTTGTAGAAAAAGCCCAGCAGGAATGCATTTACATATTAGGCCACACCCCCTGACATCAAGCCAGCCAGAACTGTGTTCCTGTGCATTCCTGATGTGAACACACACACATAATGGTAGGCAACAGGAATGTAGCAGCAACCTCTATTCCCATAGAATCTCTTCTGTGATTGGGAACTCTAAAAGAGGAAATAACTCCATGAGGTTTTAAGTTAAATGGCAACTAGTTATTGGTTTGTAACCAGCCACAGTGTTCCAGAGATGGAAGAGCACTTCCGTCTTTGGAAAGGAGGATGGCAACTTCCACCAATCCCCCTAACACTTCAGACCTCCACTTTGCCCCCTATTTATTTCTAAGAGTCCTCTAACTCGGGAACAAAATTTTAGGGGTTCACTGGCAATTCTCCCTCTAAGCTGTAGAGTCTCGTGAGCAAAAATTCTACTTTGTGAGCTATTGGCATTAAAGTTGTGAGCTACTGCATAAATTAGTTTGCTCTGGAGCCATCCTTCCTGAGCCAAGACAAAAAATGTGCGATCCGGAGGCTAAAAACCTGTGAGCTAGCTCACACTAACTCAGCTTAGAGGGACACACTGTTTAGTGGGCAGCAGAGGGAGTGGGGCTGTTCTGCTCTATGAGGTCTACTCTGCAAGAAGACCATGTTGGGTCCCAACTGTTACGTTTATGAATTCATGCTATATCGCTCAGAGCAATAATGTTAGTTTAAACTTGATCTTCAAGTATTATTCCTACATTTCTTTAGAATTGTTCATTATATGCGATCTAGTAAAATTTGCATGTGCTGAACATTTCCCCTGCCTTTTGCTATAACAATAACAACAACGGGGTATTATAGTATGGTTTGTACAAGCCCGAGGTCAAGGAAGCCATAAAAGGCAGGAAAGTTTCTTCTGCGCATAAACAAGAGAGAGCACTAGCTGAGCAAAAAGAGAACTGAAGGAGCGCATTGCTAAAACAGTTTGGACAAACAGTGAGAATGTATTTAAATACACCTGGAGCAGGAAACTGGGCAGGGAAGCAGCAGGGTTGGGGCCCTTGACAAAGGAGGGGGGTGGATTGCTAAAGGATGGCAGGGAGGTTACTGAGAATCTGAACGAATTGGTTGCGTTGGTTTTCAGTGCTGAAACTGTGGCGGTAGTTACCTACACCAGAGCTGCTGCTTTCAGGAAGAACGTCGGAAGAACTGAGGGAGAGATGAAGAGAGATGAAATTCTAACACTGATGAACTAAGTAATCACTGGATCCCAGTGGCTTATGCCCAAAGAATAAAAGTGTGACATTGTCATTTTTCTATGAGAAAGATGCAATTTACAGTGCAATCCTGTGCAGCTGCATTCTAAAAACACAGAGAGCTTAGACTGGAGTAGTAAGATATGATTGCACTGCCAGTATAACATCCTTAAAATGATGTACGGTGCAGTCCTGAGTAGAGTTGCACCATTCTATCCCCACTGACTTCAATACTGAAAAGGGTGCAACTCCGCTTAAGGCCGCACTGTTAATTTATTAACTCATTATAATGTTTGTTATTTTTTTAACATTGTTTGATGTAATAAATAATTTTAGCACTGGGGGATTTTAATGCACCCCAGGCAATACTCTCCCTTCTTTGAAACCAGGGAACTTATGCTCCTGCAGCCCCAGGAAGAATCTTATTGATTCCCCAGACTTCTGCTCAATAATAAATTATCTCCCAGGGGAATGCTTAAGAATCCTGCTGGTTTCCCCTTCAGGCGGCTTTGCAGAGAGCTAGCTAGAAAGGCTGGAGAGGGAGAATGAAGTCCAAAGGAGCTTTTTGAACGAATCAGCACAGAACAAATCTGCCATCCATTCCTTGTTACAGTTCATCTGTTTGTCAGCTAATTTGGGGAACGGATGGTACTGAGCTCCAGTAACACTCTTTTGCCTGGCAGATATCTAAATGATTGAGTTCCCATAAGCAGGCCTACTCAGGAGTTGTTCCATGCTATTCAATGGGGCTTACTCCCAGGAAAGTGTGCTTGAATTTGCAGCCCAAATCAACCTATATTAGGGCTGCCAGCTCCAAAGTGGAAAATATCTGGAGATCTGGGGGATGGAGCTTGGTGAGGGTGGGATTTGGGGAAGGGGGGGGGGGACTTCAGCGGGGTATAAGCTGGTTCTGGGTAGCAAATAATAATAATAATGCCATAGAGTCCATCTTCCAAAGTGACCATTTTCTCCAAGTGAACTGATCTCGTCACCTGGAGATCAATTATAATATCAGGAGATCTCCAGTCACAACCTGGAGATTGGCGACCCTAACATTCATGTGTGTGCTCATGTACCCTCACACACACTTGAGAGTAAGTTCCCACTGAATGCAATATAACTAACTTTTTAGTAAATATATGTGAGTTCGGGCTGTATATGATAATTGACTTTTCAATCTGGTACATAGCAGCCCATGAATACTTTTCCATTTATTAATATGGCTTGTTTTAACATTGATTATTTTTTGTTGTTGTTTTTTTAATTTCATTCTAGCCTTTTACTTTGTGAGTCACTTTGAGCAGGTCTCTGGAGAGGCAGCAGGTACATTTTCCAAATAAACAGCAATACAACAGTTAAAGGCCTGGATGTGTTTTAATTGCAAAAACAGCAACGCTTTTTAAAGCATATTGGTTACATTTTTATATCTTATAATTGCCACGGATATGTATGGCCCTAAAGAATAATTGTATGCCGTTTCCTTGAACAGCATATCATCTTTTCCCATTACATTGCCAGAGTTCATGAATTAGATTCTCTTCATTTTTATTACTGGTGCTGAAATGTGTTTGGGCCATGTTTAACGTTTCCCAATCTCCACCACTCAGCCAACTCTTCTTTCTGCTTTTTTAAAAATAGACCATTTTATTTAGACTCAGTTTTGCCTGCATTTTATACATTCTATATATTCTATAAATTTCCATTCTATGCGCTCCTGAAAATGTCATTGTTTGAAGTCACCATGAGGTTTTAGACAAGAGCTTCAATTTTTCATGTCCAGCTTTACCTTTGCTCCAAAAATGAAAAGATAGTGCAAGGAGGAATAAACAACATCCAATAAACTACAGTGATGATGAGGGAGTGCTTTGAACTTCTAGCTCATATCTTTTCCCAGTCTTATTTAAAAAAAAAAAAAGAAGAAGCTCAGATGCTCACATAGCTTTATAGGTTGGCTGCTGCAATGACTCAACAGTCTGGGTATTTCCAAGGTAAGATCGATATGTTTTGATCTTGGTCCCAGGTTAGCAAAAACAGGCTTGTAAATAAACCTGGAACTCAAGACACATGTTCCCGGATTTATTTGTAATAACCCCATGTGCTTCGTACTACTCAACTGATGTTTACAAGCCAACCTATTTATAATTGGAATAGCTAAACTGGGTTTTGTGATGGCTGGTGCCATGCAGGCTAGGGAAAGTGGCTCCATTCCATCAGGGGACATCCAAGTTGGCCATGAACTGCATGCTTGCACTTAGTAGTACTAAACTTCTATAACTGACTATATTCAATTAAGTTAGAAGGTTTTGCCCCTTAATTCTCAGTTTTTGCAGTAGAATTGAGAAAATCTCTTCCCAGAGATAGATAGATAGATAGATAGATAGATAGATAGATAGATAGATAGATAGATAGATAGATAGATAGATAGATAGATAGATAGATAGACAGACAGACAGACAGACAGACAGACAGACAGACAGACAGACAGACAGACAGACAGACAGACAGACAGACAGACAGACAGACAGACAGACGGCCGGCCGGCCGGCCGGCCGGCCGGCAGGCAGGCAGGCAGGCAGGCAGGCAGATCCATCCATCTTCAGGGAATGCCCTAAAACATACATATTTGTTTAAAGAAATTAAAGTTCTTGCCAATCCCTTGATTATTTATTTATTTATTTATATTTATCTATGACTTGTATCCCGCCCTTCCCACAAGTGGCTCAGGGCGGCTTCCAGCAATTGATCAACATAAAAATTAAACAATATTTAAATATATAAACCATTAAACAGTTAAACAGTTAAAACCTTAAAAACCAGTAAACGTTCCAAATACATATAAAACATATAAAACAGAAGTCTGGCAAGCTACATTGAGTTCTCATCTTAGCTAGGTGTAGGCTAGCCGGAAGAGGGTCGTCTTACAGGCCCTGCGGAACTGGACAAGGTCCCGCAGGGCCCTCACCTCCTCCGGCAGCTGATTCCACCATGTAGGGGCCATAACGGAGAAAGCCCTTTCTCTGGTGGATTTCAAGCGGGCTTCTTTTGGCCCAGGGATAGTGAGGAGATTTTGTGTTCCCGACCTCAGTACTCTCTGGGGAACATGTGGGGAGAGACGGTCCTTCAGGTAGGCAGGTCCCAGGCCATATAGGGCTTTAAAGGTAATAACCAGCACCTTGTACCGGACTCGGTATATCACTGGAAGCCAGTGCAGGGTCTGAAGACCCGGCCAAATGTGTCCCCACTTTGGGAGACCCAATAACAGCCGGGCCGCGGCATTCTGCACCAGCTGCAATTTCCGAGTTCGGGACAGGGGCATGTAGAGGGCATTGCAGTAGTCCAACCTCGAGGTGACCGTAGCATGGATCACTGTTGCTAGGTCGTCGCGCTCCAGGAAGGGGGCCAACTGCCTTGCCCGCCTAAGATGAAAAAACGCGGACTTGGCAGCGGCTGCTATCTGAGCCTCCATCTTTAGGGTAGGCTCCAATAGCACCGCCATTATGAACTCACGTCAACCATTTTAAGTAGAATCTTTGGGTGGGATCAGATGGCCTGGTTGCCATGGCAGCCTCTAGGCTTGCAATACATGTTGCAGTGATCAGATAGTGTCCCATTGGCCGGCGACACAAGCATAGGCTGTACACATGCTAAGAGGAGTGATCACACTACTCCTGTGCTTCCATAGCATGCCTAAGATGATCACATGGCCAGAAATACACCATGGAAGTGCCACAACCAGAGCTATTTTGAGCAGGAACATACAGGAACACAGTTCCAGCCGTTTTGGCATCAGGAGTTTTGGCTAATATGCACATGAGTTCCTGCTGGGCTTTTTCTACCAAAAAAACCCCTGTGTGAAACAATGGTGACATCAGGGGTGTGGCCTAATATGCAAATGAGTTCCTGCTGGGCTTTTTCTACAAAAAAAGCCCTGGCCACAACAACTTTAATCTGTTCCTGTCCTGTCTTAGGATGAGGTAAGGCTGAATGGGCCATGTGGGGCAGATGTGTGCATGTGATCATGCACATTAAATCTGGAGGTGGAGGTGGTGGGCCAAAATGCCTGTCTGATCTCACCCTTTGTTTGTGTGGATTTTCAGTAGTGGAAACCAGTGGCTTCTTATTTCATGGTTCTTGCTGTTGTTATCAGTTCTTTTTAGATGTAACAATCATGTGTGCCAGGAGCTTTTTTGAAAAATATGATTGTTTTTAAGTCAGGCTAATGGCATGCCCCCTTGAGAACTGAAGTCTAGGAATCCAGTAGTTCTTTTTAGACTTTACAAACACGAATACCAGGACACTACCACTGGGATTGCCCACTACACATAGTGCAATACATGCTTTTTGCTATTTTGTGTGAATGGGACAACATGCAGATTTTTATGGGTTGCAGGCAGCCAGCTTTCCCACACAATCTCACCTATTTCTCCTTCTTATTAAAGCCCATATCCCACATGATTTCGCCTATCCAGCTTCCATGATCCCAAGCTTGTCATTTTTTAGCAGCTAAAGGGGACTACCCCTACCCCTACCCTTGGATCCACTACTGTGTCTGTATGGCTTTGGTACATCTAGATTTGAGTCCAGTAGCATCTTAGAGACCAACGAGATTTTTAGGGTACAAGCTTTTGAGAGTCAAAGCTCACGTCATCAGATCTGGATCAGTATTGGACTAAAGGACCTTTGACTATTGCAAGCTTATATCCCAAAATCTTATTGGTCTCAAAGGTGGTGCTGGATTCGTATCTAGCTACTCTCCTGCAGACCAACACAGCTACTGTCTAAAGTTTTGGTACGTTACATGAAATCCCAGATTTGGTATGTGCATATCAAAGCTATATGGTCATGCTGGGCAGTCATAATTTTTCAGTCTAATGTATGCCTTGAGGTGGTGGCACAGCCCAAGTGGAACATTTCCATCCATGAAGTTTATGCACGAGGGGTGGGAACAAACAGTGATAAACAGATATCTGACACCTTCCTTGAGAATAAAGTACATGTTATCCTTCCTGATCTGTGATTAGGGTGACATTGTATCAACACCGTGGTCAACAGCTGTGTGTTTGGACTATTTCGAACCGCAAACAGGCAAGCTTCTAAGTATAAATTTTAAATCGGTCTTGACAGTCTCCGTGGCTTGCTGATAAATCATGTCTTTATAGCTTATGCAGGCAAATTTGAAAGAACTACAGGAAGAATAAACTGTGATGTCTTATTAAAGGACACATTCATTTTAATAAGAAGGCTGCATTTGCAAGTAAATATGAACCATATATTTCCATTTTAGTCACTGCAGCAAATTACTATTCGGCTGAGTTTCATGCAACCCAGGAAAAAATTAGTAACAAAAGCTTTGCAGTTAAAGACTGGCAACTCTTACCTTGCTGACCCCTAAACATGTATTTCTTCACCTGGCATTACTTCTGTAAATCAGGCTGTTATTTAGCAGGAGGCTGTAATGCTATGAATGTTTATTTGGGAACTTACTCCTGTGTATATGTGCATAGAATTGGGGTCTGTGAGGAACACCGTATCAGGGTGACAAAAGCTCTTCACAAAACGATTCTCTTAATTATTGGAAAGCATAAATAGCAGTTTCTGAAAAAAATCTGGCTACACGATCATGGGTGTGATCAGTTAGTCTGCTTTTGTTTACAGGGAAGAGAATTAAGCTTGCAGTTTATTGCTCCACTGAAATGTGCATGAGAGCTAGTTTGGTGTAGTGGTTAAGCGTGCGGACTCTTATCTGGGAGAACCAGGCTTGATTCCCCACTCCTCCACTTGCAGCTGCTGGAGTGGCCTTGGGTCAGCAATAGCTCTGGCAGAGGTTGTCCTTGAAAGGGCACTGCTGTGAGAGCCCTCCGAGTCCCACCTGCTTCACAAGGTGCCTATAGTGGGGGGAGAAGATATAAAAGATTGTAAGCCGCTCTGGCAGCCCAATCCAGTTAAGGGGCGGCTGGCCACGGCGTAGCTGCTGCACTGCTAGTAGACTTCCTGAGGACTTCGGCACGCTGGAGCGTGGGGAGGGGAGAGGCGTAGCTTGCCGTGATGGAGACGGTCGCCATGGCAACGCCGCTGGCGGAGGCACGCAAGGGAGGCGGAGGCAGCCAGGGGGAGGGCCAGCCCACCCACCCCCATTGGCCAGTCCTGGCGCATGCGCCGCGGCTCATGACAGTCAGGGATGGGGAGAGGCGGCCCCAGGGAGGCTGATAGCCATCCCCAACCCACCTTCTTTCTGCAGAGCCCAGGAGCCACACACAGGGCCTAGTGGCAGCTGTGGCAAGGCCCAGGAGCTGTAGCAAAGCCCAGGAGCTGCAAAGGGCTCAGCAGTGGCAGCACTGAAGCCAAGAAGCCATGCTGAGCCCAGCAGAGGCTGCATTGGTGTCCAGGTGCTGTGGCAAGCCCAGAGATGGTTACACTGGAGTCTGGGAGCTGCGGCAGCTGTGCTAGACCCTGGGAGCTCTACTGGGCTTGGAAGAGGCTGTATTGGAACCCAAAAGTGCAGAAACTACATTGGAGCCCAGGAGATGCACTGGGCCTAGTGGTGGTTGCAGTGGAGGGCTGGATCTGTGGCAGCCATGCAGCCCCAGCAAGAAAGTAGAGGGGAAGACTGCAATCCCCCTACGAGTACTGTAGGACCACATTTGTCTATATGTCTAATAGACATGTGGCCTCCAACTGCGGATATCTAAATCCAAGACTTTTTTTGAACAAAAATGCACAGGAACACAGTTCCAGCTGGCTTGGTGTCAGGGGGTGTGGCCTAATATGTAAATGAATTCCTGCTGGGCTTTTTCTACAAAAAAATCTCTATGTGAAACAATGGTAACATCAGGGGCTATGGTCTAATATACAAATGAGTTCTTGCTGGGCTTTTTCTACCAAAAAAGCCCTGTCTAAATTCATGGACTAGGGCTAGGTTGACAGAACAGAGACTTTTCTCCAAACTTGTGGGGGGGAACCCAGGATTGCAGAAAATCCTAAAGCTACTAAAAGGGCTTGAAACTAACTGGCATTGCAGCCAACCGGGATTTGCCATCCTTCAGGGCAGCCTGGAGGTCTCCCAGAATTACAACTGATCTTCAGACTACAGATGTGACTTCTTGTAGGTTATGATCACTTGACACAGGTGTTGGGAGAAGAAGAAGAATCCTGCCCTCCTGAGCAAGGTTCCTTTTATTAATCTCCACATGCTGTACTAAAAATACACCAGCTCACAGCATCGTAACGGAAAGAGCAGAACAGGAAACATCTGCTCCATATAAGGAGGTGGCTTTTACATAGACTACCAAAATTAATACCAGCCAGCAAGGTCTAGAAATACATGTCAGAAAAGGGAAGCAAGAACATGGGAAGGGAACAAGAGTGTTTGTGTCCCCAGACTAACGGATGTCTGCTTGCCTGGGCGTTAGGCCAGATGTATCATTCTCCCACACTTCTGCTTTCATACTTGGTGGGGTGCAGACAATCAAACAACATTCCAACTGTATGACCCCCACAACTTCTCCTGGAGAAAGTGGCAGCTTTGGAGAGTGGATTCTATGGCTTTATATTCCACTGAGGTCCCTCCCTAGACTCTGCCCCCAAATCTCCAGGAATTTCCCAACCTGGAGTTGGCAACCCTATAACCAATGCTTAATTGAAACAGAATCTAACCTTAAAATGGAAAGAGGATTATTTGCCCCGTTGCCAAAATATGGTCGACGCTCTCATGAAAAATGAAGTCCTGATAGATGTAACTGTCATTTTAAAATGAGAACAAACTACTTCACCTCATAACACATCCATACTGAAAGAATAATTGTTTGTAAAAGTGAAGAAAGACTTTACTTACTGATTAACTGTGGCCTCCAATAAATTAAGGTAGGTGAATCTAGAAATCACAGTAATACAAAAAGAAAGGGCTCAAATGTAAAGCAAATTACTCTTGCCTTTACTTTGGATCCATTCAGTATAGTGATTTTGGGGCCATAGAAAGTGGTCGATAGCGATCTCAATGCCTCTTATGATTATTTATGGCGCTTTTGAAACTGTTCAAAGTGCTTCATGGCTTCTATCTTGTTCATCCTTCCCATTTCCTGGTGATCTTTATCATTTCTAATTTATAGCTGTGGAGCCGCGCAAGGTCAGTGGAAGAAATCATGGCTGTGCTGGGATTTCAACCCTTTTCTCTCCATGCAAGTGCAACATGATATACATTTCATTAAATGTTTGCAGCTGCAAAGGGTTGGAATGGGTCCTTTGAGACCAGAATCACCATGCACCAATAATAACAATAACGATAATGATAATAACAACCAAGGCTTTTTTTGTAGAAAAAGCCCAGCAGAAACTCATTTGCATATTAGACCACACACCCCCTGATGCCAAGCCTGCCGGAATTGTGCTTCTGTGCATTCCTGCTCAAAGAAAGCCCTGATAACTTTTCAACACGGTGCAATTCTTACGGGGTTTACATGATGACCCTGAGTTTCTTCTCACTGAGCCTTCCATCCAAGCAATGCTGGCTTACAAGCAATGTCTGAAGCCTTCTTCCAAACTAAGGAGCCGTCCTTTAAGACATATCTTGAGTTTCCTCTATTTAGTGTATATTTTATCCCACCCCTTCCTCCAAGGAGCTCAAGGTGGCACACACGGTGCTCCCCTCCTCCATTTCATTCTTGGAACAACCCTGTAAGGTGTTGTAGGCCCAGGGACCGATGACAGAATGCATTATCTTCTGCCCCTGCCAGGTCTACCACATGCAGGCCCATACCCAGGAATTTTTGGCTCAGGGGCATTTTGGTTTTGGTTTTTTTACTTGTGGGGCGGCCATTATGGGTGTGTTCACAATACACTAAATCAGGGGTGTCTAGGGTTGCCAATCCCCAGGTGGGGGCAGGGGATCCCCCGGTTTGGAGGCCTCCCCCCCACTTCAGGGTCATCAGAAAGCGTGGGGAGTGGAGGGAAATGTCTGCTGGGAACTGTATTATTCCCTATGGAGACTTATTCCCATAGGAAATAATGGAGAATTGATCCATGGGTATCTAGGGCTCTGGGGGAGCTGTTGTTTGAGTTAGAGGCACCAAATTTTCAGTATAGCATCCAGTGCCTCTCCCCAAAATACTCCCCAAGTTTCAAAAGGATTGGACCAGGGGGTCCAATTCTATGAGCCCTCAAAGAAGGTGCCCCTCTCCTTCATTATTTTCTATGGAAGGAAGGCATTTTAAAAGGTGTGCTGTCCCTTTAAATGTGATAGCCAGAACTCTGGAGTTCAATGATGCTTGTCACACCCTTGCTCCTGGTGCCACCTCCAATGTCTCCTGGCTCCAGCCCCAAAGTCTCCTGGCTCCGCCCCCAAAGTCCCCAGATATTTCTTGAATAGGACTTGGCAACCCTACGGGTGTCAAACTCATTTGTTATGAGGGCCAGATCTGACATAAATGAGACCTTGTTGGGCTGGGCCAGGTTGTGTCGGGCCAGCCCATATGTGTACCTATTTAAGATTAGGTAGCAGAGATATAAGCTTTTTAAAGGACACAGACAAACACGACTAAAGATTTTTTTAAAAAACTTAAAACATGCTTAAAACGTTAGCACTTGTTGGTCTTAAAGGTGCTTTCTTTGTATTTCTCCAATGGGATCCAGAGAACTGGGCAAAGGAAGCTCTGGCTCTTTCCCTCCCTCCCCAGGGGACCAGGAGCGGGAGGAGCCTCAGCTAATGGAGAAAATCAAGGTTTTGCACTGTAGCTCCTGTGTGATCAAGCAAGCCTTGCAAAGCAAGTTGAAATGCAGAAGGAAGCAAGAGAGAGAGAGAAGAAAGCGGACAAGAGCCAGATGCTTGGGGGGCTGATAGGAGCCCTCCAGGGGCCTGATTTGGCCCCTGGGTGACATGTTTGACACCCTGCACTAAATAATGCATTTTGCAACTGGATTTTTACTCTGTAAGAATAGCAAAAATCCAGTTGCAAAACACATTCTTTAGTGATGATGATGATGATGATACAGGATTTATATCCTGCCCTCCACTCTGAATCTTATAGTCTCAGAGCAGCTCACAATCTCCTTTATCTTCCTCCCCCACAACAGACACCCTGTGAGGTAAGTGGGGCTGAGAGAGCTCTCATAGCAGCTGCCCTTTCAAGGACACTTCTGTGAGAGCTATGGCTGACCCAAGGCCATTCCAGCAGCTGCAAGTGGAGGAGCGGGGAATCGAAACCTGTTCTCCAAGATAAGAGTTCGCACACTTAACCACTACACCAAACTGTGAATGCACCCTATATCTGTACAGAACTGCCAAATAAATAAACAAATAATATAGACAAGTGGTGTTACTTACTAGTAGAGGAATAACTGCTGCAGACTGTAAAACTGCAGTAGCAAGGAACCAAGGGAGCGGGAGCACCAGCCCCCACTTTCAAACAGTAACTAGTGGAGGAATAACTGCTGCAGACTGTAAAGCTACACAAAACAACTTCCCACTTCCCCCTGCTTCCCCCCCCCACTCCCAACAATTGCTGCTGCTATAATCCAAGCCACAGCAAACTGGAACTATAACAAAGGTACCTACAGGTACTGGGAGCTGCAGCCATGGCTGACCTATGCAGAGTAGATTCAGTCAGATTATCATTATGCAGAGTGTGGGAAACAGGAAGGGGAAGGTGGAGCTCTGCCTTAGAGCCACAAGTGATTGGGAAACCGGGAATCTGGGAAGCAGGAACAATGCAACAACAAAGATGCCTACCAGTACCAGGAACAGTGTTCTCTCTAAGCTGAGTTAGTGTGGGCCAGCTCACATTTTTGTCTTCGCTCAGGAAAAATGGCCCCAGAGCAAACTAATTTATGCAGCAGCTCACAACTTTAATGCCACTAGCTCACGAAGTAGAATTTTTGGTCAGAAGACTCCACAGCTTAGAGGAAGTATTGGCCAGAAACAGCTGCCACTGAGCCATGCAGAGGATATCCATACAGTAGGATTATGCAGAGCATGGGAAACAGGAAGGAGAAAGTGGAGCTCTACCTGAGCCATGGCTGATTGGGAATGAGAAACTAGGAAGCACAAAGGCACAGAAATTGTAAATACAGGCTGCAGGCAGGTGCAGTGTGGGTTTGCTTAATTTATACCCAACCAAAAATGGGGGGTGAGGAAACCAGGCTTCTTGGAGCAGGACTTGTGGGGGCGTGTCTGTTGATATACCCCGCTGTAGTTATGGGCCTAGCCGTGTCATATTTACCAGGCTTGCACTGCAAAATGGATGCTCAATCTGAAGAAGTTGGTTGAAATACAGCAAATTATATTCAGCAATGTGAGTAAATTGCCCCAGTGAGATCACAAAAGTGTATGCTTGCTAACTGTGCTTATGTTGGCTGCTTTGTGGGAGTGTGTGTGTTCGCTTTCATTTAGTGGAAGTTTAGCTGCTGGGGACAAGGAAATGAAGACTGTATTCAGGGGAACTGCATTGCTGTATTTTTATTTATTTTGAGCAATGAGAAAGTTTCCTGGCTCTACCCCCAAAGTCCCCAGGTATTTTATGAGTTGGATCTGGCAACCCTATGGTACAAGGCCTACATTTTAGACACACAACAACATACCTGTAAAGCTCTATATTAAAACACAGAAATAAAACACACACATACAATATTTACATAGCAAAACACCATAAGCAACCTTATGGAGGCACAGAGATATTACATTGCTTCTCGCAGCCCACAGCATGCCAGAGTGCAAAATATATAGATATGCGCATGTGTCTATATCATGTTGTCAATGAAAACCAGGCTGCTTATGTATTTGCAGGAACACTTATTTTCATAGCAAAGATCACTAGCTGAGCCCTCTGACACACTTTGCCAAAGGCTCTTCTCCACCTGCTGTCTTTTGTGCCCATTTACTCTGCAATAACTTGCCTCACACTGGCTTAGGAGCAGGAAGTGTCAGTAAACTGAACATAACCATTCCCCAGGAATGGCTGCTCTCAGAGTGGGTTTTCTTAGAATTAAATGAGCTGCAGCTGCCTGGCTAGGCATGAGATGGCAGGTAAACAATGCCCTGGGAGTGACTGTCCATTTGTGTGCTTTTACATGTATTAGAGACAGAATGAATCGGCCCCCTACTTGCATAGGCTTCACCTGTGCAGATCTGGAGAATAGTGCTGAAACTCAAAGAATTCAAGTGCACAGGTATGCCATTTGAAAAAGACATCTCCAACATCAACCCCCAAAAGACAAAGGTTGTTTTCGCACTCACCTCCAGCCGGCGCGACCCCCCTCTTCACCGCGCAGGATCTGCGCGGATTTCGCACTAAATGCCGCGGAGCAGCCTTTTGCGCCGGAAACTCCCGGCGCAAAAGCCGCTCAAACGTAAATTGCCAAAAAGCAGTTTGGCGTTTGCGCGGCTTTTGCGATGGGAGTTTCCGGCGCAAAAGGCTGCTCCGCGGCATTTAGTGCGAAATCCGCGCAGATCCTGCGTGGTGAAGAGGGGGGTTGCGCCAGCTGGAGGTGAGTGCGAAAACGACCACAGAGGGACAAAAATCAAGGCAGACAGGGGACCTTGCATGATTTTCAAGGCAAGAGACAAACAGAAGTGGTCGGATAAAACCTATCTAGCAGCCCCGGACTTCCTTGGTGGTCTCCTATCCAAATACTAACCAGAGTTGATGCTGCTTAGCTTCCAAACAATCCAACACAATCGGGCTACCCTCGCTCCTTCAGGTCAGGGCAGCACAAATTGTGACCAGGGATGAATAACAGCTTATTGGGACATTCTTGCTAAATCAAGAATGAGCAGCATCTGCTAGACAGCCATAAATAAACAGAAGTGGGAAATCCGAAGTCAGTAACCACAGCAAGAAGGCCTTAAAAACATCAAACTGGCAGCTTACTGTGAGGATCGTACTATTATCTTACATGCGCATATATAATCCCATCCCTTGTTTTCATGAACATAGGTACTAATTTCATGAAGGTAAGAACTTGCAATGTCATGCTGGACCAATAAAATCTTGTTATTCTTAGGTGCCCATCAGTTATACAAGGTAAATTGGATTGTGCATTCCACAGGTGTGCATGCAGGTGCAGCAATAAATCCTGAAGAGTCTAACTTTTCATACAAACTGAACATGTCAGCAGCATTGTGATGGTCCTTAGAGCTTTCCTGTGAGGAAACAAAGAACTCTCAGTCGCTGAGATTTCCAGAGAGCCTGCACTCAAAGATAAAGCAGCTGACACTGTGTTTTTTTTAAAGATCACAGACCCAGTTTCTTCAGGAAAGGGTCTGATTGAAGTGTAGGTAGATATGAAAATGAAAGATTGTAGTGAGTCATATGGCTTTCAAAAAGTTTGCTAGTTTCTAGATGATTTTGCAGAGTGCTGCATTAGCTATAATGGGCAAATAGGGTTCTTATGAGGGTAAAGACATTACCCTTTTAGGCTGTTCTGTTCAAAGGTTGTTGCTGGGGGAATGAAACAGGTGGCTTTTTAAAAGAGACAAATTTCTTAATTTGGGATTTATTTTAAGAAACAGATCAGTGTTTTAATTATGTGTTTTAAAATTTTATAGCAAACCACCCCATAAAAAAGTCTGCTGTGAAAATGTTATGATGCGACATCACCCCAGAGTCAGAAATGACTGGTGCTTGCACAGAGGACTACCTTTACTTTAAAAAAAATATATATATATATGCCTCTACAATACTGGGGGCTGGGGGTTCATGGGAGAGACCCTGGCAAGCAAGATTCCGTCTTTTCTGCATTACTTTGGAACTTTGGAACAAAGAAAGGAGATGCTGGTTTCTCTGCTAGGTTTCATTGCCACCACTGTGGACGGTCAGAGAGGAAGTCCTTAATAAGGTACTAGCGCTGTAGAAAATCAGATGACTTGTAGGAACCAATAGATTAACACCTAGTACCACTGGCCCCGGAACCAAAATGGCCCTTTAGGGTGGGAGAATCTTTGGCACTCCTCTCCATTTTTGAACACCTTCTGTTTTTATCTCTTTTGCATTCTGTTTCCACACCAGACAAATTTGCATGCCAAGATCTATATTCACGCTGTAGATAAGCAAATGAAAACAAATGTGTTTCCTGTTTAAATTAAGGCAATGGTTTTCTTAAAAAATTGTTTGTAATAGTCTTCTTCTAGTCTGAAAACTGTTTTGAGACTTGTCTTAAGCCATCAAAAAACTACTGCCATCAAAAAACTGAACTGTACATCAGCACTGGATGGGCAGATATTCAATAACGTAGCAGCCATTGACTCTCCACATGACTCCTTTCATTTGTGCTATTAAGCTTCAGCTGCTGAGTGGGCAGCCGAGGCAATAGCCCTATAGCGTCATGAGACAGCAGGTATCAAGGCTGGATTTAGGAAGAAGTGACCCAGGTGACTGCATGAGGTACTGAGCTTAATGTACTCCTGTTATGAGTCAGTACTCCATGACAGCACTCCAGAGTCACCAAAGTCACTTCTCCCCAAATTCAGCCATGGCCACCCCATAAATCTTCTGCCTCTGGTTTACCACCTCAGTCTATACAGCAGGTGAATACTCTAATGAAGTAAATTTGTCAAAAGAAGTGCTTTCTAGAATCTGATACCTCTTCTTCAAAGTACATACCGTAATATTTCAGGGAAACAGAAGGAAATTTTTTTTCTTAATTAGCTGGTTATTAGTTTTTCTGAGAGCCCATTTCCATCAAGACCAGCAACAGCTGGATATGAATGTGTGATTTATTTAGGAGCCTACATGAAAGTGAGGCTGATTGTTATGTCCTCTGCAAAAAAAAAAAAAAGTGACAACATATGTTTGTACATTTTCTCAAATAAACTGTAATTTGTGCTGTGTATTTAATAATATTATGCCTACTTTGCTTTTGGGTTGTAAAAGCGCAGGGGGAATTTTGATCATAGTTTAGTGCCTAGAAATATAAGAAAGCAAACATGCCCAAGTGCTCTTTTGTTTGTTTTACAGAGAGTGCAGACTATCAGGAGTCTGAGGGAATATATTGTTTATTGGGTTAAACAAAACAGAACAATATCTCCAGTTTTAACTATGTGATTACTATAATCCTGTTCCAAAACTTGCGCTGCGTCTTTTAAGGCCTATATCTTAAGACCTATATCTTGAAATAAAGTCTTTGTTTATTTAAGCTGAGGAGCTTGGACTCCATGAATCGTTGTTTTGCCATGAAGCCCAATGGCTGATGATCGCCTCTCAACCCATCCCAACTTGTTGAGAGGATAAAATGAGAGAAGTGAGACGAACCATACAAAATGCCTTGAGATCTTTGGAGGGTGGGTGGAATGAAAATTGTGATGTGATAGAATTTAGCCCACAGAGAAATGATTTCTCCCCACACCCATGAACGCATAGGGTCGTGAAGATCCACACATGAATTATGTGTGAGTGAGCAAGTTCTCTGGAGGAGCAGTGAGATAAAAATGCATTATACAGATAAAATATCCATCCATTTCTTGCAGCCAGCTCTGCTCTTCATAATATGATGAAGCCTGCCGGTTTACTTGACAGATAGCAGCAAAATATAAAGGGGAAAAATAACTTTGAATACCTGCGTGTGAGTTATTGCAATAAACAGGACAGTGAAATAAACCATCTGCTTAAAAACAGCTGAAAGGATACCACTTCAAATCACTTCTTAAAAGCCTGACAGATACTATTCCTATGCCGCAACAAGCAAAAGATTCCTAAAGGCTCAGCTATCCATGTTGTGGCTATCTCCAATTTCCTGAGGAGCAGCCTCTTCTCGCTTCTATTGGTTTTTTTTTTTTTGCTTCTATTGTTGGCACAGCCATCATTCTGAATTATTTACATAGTTCAGTCTAGGGCTCTCATTTAAGGTGGGCTGCATTTGAATGTTGGAATGAAATCAGTTCCGGTCTCTGTTGTTTTACGCAGTTCTCCTCTCCCAATTGCCTCAACACGCTTGGATGCTTGCCTGCTCCTGAATGCTGAAAAAGAGGTGACTGGGGGACACTTTGAAGACTGTAGTTCTGCTCATGGCAACCTGTCCTCATGCACCCTTGACATCTAATGTGTCTGTTCCCTAAAGTGTTTTTTTTTTTTTTTTTGCTGATTCTGCAAGCAGTCTGAAGTTGAACCTCAGGAGGTATGGCCAGAAAGTGGACTGAAGGGAAAGTTATATTGCCTCAGCCAGCCAGCCATATACCATGTAAAGGAACATGTGGTGGCCGAAGCACACTGAGAACTTTGCCTTGCACGATTCTGGCAGGTGAGCATACCTTCTTCATCAGCTCTGCCTTCCTGTGACTCAACCTCGGATTGGTTCATCTCAACCCCAATATTTGTCAGCTGACTCAAACACTGAATCAGGCTTCTTTGCAGCTGCACAATAGGTGATAGATTGCATGGTACACACGTTGGGTTTCTTTATGCCTTGTGGCTGTTTGTGAATCTACACAATAGTAGAAATCCCAGATTTATGGTTGGGTCAGGTCAGGGCTTTTTCGATAGAAAAAGCCCAGCAGGAACTTATTTGCATATTAGACCACACCCCCTGGTGCCAAGCCTGCCAGAACTGTGTTCCTATGCGTTCCTGCTCCAAAGGAAGCCCTGGCTCCGGTCATTAGAGGACACAGATCATCAGTTGGCACCCTGTATGCACCTGTACAGTTGAAAGCATCATTTAAATGATTTGCTTGCGGTCTGCTATTGGCAGCAGTGCAGTTATTAGGACCTATCACAAGGTTAGTCTCCTAGAGCCATGGCTGGGTCATCATGAGTCTTTGAATAAGTAAGTTACCTGAGCAACAACAGACGAACGAAAGACACAAGACGGAGAAATAATTATCGTTTCTATGTGTGAGATTGCAGCCATGCAAACTTCATCTATAGACAGTATGACTGCCATTAGAATAATAGAATTGGAAGGGAACTCCAGGGTCATCTAGACCAACCACATGCACAATGCAGGAAATTTACAAATACTTTCCCCCACAAACCCCTGCATCTCCCTGCTCTGTGCCCAGAAGATGGCAGGAAAAAAACACTGATATAACTCTTCCTGCTCTCCCTCTCATGATCTGCCTAAGTTCACAGAATCAGCATTGCTGTCAAATGGCCATCTAGCCTCTGTTTAAAAACCTCCAAAGAAAGAGAGCCCACCGCTTCCCAAGGAAGCATGTTCCACTGAGGAACCACTCTTGTCAGGAAGTTCTTCCTAATGTTTAGCCAGAAACTCTTTTGATTTCATTTCAAACCTTTGGTTCTGGTCTGACCTTCTGGGGCAACAGAAAACAATTCTGCACCGTCCTCTATATGGCAGCCCTTCAAGAACTTGAAGATGGTGATCCTCTCACCTCTCAGTCATCTCCTCTCCAGGCTAAACATACTTAGCCCTGAGCTCCTTCAACCTTTCCTCATAGGATTTTGCCTCCAGACCCCTCATTAATGCAGCTGTCAAACCAATGAAAAAGAACACCAAATCATAAGACATGGGCTGCAGACACACTTCAGGCTTGAAACGATCTGGCTGCGCCTCTAATTACAAAGTTTCATTTTGTAACAGGAAGTTTTGATCAGACATCTCACCCTAAACCAGCTTCACTACATGCTCACCTGTAGGCAGCCATTCAGATTGTTGTGGCATCCTTTTTTATTTGTTTGTTTGTTTGTTTGTCTTTCACTCATGCACATAAGTGTGTATCTGAAGCTCTGGCTCTTCTTTTGACAGTTCCGCAATCCCTCCACCAAGTAGGGCAGACCCACTCAGCCTCCCTTACATTGCCTCTCTTCCATAGAACACATTTTGGCGGGTGGGCGGGGGGGAGTGAAAGCATCATGCAGATTTACATGAGAGTAGCCCCATTGACTTCAGTATATTTACTGTTATGTCAGTCATAGGATGTTCTCCAACAGCAACCATTTTCCTGCTAACACAGTTTGCATGGAGGCAAGTGGCATGGTGAGTAAGGCTGCCAGGCTCCCTGCCAAGATGGAAGCCTAACTAGGAACTATTTCTATGGGAGAAAAGTACTTCTTTCTCTCCTTTCTCCATCCCATGCATAATCTTGTAAACCTCTATCATGTCACCCCGCAGTCGACGTTTCTCCAAGCTAAAGAGCCCCAAGCGTTTTAACCTTTTGTAATGTACTGGGATCGGCGCAGTAAGAGACCAGAGTCGGAGAGTGATTTCAGCAAGCTTTACTTCAGGAACACCAACACAGACTGACCTCTGTTCAAACTTCCCGCTCCTTTATACAATTTCCCCCCCCTTCTGATTGGTCCTTAACTATCTACATGGATTGGCTATTTACAGGGCCCTAAGGGCCTATCAGGGTACAGTATGAGCCTGGATGTTGATTGGCTACTTATGTTTCAATCCTTCCCCTGATTGGGCATGCTTAGGCCTTCTCTGGAACCCTGGTGTGGAGTTCAAGCTCTGGCTTGTTCGGCTTCCCTCCAAAAGTAACAGTTCCCTCCAAAAGTAACAGTTCTTTCACCGGAAGAATTCGCCGCCCGCCTTAGAGGAGTCCTACAACATTTTGAAACAGCTGGCCTCAAGGTCAAATGGGAGAAGTGCCTCCTGGGCGTGGATCAGGTGGAATTCCTGGGGTTCTCCATCGATGCCCAGGGGGTCCACCCCTCCGACGCCAAGCTGCGTGCCATCAGAGATGCTCCAGCACCCACCAACAAGCAAGAACTCCAGGCCCTCCTCGGCCTCCTAAACTTTTATCATGCTTTTATCCCCCACAAGGCAGCGGTGGCCGAACCCCTGCACCGACTTCTAGACAAGAACCGACCCTGGGCGTGGGGCCGCCAGCACGCTAAAGCCTTCCAGGATATCAAGGGCCTCCTGATGTCCAACTCCATCCCTGCCCATTTCGACAAGACCCTGCCCTTGGTCCTTGCATGCGACGCATCCCCTTATGGCGTGCGGGCAGTTCTGGGCCACCAACTCCCTGATGGGACCGAAGTCCCTATCGCGTATTACTCGCGGACCCTCTTGTCGGCGGAGCAGAACTACGCCCAAATCGACAAAGAAGGGTTGGCAGTCGTGGCCGGCGTCAAAAAATTTCATGATTACATCTACGGCCGGCCCTTTACCCTCTATACGGACCACAAACCCCTCTTGGGCCTCTTTGCATCAGACCGGCAGACCCCTCAGGTGTTGTCCCCACGGGTCCTCCGTTGGTCCATTTTTTTAGCCGGTTACACTTACACCCTAGTGCATCGCCTGGGCAAGGCAATGGGCCATGCTGACGGCCTGAGCCGCTTGCCCTTGCCTGACGTGGATCCCGATGCAGCCCCAGCTCATCAGATCCTGCTGATGGACATGCTTCCGGACAGGCCATTGCTCGCCCGCGACATTGCTGCCCGCTCCGCTCGTGATCCAGTCCTCTCCCGTGTCTTGGACTGGGTGGGGAGGGGGTGGCCCAAGGGCTCGACTGGGCCGGAATTTACTCCGTTTGCAGCCCGGAAAGACGAACTATCCACCCACAAAGGCTGCCTACTATGGGGCAACAGAGTCGTCATCCCCAAACCCTTGCAAGACCAAGTGCTGAGAGCCCTGCACGAGGCACACCCGGGCATAGTCTGCATGAAGGCTCTCGCACGGAGCTATGTCTGGTGGCCCGGCCCAGTGCAATCATGGGAATCCACCAACCCCCCCTGGTCAAGACTGCATATGGACTTTGCTGGCCCCTTCCATGGGCGGACTCTACTCATACTAGTGGATTCATACTCCAAGTGGTTGGAGGTGGTCCAGGTGCCCTCGCCATCGTCGCAGGCGACCATCAGGGCTCTGAGGGCCATCTTTGCAACCCACGGTTTGCCGGAGACCATCGTCACCGACAACGGCACAGCATTCACGTCCGCAGTGTTCCAGGACTTCTTGGCCAGGAACCTCATCAGGCACATTTGCTCTGCCCTGTTTCATCCAGCCACCAACGGCCAGGCAGAGCGGATGGTGCGCACGGCAAAGGAGGCCTTGAACCGTCTGGGCCCCTTAGACTGGCCAAAAGACTTGGCGTGTTTCCTAATGGCCTACCGGACCACACCCACCGCCTCCACAGGTCGCAGTCCAGCAGAACTCCTCATGGGCCGCCGCATCAGCACCCTGCTGGACAAGCTGCACCCTGACCGAGCCCCAGACAGGCGACCGGCACCAGAACACCTTAAAAACCCCAGAGGGTTCTACCCAGGTGAGACAGTGTGGGCACGAAACTATGCCACCACTGGCCCCGCCTGGCTCCCTGGAAAGGTGGACCACATCACCGGACCGGTCTCCTATGCAGTGACCTTGGAGGGTGGACATCTCCTGAGGCGACACATCGACCAACTCCGAGGTCGCCTGCCTGCCGGGGAGCCAAGGTCAGAGGCTCCAGATCCGGACAACGTAAGTCCCCAAGAGCCTGACACAGAACAGGGTTCCGTGGAGCCCGCTTCGGCCCAGCAAGAGGAGACCCCCCCGACTGCGCAGCTGAACCCAGGTCTCCCGGGTCCGCCGTCCCAGATGTCTCCAGCTCTGCAGCTGCGGAACCACCAACCGAGTCAGAACACCCAGTCCCCTCGGAGCTCCGACGCTCGACACGAGACCACTGCCCTCCGGCATATCTCCAGGACTATGTCACCCGATAGCTGGAACTATGGGGGGAGGGGTGTCTACCACGACCCCTCACAATCCTCTCTGGTTCTCACCACCCTGAACAATTTAGTGTCATCTGCAAACTTGGCCACTTCACTGCTTACTCCCAACTCCAAATCATTAATGAGCAAGTTAAGAGCATGGGACCCAGTACTGAGTCCTGCGGCACCCCACTGCTTACTGTCCTCCACTGCAAAGACTGTCCATTTATACTCACTCTCTGCTTCCTATTAATCAGCCAGTTTTTGATCCACAAGAGGACCTGTCCTTTTACTCCATGACTCTCAAGCTTATTAAGGAGCTTTTGATGAGGAACTTTATCAAAAGCTTTCTGGAAGTCAAGGTAAACAACATCTATTGGGTCCCCTTTGTCCACATGTTTGTTCACCTCCTCAAAGAAATGTAACAGGTTAGTGAGGCAAGATCTTCCCTTACAGAACCATGCTGAGTCTTCCTCAATAACTTGTGTTCATCAATGTGCCTACTCTTTCTGTCCTTGATAATGGTTTCTACCAACTTTCCCAGTATTGAAGTCAGATTGACTGGCCTGTAATTTCCTGGATCTCCTCTGGAACACTTTTTAAAGATGAGGGTGACATTTGCTACCTTCCAGTCCTCAGGAACGGAGGCAGATTTCAATGAAAGATGACAATTTCTTTTCAGGGGATCCACAAGTTCACCTTTGAGTTCTTTCAGAACTCTTGGAGGTATGCCATCTGGACCTGGTGACTTATTAGTTTTTAATTTGTCAATCAGTTGTAGGACCACCTCAATCTGACTCAGGTCTTTCAATACCCCTTCCAAAATTAGTGGTTCTGGAGCGGGCAAACACTTCTCATCTTCCACAGTGAAGACAGAGGCAAAAAATGCATTCAGCTTCTCATCCATTTCCCTATCCTCCTTCAGTAATCCTTTGACCCCTTGGTCATCCAAGGGCCCCACTGCCTCCCTGGCTGATTTCTTGCTTCTAATATATTTGAAGATTTTTTTATTGTTGGTCTTTATGCTTTTTGCAATATGCTCCTCATAGTCCCTTTTTGCCTGCCTGATCACAGTCTTGCATTTGATTTGCCGCAGCCTGTGTTCCCTTTTATTAATCTCACTTGGACTAGCTTTCCACCGCTTAAAGGAATCCTTCTTACCTTTTACAGCTTCCATTACTTTGTTTGTTAACCATGCAGGCCTTTTCTTATACCTGTTTGTGCCTTTCCTAACTTGTGGTATGTATTTTATCTGAGCTTCTAAGATTGTAGTTTTAAATAGCCTCCAAGCTTCCCCAAGGGTTTTGACTGTATTTACCTTTCCTTTCAGTTTCCTCTTCACATGCCTCCTCATCTCAGAGAATTTACCCCTTTTAAAGTTAGACGTGGTTGTGCTGGTCTTTTGGGGCAACTCTCGATTTATACAAATGGTGACACTTCAGATCAGAGCCTTCTCAGCAGCGGTACTAACTTCCTCCTCAGGGAAGTTTGCTCTGCTTTGCCTTTAGTAGGTTTTAGATACCAGGCAGAAGTGATTTTATTTCAGGAGGTGTTTGAATGTAGATGAGGTACTTCTTAGCTGATGTTAGGTTTTGCTTTTTGCTTTTTTTTTTGTATTGCTGTGTTAGCTGTGTGTGAGGCAAAACACCTTATTCCCCTCAAGGGTTAATGTGATTATTAGAAGGCCTGCTCCGGCCTGGAGGTGTCTACAGGGTCAGCATGTGGGAGTAGGCGGGGTATTATCATCTTTTGATTTTTTGCCATGATGATTTTTAATTAAAAGTCAGGATACAAATGTTTGCATTGGCAGCTGCCAAGGTGTGTTTGGGTGATGCCACCCACCAGGGCTGGAATTCTAGCAGGAGCTGCTTTGCCTATTAGGCCACACCCCCTGATGTAGCCAATCCTCCAAGAGCTTACAAAACGGAGCCTTGTAAGCTCTTGGAGGATTGGCTACATCGGGGTGTGTGGCCTAATATGCAAAAGCGTTCTTGCTAGAATTCTGCCGCTGCCACTCACTAATGTAATTCAGCAATCTACGTGTTTCCTGGAAGCACTGTCAGCTTCTTCCATTCAAGAATCTCACACTGTTTATAATGTTTGAATTGAAATTTGTAATGTTTGTTAAAGTTTAAAAATTTAATCAAATTAAATTGGGGGGGGGGGCAAAAAAACAATCCACATGCTGACCCAAGACTGAGTTGTTAGGGACCTATATCATCTCCTCCTCTGTTTCTTCCATTATTTCCTACCTTTTAATGATTAAAAAACCCTCTCTGTTCTGAAGCATCCTGCAAGCAAGCAGGATCCGCATTTAAATAAAGCATAAGGATGTAGGACAAACTGCAAATTTTCACTTGGCTAGCATTCAACTAGCTTGATTTGGTTGTTTACCTACTGCACTGCGTGCTTTACCTCAGTGGCCCTGTGTGCATTTAAATGATTAACATATGCAGGTGTGCAGTGGTCCATTTTCCTTCTGTGAGGTATAGCCACCCTGAGGATAAATGATCACAGTGTGAAGGGAATTGCCTGAGCTGTCTTGATGGCAGCCAAATGAAAATATGCACATACTTTCCCCTTCAACCTGAATGGAAGTACGCAACACACCAATCAGCATGCAAGCGTAATAAAGAGATGAGAATGGAGAGACAGGCCGCTACATTCACTCATCCTCATCTCAAGGTACCTTTCAAAGCAGAGAAAATTTATTCTTCGCTCCACTTTTGATTTGGAAACGTTAAGAATGAATTACCAACACGCCTTTTGAATTTTAAGGGCACAGGTTGTTGTTCCTGTAATCCGCTGTAGCAAGTATGTTAATAAATCAGTGGGTCTCAAAAATTTACCCAAAGGAAATGGATTGTAACTTCCAATTTGAAATTCTGATATTTTTGGATCTGAGCTTTGTTGTTTATATAAATAATACATTTTTTCTCCTGCCCAGTGTTGTTTATCACCTTTGTGCAGTCTTTCCTTTAATGCTAAATTCATACACACACACACACTACAATATGCCATATTCTGACACCTCTTGGAAGCTCAGTTTTTGTTGTGCTTCCCAGTCAGTGTAAATCTATAATGCCAAACTCTTTTGAAAGTCATCTTCAAAATAGAAAAGAATCAATGCCCAATCATATCTTTATATTTTGTGAAGGATTTTGTGGTAACGAGTGCATACATATCCACTGCAGTATCATTCACATAAGCATCCAGCACCTGAAAAATCAGTCATATTCCTTCATCTCAGGATAATGGTGTCACTTTAGCAAAGGGAGCTTATTGAGAAGACTGAATCATCAGTGCCCTTAGCAGGGTGTTTACTGTCAAAAATTGCTTCCACAAGGATAGGCTAATTAGAAGAAGAGTAGGATTTATACCATGCTTTTCTCTACCTTAAGGAGTCTCAAAGAGGTTTACTATCACCTTCCCTTCCTCTTCCCACTACAGGCACCTTGTGAGGTAGGTGGGGCTGAGAGAGTAAAGTTAAGCAGCAGAGAAGCCAACAATAACTCAGTGAAGCCACTAGAACAAATAGGATGGGGAAGACTTTGTCTTAGCAGTAGTATGTGCGAAAAGGATCTAGGGGTCTTAGTGGATCATACGCTGAACATGAGTCAACAGTGTGAAGCGGTGGCTAAAAAGGCAAATGCAATTTTGGGCTGTATCAACAGAAGTATAGTGTCCGGATCATGTGATGTGATCGTATTGCTTTACTCTGCTCTGGTAAAACTTCACCTGGAGTATTGTGTTCAGTTTTGGGCACCACATTTTAAGGATACAGACAAGCTGGAACAGGTCCCGAGGAGGACGATGAAGATGGTGACGGGTCTGGAGACCAAGTCCTATGAGGAAAGGTTGAAGGAACTGGGCATGTTTAGCCTGGAAAGGAGGTGGCTGAGAAGTGATATGATCACCATCTTCAAGTACTTGAAGGGCTGTCATATAGAGGATGGTGTGGAATTGTTTTCTGTGACCCCAGAAGGTCAGACTAGAACCAATGGGTTGAAATTAAATCAAAAGAGTTTCCAGCTCAACATTAGGAAGAACTTCCTGACCGTTAGAGCCATTCCACAGTGGAACAGGCTTCCTCGGGAGGTGGTGGGCTCTCCTTCCTTGGAGGTTTTTAAACAGAGGCTAGATAGCCATCTGACAGTGAGGAAGATCCTGTGAATTTGGGGTAGGTTTTTGTGGGTTTCCTGCATTGTGCAGGGGGTTGGACTTGATGACCCTGGAGGTCTCTTCCAACTCTATGATTCTATGAAATACTGAAGCAATCAGATGCATATTGAAAAAGTCATTTGTCCTGTGCCTAAATACTAACAGTATTCAAGAGAAACTGCAGCAGGGAATACTAGGTGTGTTGTGGTGCCTCAGCAGAAAACTTAACAGGCTACCTTTCCTCCAAAGATGGGGGGGGGGGCTCACTAAGAGATAGGCTTTTAATAAAAATCATATTGATTTCTGTGGTCAGTGTCTTTTTAATTTAAAAAGGTTCTGATACTCATATAAAAGGTTGCAACGATTTCCACCAATTATCCCCATGCCAGTACTCAGTACCAGTGAGTACCACCACCACCACCACCACCACCACCACCACCACACATACAGAAAAAAGCCCTGTGCATGGTTGATTAGATGCTATCCTAGCTTCCATGTGATCTGTCTTCTTGCCAGCTAGGGTTGTTAACCTCCAGCATGAACAGCATGAATGTAGAATGTTCATAACGAATGCCCTTCCACGTGGAATGTTTATAATGGAATGTAGAATGTTCATAATGGATGCCCTTCCACGTGGAATGTTTATAATGGAATGTAGAATGTTCATAATGAATGCCCTTCCACGTGGAATGTTTATAATGGAATGTAGAATGTTCATAATGAATGCCCTTCCACGTGGAATGTTTATAATGGAATGTAGAATGTTCATAACGAATGCCCTTCCACGTGGAATGTTTATAATGGAATGTGGAATGTTCATAATGGATGTCCTTCCACGAACATCACTTCACGAATCATGAATCACCCAAAATTCGTAACAAACTTTAGTTTGTGAGCTGGTTCGTGCCCACCCCTAGTCAGTGGGCTAAGAAGAATGACTCTGCTTAAGAAGGCATTGCATGTCTTTCTTAGAAAACTACTCATGTCAATTCGTAGAGAACTCCAGCTTACACACTGGGCTACACATCATCAGGACAGACTGGGGCGGGGGGACGATCCTGGACGGTAAGCAGTGGAGTGCCACAGGGCTCAGTACTGGGTCCCATGCTCTTTAACTTGTTCATAAATGATTTGGAGTTGAGAGTAAGCAGTGAAGTGGCCAAGTTTGCAGATGACACTAAATTGTTCAGGGTGGTGAGAACCAGAGAGGATTGTGAGGAACTCCAAAGGGATCTGTTGAGGCTGGGTGAGTGGGCGTCAACGTGGCAGATGAGGTTCAATGTGGCCAAGTGCAAAGTAATGCACATTGGGGCCAAGAATCCCAGCTACAAATACAAGTTGATGTGGTGTGAACTGGCAGAGACTGACCAAGAGAGAGATCTTGGGGTCGTGGTAGATAACTCACTGAAAATGTCAAGACAGTGTGCGATTGCAATAAAAAAGGCCAACGCCATGCTGGGAATTATTAGGAAGGGAAATGAAAACAAATCAGCCAGTATCATAATGCCCCTGTATAAATCGATGGTGCGGTCTCACTTGGAATACTGTGTGCAATTCTGGTCACCGCACCTCAAAAAGGATATCATAGCATTGGAAAAGGTGCAGAAAAAGGCAACTAGAATGATTAAGGGTTTGGAACACTTTCCCTATGAAAAAAGGTTAAAACGCTTGGTGCTCTTTAGCTTGGAGAAACGTTGACTGCGGGGTGACATGATAGAGGTTTACAAGATTATGCATGGGATGGAGAATGTCGAGAAAGAAGTACTTTTCTCCCTTTCTCACAATACAAGAACTCTTGGGCATTCAATGAAATTGCTGAGCAGTCAGGTTAAAACGGATAAAAGGAAGTACTTCTTCACCCAAAGGGTGATTAACATGTGGAATTCACTGCCACAGGAGGTGGTGGCGGCTACAAGCATAGCTAGCTTCAAGAGGGGGTTAGATAAAAATATGGAGCAGAGGTCCATCAGTGGCTATTAGCCACAGTGTGCATATATATATAATTTTTTGGGCCATTGTGTAACACAAAGTGTTGGACTGGATGGGCCATTGGCCTGATCCAACATGGCTTCTCTTATGTTCTTATGGACAAGGCCACCAGCCTGTTCCTCTAAGATGGGAAAGAAGCCTGTCCAGCTTGTACATGGCTTGACCAGGAGTATCTTTCCCTACACTATGCAAGGCTGCAGGCTGGCGGTTGTGGTGGATTGCATCCACACCATGCATTGGGAAGGCCTCTCCTTGCTTGGTGCTGGTGTGGTTCCAGCAGGGAACACCTCCCCCAAGCCATTGGCCTACCGGGACTTGGCCCAGTGGTCTTAATGGGCCAAACTGCCCCTGTCTCTCAAATAGAACATAATATGATTAAATTTCCTTTACTCTTTGCCTGCTCTAAATGGAATCAGGAACTGAAAAGTCTTTCCTTTGTTTACCGAAAAGTCTTTCCTTCTGTCTTGAATCATCATCGCACGTGACTACTAATGATTAACTCTTTAGCTGCTTGCTTTATTTTATTTTGCCATGGAACATTATTGCCTGGCTTCAATCTTCAACGTTTTCCAAAATGTTAGGTTTTCAGAACCTCTTGCTTAATAAAGGAATTAATAAAGCATGTCTCAATTGATGGGCTATTTTGTAAAAATTACTGTTAATCTCTGAACAAGTGCTTTGAAGAAGAGGTGGGATGTAATTTCCTTCCATCGTTAATTTCAGGGTTGGTCAATAGTAACCAAAATTAATTTTTAAAATCCTTACCTTTCCCCCACTATATTGAAATCTAGGCTTTACTGCTACAGCATTTTATCAAGTTTTAGTATCTGTTGATAATTGCCGCTTCTCTACAATAAAATATGATATGACCTGGAAGCCGTTTAATGTGTGTGTGTGTTTTTATATGCAGAGAAAGTTTTAGAGTAGAAATTTAAGTTAATTTGGTAGCTATTAGAAATAGTTATTTTACAAGGAAGATAAATTAGAATAAATAATACACAATTTGGAGTAAATTATGACTAAATTGCTTGAGTAGTTAGATGGGCTAGAAAACAACTGCGGGGGGAAAGAAACATTATGTTCCTGCTGCTAAAGTTCTGTTGATTCCCGTGGAAGAGATTAGCAGTGCAATGCTCAGCAGAGTTACTTGAGAGTCTAAGTTCATGGGTTCCAATTAGGGTTGCCAATTCCAGGCAGAGAAATTCTTGGAGACATAGGGTTGGCATTTGGGGCGGGGAGGGACCTCAGCAGGTATAACACCATGGAACAGGGGTCTTCAACCTTTTTCAGCCTGTGACACCTTTAAAATTTTGAAATCGTATGATGGGTGCAGCCACAAAATGTCTGCCACAGAAAGCGGGGCCAGTTACAAAATGGCTGCCACAGCTTACTTTCAGTTATACTGTGAAGATCATTGTACTGTGTTAACAGGTTTTGGTTTTTGTTGTTGTTGTTTTGATTGCACAGGCAATCAAATCTCCAGTCACTAAACAGCTCCACCTGGCCCCACCCACTTTCTAAAAAAACTTGGTGGGTGCCATGGTCACAGTGTGCATAGGCACCATGTTGGGGACCTCTTCCATAGAGTCTACCCTCCAAAGCAGCCATTTTGTCTAGGGGAACTGATCTCTGCAGGGCTGTGTTTGTAGAAAAAGCCCAGCAGGAACTCATTTGCATATTAGGCCATGTGAAGGACAAAAATTAAAATAAGACCTGAGAATCTCCAGTTTGGAGATTAGCAACCCCTCCCTGTGAGTGTACTCGCTAGAACAAGTTAGTCTCATGACAGAATGGCAAACAAATAACAAAGAGGAGGAGGAGAGTTGGATTTATATCCTGCCCTTCATTTGGAGTCTCAGAGAGGCTTACAATCTCCATTCCCTTCCCCTCCCCACAATAGACACTCTGTGAGGTAGGTGGGGCTTTCTTGAGAACTGCTCTTGAGAGAACAGCACTGAGAGAACTGTAACTGACCCAAGGTCACCCAGCAGCTGCATGTGACGCAGTGGGGAATCAAACCAGGTTCTCCAGATTAGAATCCACACTCTTAACTACTATGCCACACTGGCTGTTTGGTGTGGACAGTGCATGCTTAATTTTCATTTGGACTTGATGGAATTTAAAATTGTTGAACTTTGGCAGGATTTTAATCTTTAATTTACAACTTCTTTCAGAAGAAACTGAGGAGTGTGCTCTCTCTTCCTTTTCTTCAAGGATCAGCGGTGCTTGTAAAGCCTGAACTTCCAAGTGAGCTCATGATGAGCTCACCAGGGGGATCACAAAAGCAGATGGAGCATAACATTGCCTTTGAAGTATATGTTACCACATAAAGGGAAAGTACCCTGAGATCATAACTCCAGTCTAAAATTTCATAGCTGCGGTTGTGTCTTGCATTTCAGTCCTGAAGTTACAACGCAGCGAACGCTACAGAGGTGACCAGTGGGCGTCCACTGGTCCCCGGATGTAAGCTCGCAAATACGCTCCGCCAATCAAGATCTGTGGCGGGAAGTTTAACTGGCCAGGATTGGACCTGGCCAGGATGAGGTTTATTCCGGGTTATGTATATAAGTGGGACCCGGCCCACGTTTCTTCCTCTTGTGATGTACTTGCTAATAAAGCATGTTGCCTTCAGCACGTATCGTCACTCAGTACATTACAGCTACACCGCTGGCAAGGTCTATAATGCTAAAGGCTGTGAGTGTACTTGCAAGAGATTGCCCATCTCTGCCTTATCAAATCCAAATGTGCAACAATATAATTAGACCATGATCCAAATCAGAACCACAAATATGCAACATTGTGTGTTAAGTGCTTATCAAGTCACATCCCATTTATACCGACCCTATTATGGATTAACATCCTCAAAAGCATTTTATGATTAATACTTTGTTCAGGTCTTGTAAAGTGAGGGCTGCGGCTTCCTTGATCCATCTCCTGTTAGATATTTCTCTTTTCTGGCTGCCTTCAACTTTTTCTAGCACAATTGTCTTTTCCCGTGACTCTTGCATTCTCTTAACGTGACCAAAGTATGATAGCCACGGCTTAGAGAGAGTTGAGGCTTCATGTGATCTATGCAACATTAGTCCGCAGTATGTCAGCTGGGTTTGTGTTAGATTAATTACCACTCTCCAAGAGCACTGGATTGGTCTCCTGATTTGGATGATGATGAACAGGCTTAAAGGCCATCTTCCTCTTTACTAGATCTCCAAGCCTCTTGCTTTCTGGCCCTCTCACATGAATGTCATGGGTACTGGATCCTTGAGGTTGTGGTCATTGATAGGTACACAGACAGTGGTTGTTTTCCCACTGACCTTAATCAGCAGCGACGCCCCTCTTCACGGTGCAGGATCGGCGCGGATTTCGCACTAATTGCCGTGGAGCACCCGGAAGAGCCGGAAAGTCCTGCGGCTTTTGCGGCGCAAACGGAAACCGCCAAAAACCAGTTTCCGTTTGCGCCACAAAAGCCGCGGGACTTTCCGGCTCTTCCGGGTGCTCCGCGGCAATTAGTGCGAAATCCGCGCCGATCCTGCGCGGTGAAGAGGGGCGTCGCTGCTGATTAAGGTCAGTGCGAAAACAGCCAGTGAGTTCCCACTTGATCTAGTTACAATGCTGCATTGCGCTTTTTTTTTATCACTATATGATGGGTCTGCTTTGCCTCTAAACAAACATCAGTTTTTCATTTACTTTTGGGAGGGACGGTGGCTCAGTGGTAGAGCATCTGCTTGGGAAGCAGAAGGTTCCAGGTTCAATCCCCGGCATCTCCAAAAAAGGGTCCAGGCAAGTAGGTGTGAAAAACCTCAGCTTGAGACCCTGGAGAGCCGCTGCCAGTCTGAGAAGACAATGCTGACTTTGATGGACCGAGGGTCTGATTCAGTATAAGGCAGCTTCATATGTTCATATGTTCTCTGGAGGATAATTCCAGTTTTTCATGCTATGCATTTGTAAGCCAGCAACTCACCATACTCTGTCCATAGGAGCTGCTTCTTTTCTTCTTTGGGAAAAGTTAATTTGGGGTTTTGAGCCGAAAAAACTGATATATCCCCTCCAGGCTATGTCCTACTATAATAAATTCCACAAGCAATTTGGCAGTGCCAAGGGAAAGAGACAAATCAAGAAGACATCCAACAAAATCTTAAGCACAGTAGGATGTCCTCAGTTTGAGATTGGTGGGAGAAGTAGCTGGCCTGCAACAGAGAGAAGAACGTGTGCTTGCGAACGTCTGCAGGGGGAACAGGAGTTTCTGCTGAGATTAAGGATGCAGTGTGAAAAATCTAAATTTGGGAATAGGAAAATAATTTTATACAACTGGGGGGAGGGTACTAAATGTTGATTTTGAGCAGTGCTGGATTAAACCCTGTGGAGGCCCCTAGGCAGTCAAAATCTTGGGGGCCCCCTCACAAATTATGTCAGAGTCGAAGTGCTCACCCTGCTGCTTGTGGCCTCTGCTGCAGCCTGCAGGCACCTTCTCAAAAGCCCCTTGGACAAAGCTGCGGGGGAGAGGCAGAGAGAGGCAAACTTGGCAACAACGCCAGCAGCAGCCACACCAGGCAAGTCAGTCAAAGAGTGGTTCAGTTGCTGGCTGCACATGCAGGCTGGGAGGGCTGCAAGCAGGAGGGAAATGAAGGGGGGAAGCCAGCCCGGGGCCCCTAAAGGCGAGGGGGCCCATAGGACAGTGCCTACTTGCCTAATTGTTAATCCAGCCCGGATTTTGAGGGGTGTTGGGCATTTTACTGAGCTTGTATTTGTACTTCCGTTCCTGATTCTTCCTCCTACTCCAAAGATTCAAATTACATTAAAATTTTATGTTTTTAATAGTAGGCTTAAAGTAACATAGTAGAGTTTAGACTGAGAAGAGGACAATTATCTTTTAAAGGAGATTGTGAGCCGCTCTGAGACTCTTCGGAGTGGAGGGCGGGATATAAATCCAATATCTTCTTCTTTTCTTGCCTTAAGGACCCACCCGCCCTGGAAATCAGGAAGGATGAGAAATAAAAATGTTTTTATCAATAAAATAAAGGCTACTTTTAGTATTCCTCTGCTTTATACTATATTAATAAGATGGGAGTACAGAACCAATCAAACAAACAAATGAAAGGTTTAAGATGCAATGCTGGGACTGTTTGCACATGTGAACACCCTATCCAGACGACATGATCACCTCCAGATGACATGGGTGAGCACGAGGTCCATTGTTATTTTCTTGCTGTGGTTTCTGTGATCACAATGAGTGTGGGAGGTTTTGAGCAATCACTTCTTGTGAACTGCAAAAATGAATCCAATGAATCCATGGACTCGGGGATGGTTGCATCCTTGGCAGGCTGTTAGCTTGTGTGAAGCCAACCTGATAAAATAAATCTTGCCGACCAGCTTCTAACAGCTTAGTATGGAATGCAAAAGCAGGTACCATTCCCACGTCATCAGCTATGATGATACAGTGTAGTAACCTTACAATTTCAATTGATTCCAAAGGAAGAGATTGTCAGTGAAATGCTATGTAGAGTTATTTGAGAGTCTAAACCCATGGATTCCAATTACACTTGCTAGTTCTATATTGGGAAATCCCTGGAGATATGGTAGTGGAGTCTGGGGAAGATGGGGTTTGGGAAAGGGAAGTTCTTCAAATCCAAAGCAGCCAGTTCTTCAAACCCACCCTCCAAAGCAGGCAAACTAATCTGTGTAATCCCAAAATCCATTGTAAATGCGGGAGAGCTCCAGGTCACACCTGAAGGTTGGCAACCCTGATTCCAAGGTTTTTAGACTGGAGTAATTCTGCACAGGATTAACTCTGCATAGGCTTTCCAGACATAAGGTTTATGCTCAACATGTTATAATAGGTTGCCACGTCCAATTCAAGAAATATCTGGGGATTTGGGGGTGGAGCCAGGAAACATTGGGATGGAGCCAGGAGCAAGGTTGTGACAAGCAGAACTGAACTCCAAAGGGAGTTCTGGACATCACATTTAAAGGAACCACACAACCTTTGAAATGCCTTCCCTCGAATGGAAATAATGAAGGATAGGGGCACCTTCTTTTGGGACTCATAGAATGCTCCCGGTCCAATTCTTTTAAAACTTGGAGGGTGTTTTGAGCACTGGCATTGTATGTTATGCTGCAAGTTCAGTGCCTCTACCTCAAAAACAGCCCCACCCAGAGTCTCAGATACCCACAGATCAATTCTCCATTATATCCTATGGGAATCAGTCTCCATAGGGAATAATGGAGTGCCCAGCAAACATTTCCCTCCCCTCCCCCGCTTTCTGATGATTCTGAAGCGGGGGAGGGCCTCCAAACTGGGGAATCCCCTACCCCCACCTGGGGATTGGCAACCCTATGTTATAAACTTAAGAACCAAGTTATTTCATCATGATTTCCTCCTTCAGGATGTTGAATGGTATGTTGCCAATGCAATTAGGCACAAATTGCTCAAATAAGCTGAACTATTTCAGGAACTCCTAGCCCCATATACAGTCATCATCTACCAGATACCAGTCTTCTGAGTCATTCTCTTCCCTCACTGCCTGAAAAACTGAAGCCAGACAATGAGGTCCCAGAACAGTAGGCTCTGCTTGCTACCAAATGGCATTCATTTTTGCCTTCCAATAAGTTATATGGGTTGCTGCACTAAACAGTGGACATCACTGAGGATGGATTTTAATGCAGTGTTACCTGGCTGAAGGGCTTTTTTTGTAGCAGGGACTCCTTTGCATATTAGGCCACACCCCCTGATGTAGCCAATCCTCCAAGAGCTAACAGGGCTCTTCTTACAGGGCCTACTGAAAGCTCTTGGAGGATTGGCTACATCAGGGGGTGTGGCCTAATATGCAAAGGAGTTCCTGCTACAAAAAAAGCCCTGCTTGGCTGTATATCCCTGTTTATATCCTACCTTCCTTTCATGGAATTCAAGGAGGCACAATGGGATTCCCAGCTGGAATGGCATATGGTGCTAACCCAATCCAAACCTGCTTAGCTTCAGTAAGGTTGTTCTTTCGCATGCTTTCAAATAAATGTGTTACTCTGTGGAAAAAGTCAGGCATATGAGCCCTGCTCAAGAGTTACAGTGAACACATTGGACAATTTTTGAAGATTAAGACCTTTAAGACAAGAATATAACTTTTGAAGGGGGGATCTTTTTCTTAATCAATTTTTGTTTTTTCTTGATAGTTAAAGGTACCTTTAATATCTGTTTTTTTTAAAAAAAAATAACACTGGTGGGGGTCAACTATTGGGGGGAGGGGTGGGAGAAAAGTAAGATGTGGGGTAGAATGATTTTTTTTTTATCTTAAGCTTTTTATAAGCTGTAGATATAGTTCTACTACCATATGTTACTAATTAAAATTGTTTATACACAAAAAAAAAGAGTTACAGTGAACACATGTACAATCTGTGTATAGTGTACATTTTTGGGCATTCATTCGTTGACTCATTCTCAAGTTACACTTGGTGCATGTCCACCTGAATGTATAGTTTAAGCCCCATTTTTCTCTGTGGTTCCAGGTTTCGTTTGTAAAGTGGTAATACGATAGCTGTATCTCACAAACAGGTGTACACACATATATGTAGGGTGTCTGTTTACCAACTGTAACAAGTAAACAGAAGCTACGGAGGCCCACAAAATCATACCAAAGGGTGTGGGGGTGGGGGGGGGGGACTTCAGTGTTGACTGCTAACCAGTATTCAACCTTTTGTTCCCCATTAGTGCAAAAAGTATATTTATGAGCATCTCAGAAGAAAACAACTCTAGGCATACAAGTGGTACACAGCAGCTTAGAAAGGACAATCAAAGGGTGATTATTATTAGTTTATAACTTTATTAAAAATGCATATGATTTGTATTCTCTTGCAGAGACCCAGCGCTATTTAATTTCTTCCACTGTAGGCTTCCTACTGGTAAGCGGACGGATTAATGATGAGCTCCAGGACTCCCTACAGTACTGCATTGTATGGTTGGACTAATTATACTCGGCTTTCTTATTATTTTTTGCTATTCAAAGGGATAGCATTACAAAATAATTATGTCACTTCCCAGCTGTATTGGAATTCTGTGTGTGTCGGGCCGGGGGAGCAGACAGACCACAGCAAGAGTTCCATTCATCATCATTTAACTTTCCAAGTCTTTTTCTGGATCTGGGAGTAAAATTCCTCTGAAGTAAGTCGGTTTTAACACTGCAGCTCTAAAAAAAAGTCAGAACCCCACTCTGAAGGCAACCTGATCAAAATCCACTTTAATTGTGTGCATGCATTATTCAGTTGCAACCAACATATGGTTGCAACAGTCCTTCTGTATACTATGCTGCTGTTCACAGTTCTGTACCTTAAAAGTTACTAGTATTCTTGAGGGAATTTCAGCTTAAATTAACCATTGTCATTTTGAACATTTCAAATTCTAACAAGTACTCCTATATTGTTTTGCAGATTACAATAGCCCACTTCCCTTAAGATCTTTACCTGCTAAACCTGCGCACTAGGGCATGTGAGTCTGTCTTTATTTACATATTTGTCTCCTTTACTGCTTTTATTATTTGCTTATGTTCTTAGTGTTGCTGGTTTACAACATTTTATTGTTTTTTTTATGACATTGTTTTTGTTTTATTGATTTTGTAATCTGGATTTGACTATCTTTGGAAGCTGACCTGAGAATCTTTTGGTTGAGAGGTAAGGTATAAATATTTTAAATTTTTAAAAAAATGTCCTCTTTATATAATAGTACAGTGGAGCGAGCAACAGTCCAATGGTGCAATCCTATGCAGAGCTATTCCAGTCTAAGCCCATTGATTTCTCACATAATAATATATCCAAAGGCATAACAGGATTTCCCCCCTGTCATTATTTATGATATTACGATGGCATGACTTGCAATCTTTCCCCAAACAGAGTGAACAGAAGAAGCTAGGAAGTAAAGCATACATATAGCTCTCTCCAACGTGTGCTGATTTTATTGTTGTTAACTCAGTTTATTCATCAAGGGCTGTCAAGTTGCAATTGATTTAAGGCAACCTCTAACGGGATTTTCAAAGCAAGAAATTAACAGAGGTGGTTTGCCATTGCCTTTTACTGCATAGCACAGGGGTGTCAGACATGTGGCCCGTAGGCCAGATCAGGCCCTCAGAGAGCTCCTATCAGGCCCACGAGCAAGTCTGCTTCCTTTCCCCTCTCTTCTGTGTCACAGCTTGCTTTGCCAGAATTTCTCAGTCGCACAGGAGCGACAGAGCAAAGTCTTTATTTTCTCCATTGGCTGAGGTTCCTCTCTTGAGGAGGAGGGGTGGGGAAAGAGAGCTTGCTTTGATACTGACCATAATATTTCAAGAGAGCGAATACTTTAAGCATGTATTATTTTATGGGTTTTAAAAAAAAAATCTTGTGTTTCTCTGTGTCCTTTATAAAGTTTATATCTCTGCTACCCGGCATTACATTTTATGACACACATGACCTGGCCCAATAAGGTCCCATTTATCTCAGATCTGGCCCTCATAACAAATGAGTTCGACACCCCTGGCATAGCACCTCTGGTCTTCCTTGGTCATCTTCCCTTTAAATACTAACTATGACAGACCCTGCTTAGTTTCCAAGATCTGAAAAGCTCCAGCTAGGCTGCTTCTCTTTGTGTCTCAGTTATTTGGGTGGGTGGGGACTTGTAATTGTTCTAAATAAATGATTTTAAATAAATAGTCTTTAAATTGTTAATCTGACAGGCTCCTCTTCACGTCACATTTGCAAAGCTTCTTTTTGATATGTGTTTGGATTTGGGTTGAAATCAAGAATCTTACGTTCTTGGACTGTGTGCCAACTTCATACATCTTTTGTGTATAATAAAGCGACATGTGGTGTCAGTTTTCCATATCTCACTCTATAAGAAATTTTTGGATCAATTCCTTTCCTCCAACACCCAAGTATATCATACATATCATAAGAATCCTAATTTTAACAGACATATGTCCTGCTTCCACTTTGGCGTATGTTGTTTCAAAGGAGTTGCCAAAGGTACTCCTAAAAAGAGGTAAAAGATTTATTGGGGGGGGGGGGGGAGCTTCCTATAGCTGAATTTCCCATGCCTCGACACCACATGTGGTTTGCAGAATGACTTTTCTAAGGCAAGCCCATCATTGTGAAGTAAAATTAGGTATCCATCTTTGATGTATACAATTCAATAATGACTAAGATGCTCTACCAGCTTTTAATTTGGTTGCCGCCAGATGGGCCTTGCGCAGCCATTTTTCTGATGTTTCTGAATTTCTCTCCGAATAGGAATTGCGTTGATCTTAAATTAAGTTCCATGTTGTGGAATGGAACTGTATACATATTGATTTTGCTTTTTCCTGTTGTCTCCCAGGTTTTTGGAAGAGGGGTATTCAGTGGATACACACTTGGATATGTACAGGCCCGGGGCTAGGGGTTCTGGTGCCCCAGGCAGAACCCCATGCCCCCCCCAAGGACTTCACTTGCACACACAAAGCGCGTGCATGGCCCAATGATGCCATCAGAAGTGATGTCATCAGACTTCATGCGCTTCACACAAACGCTCAGCCCGCCCCTCTCCTGCTTTAAAGGGAGCCAGGAAAAGGCTGCCTCCTTCTTTCTTGCGAAGAAAGAAGGCAGCCTCTTTCCCAGCTACCTTTAAAGCAGGAGAGGGACAGGCAAGGGACAGGCCGAGCTGCATGTTCTTTCTTCGAGAACATGCGGCTCGGCCCACCTCGGCCTTGCCTGGCCCTGTCTAGCTTCAGAGCAAGCCGAGAAGAGGCCGCCTCTTTCCCAGCTCCCTTTGAAGTGGATGAAGACCAGGCAAGGCCAGGGTGGGGCGGGCTGAGCCGCATGTTCTCGAAGAAAGAATGCATGGCTTGGGCCACCCCAGCCTTGCCCAGCCCTCTCCCACTTCAAAGGGAGCTGGGCAGGAGAGGGGTGTGAGAGAGGACAGGGAAAGAGGGCACTCACCTCCGCTAGGGTTGCCAAGTCCAGTTCAAGAAATATCACATTTAAGGGGACCACATACCTTTTTAATGCCTTCCCTACATTAGAAATAATGAAGGATAGGGGCACCTTCTTTTGGGGCTCATAAAATTGGACCCCCTGGGCCAATCTTTTTGAAACTTGGAGAGCATTTTGAGGAGACTCATCAGATGCTACACTGACAATTTGGTACCTCTACCTCAAACAATGCCCCTCCAGAGCCCCAGATACCCTGGGATTAATTCTCCGTTATACCCTATGATCCAGCAGACATTTCCCTCCCTCCCCCCCCCCATTTCTGATGACCTTGAAGCTCTGCAGGGCCTCCAAACCAGGGCTCTCCTGCCCCCACCTGGGGATTGGCACCTCTACTCACGAGTTGCTGAACTTTCAAGTTTTTCACAGTAACACAGGGCAACCAAAGGTTCAAGTTTGCCTTCACACTATGTAAACGACCTCTGCAAAGATTGTGCAACAAATGGAGTATCTGGGCTCCTTTCACAACCATGTTGTTCTGCCTTCTCTCCCCCCCCCTCCCCTTCAGCCTTAAAGACGCAGACACACCATCCAAAGAGGAAGGCTTTCTCAAGTAGAGACTGAAGCCTCTGAAGGAGGAAAGGCACATAATGGCTGTGGGGGCGGGGCTTCCCCCCACCAGCCAGCTGACTGGGGGCGGGAAGGAGCCTGGGAAAGCAGGAGAACCCCTGCTGGGACCTAGGAATTGGCAAGCCTAACCTCCGCCCCTGCGATGAGGTGGCACCCCAGGCATCTGCCTACCTTGCCAAATCCCATGCACTGGCCCTGGATATGTATTGTCATTATGGAACTACTAAGGAAGTATGGATTGCAAAACGTATGCCATTTTTAATTTAGATATCTGTACCCCACTTCGGCAACCCAAATTAGCTTAAGAAGATATTGGATTTATATCCCACTTTATACTCTGAATCTCAGAGCAGTCACAATCTCCTTGAACATATGAACATATGAAGCTGCCTTATACTGAATCAGACACTTGGTCCATCAAAGTCAGTATTGTCTTCTCAGACTGGCAGCGGCTCTCCAGGGTCTCAAGCTGAGGTTTTTCACACCTATTTGCCTGGACCCTTTTTTGGAGATGCCAGGGATTGAACCTGGGACCTTCTGCTTACCAAGAAGATGCTCTACCACTGAGCCACCGTCCCTCCCTTACCAAGCAGATGGTCTACCACTGAGCTACTGTCCTTTTACCTTCCTCCTCCCCACAACAGACACTCTGTGAGGTAGGTGAAGCTGAGAGTACTCTTACAGTAGCTGCCCTTTCAAGGACAACTCCTACCAGAGCTATGACTGACCCAAGGCCATTCCAGCAGGTGCAAGTGGAGGAGTGGGGAATCGAACCTAGTTCTCCCAGATAAGAGTCTGCACGCTTAACCACTACACCAAACTGGGTCTTACAACTTCATTCTCCCCTCCTCTAGTTAATTCTCACAGCAAACCTATTGGGTAGGTTAGGTCAAAAGTGGATAACTGGCCCGTGTTCACCCAGCAAGCTTCCATGGAGATCTGAACTTGTGCCTCCCAGATCCTAGTCCAACATCCTAACTACTACACCACCTTTCTCTGAAACACATGCCCCATTCTCCCTTCAAATTACTCAGGGCAACCTGCAAGGTTCTCCCCTGTCTGTTTAATTCTTACAACAATGAAAGATACTGGAGAGTGGCTAACCGAAGGACACAGAACATGATTCATGGCTCAATGGAGATTTGAACCAAGGTTTCCCATTGTCTAGTTGTATACGCTCTATCCATTACAGAAAACAGGGTTGCATTTACCTGTAACAGTTGTTTGTTGAGTTGTCTTCTGTGCAGTCCCACATTTGGGAGATTCCCAAGCTGCTTACATGGAGCTTTTCCAAAAGCTGATTCCTGGTGTCTTGTATTCACAGCATACTGCCAAATGTGTCTGGGAAGACCAGGTTGCAGCTCTGCACACTTCAGCCAGAGGAACTCCATGTGAAAGAGCTGCCAAAGATGTCTGGGACCTGGTGGAGTGAGCCTTCACAGAAAAGGGGCAAGAGCTGCCAGCATGCTTATAACATACTTTAATAGTCCAAACAAACCATCTTAACAAAGTCTGTGAGAATGTAAAGTGCCCCTTGTGGAAACCAGTGAAACAGCCAAAAGTTATGGTCCTTGGGAAAAGGGCATGGATGTTGTCAACCAGAGGTGTTGAGCTCATCTGTTACAAGGGTCAGATCTGACATAAATGCCACTTTGTTGGGCCAGGCCACACGTGCCATAAAAAGTAACATGAAGGTGATTTCAGATGTCAAATGGCAATAGCAGGTGAATGGCAATAACAGGCTTGATCGAATCGAGTGTGGTATCCAAAAGTGGTAAGAGATGTGGAGATACCAGCATTGGTAATGAGACAGGAAACCTAGGTCTCACTTCTGTCCAGGAGGAGTCAGACCAGGAGGATGCAAATAATAAATGGACATAAGCAGCAGGAACATCCTGAGGCATAGAGGACCCTCTGCTTGTTATGTCAGTAAGCCACATGCATCTTAGGTCTACTTTCTTGTTCTGTGCACACTTCTCTTGGGCTACTAACTCCCTCCCTCCTCGCAAGCTCTTTATTCAGGACACCATCAGACTTTTATCTGACTTATGAGGATCCAGTTTCTATTTGTGTTAAACAATTGGCTTGACTCTGAACATTTTTTGTGATCAGGTTGCCAAAGGTTGGGCAAGTACTCACTGCTGAAAGGAAAACCGAGGCTGAAGGAACCCACATTCTGTCACAAGTAACTGAACTCTGTTTCTTGTACAATCATTTATGCAAATATGTTAGATGTGTATGGTATCTCCTAAGTCGCACAATGTATTCTGTCGTTTCCCCCCGCTGGCCTGAGGGACTACATACAAACTTGCTATTTTCTATACATGAAAGCGGAAACTTCCATGGTGCTGATCCCTATGGCTGGTAACAGCATTCTTCAGCCTTTGCTGTGTTTCCGGTGAGCTACAGCCCTGAAAATGTCTTGATAAAAATGGAAGCATCAAAGGTGCAGGCAAAGCTTTATAAGTATTCATCTACAAAACAGTTTTCATTTAACTTTAATAGGACGTGTTGCCATGGGTAATTGATCTTCAATTAGTACCTTTCAGAGAATGAAGACAGCACCTGATAAACCATTCAAATATTTCTGTGTAAAACAAAAAAACGTATTCACTGGCATCATCCTTAATTACAAAATGCAACAAAAAAACAAGAACAAAAAACTTCTGCTGGCAATGGCTAAAGTTAAATTGGTTTTTGAACATTGTTCCTGTGTTCTTCTCATCATCCCTTTTTATATTGTGTTGTTTTCATTCACTAAGGGGATGGTTTCAAAACTTTGTTCAGCAGCAAGGGTTGTAATCATGTGACACGGGGTATGGTGTAGGGTTCGAGTTTATAATCCCTCCGGGGCCCATAACCCTACGACTCCAATTCTGTTAAACAATGCCGTCCTCCTCACTGAGGACATAATTTCCAGCTGGAGGCAACACAATATAGCCCAATATTTATGTTCCTGTTGGATTAAAATGCAGATGGACATAAAAACTGTCATGGAGCCCAGAAAAAAAAAACCACCCAGAACTCTCCAGGTGGCTTTTCTCTACCACAGCAGTCAAATACGTTTTTGAATCTACGCTTCGGAGCATTCTGTTTTCCCGAAACCATCATCAGCGAAAAATTTGGAGCTGTTCCACATGCAAATATTTTGAACATTTTAATCAAGCTGAAACAATAATGTCCTCTGGCATAATGCTCTCCCCCCCACCCGATGCTGAATGCATACAAAAATGTGCCTCAGCCTAGATATACGGAGTGAAAAGGACAAGAGTTACCTCCAGATTGTGGCTTCTACCATAGCTCTGCAGGCTGAAGCAACACTTGACTAAAAAAAGGTCATGTAAGTTTACAGTGGGTCCCCAAAGTGCTGACATTATGAGACCTCTTGCGCGAAAAGCTTATAAGTATCATAGACATCTTAAGCATTCTGCTGCTTTTGCAAAAATGAAGCGCTCTGCAGGAAATCTGCTTTACACGACAATTGCCTGCAGGGAACTTTCTCGCTTTTCAGACTCTAAGTTCTTTAAATGAACTTTGAAACATAACGAAAAGTAATATCTCCTTGCAGGAAAGCAGCAAAATGGTAATACTTAATATTGTTTCATATTGTTCAAGGGCCAAAACTTGTTTTACTTTATACTCCAGTTCAATTGGACATATATTAGGTGGCTTTAAGTGTCTCACTCTACCTGAATCTGTTAAAGTCAATGATGATGGACTTCTTCAGGGTTTTTTTTTTAAATCACAATGCCAAAGTTTCAAATATCATAACCCCCATGCATGTTATATCCCTGTTCTCATACCAAGGAGCATATACTTTCACATATATGAATCTATGGAGTTGTCTTAAACCGAGTCAGATAGGGTGGGTACCAGTGGTAGGGCATCTTCTTTTTATATAGAAGGTCCCAGGTTCAATCCCCCACATCTCTAACTAAAAATGTGCCAGATAGCAGATGATGTGACAGACTTGAGAGCCACTGCCAGTCAGAGTATATAATAGATCAAAGGTCTGACTCATTGCAGCGCAGGTTCATGTGTTATCTACTTCAATATTGTCTACTCTGACCAGCAGTGGTTCTCCAGAGTCTCAGGTAGAAAACAGATTTCCCCCCCCCCCCCACATCTGCTACCGGAGAATGTTTCCCTGGAAATACCAGGGACTGAACCTGAAACTATCTGCATGCAAAGCATTGTCATGCCCCTCCCACCCAAATGGCTCACTATATTCTTAGAATCATAGAGTTGGAAGGGATCTCCAGGATCATCTAATCCAATCCCCAGCACAATGTAGGAAATTCACAAGTACCTCTCCCCGACACGCACACCCAGTGGGAAATGTCGACTGGCTTATGTTTTAAATATGATTAAAGACTTTAGACCAATCATGTTATGAGAATGGCACAAACAGACTGTTCTGTCCTTAACTAGGAACTGTTTATTGATCACCCCCACCCCCAATCTGGAAGAACTAGGCCAGAATTAGAATATGCAGATGAATGTCCAACATATGTCTATATGTCCAGCTGTATCCTTAGGCCTAGTTCAGTCCTGAAGCCTTGAGATGAAACAACAATTGGCCACTGCCTGAGAAGCAGAGCTGCTTTGGACAGTGCTGCAAAATGGTGGGAAAGCTCTAATAAAGCATATTGCTCTTGCAGAAGACAACAAAGTGGCCACTATTAAAGGCATTTTTAAACCCACGGTAATGTAAGAATTGACTCCGATGTTATCCTATTTTGCTCTCTCACCTAACATGTAAACCAAGAGAGAACATGAACATCTCAAGGCAGGACAGTTCTGTGAGGTAGACTCTAGCTAGCTTCTGTATATGTAAGAGACGACGCTGTGGTGGCAATTCTATCCAATTCCCCTTCTTTACCACAGCATTCCATGCTGGGGGAATGTCCATAAAAACTACCCTGACCCACAACACAGATTTGTGTGTGTTGCAAGGGGCTGCTGGGGGTATAGGAACAGAAGAGGAAATCTGCCTCCATAAGCAGAAAGCTCTTAGGTAGGGGTGGGCATGAACGGCCTCAAGAAAAAAAGTTTGTAATTAATTTTGGCCTGTTTGTGGTTTGTGAAGTTCATGGCAGGTCACAAAGCATGAACTTTCCATGAACATTCCAGCTGTTCATGGAAGCTCATAATGGTTCATGAACGGATACATGTCCAGTCTTCGCTCAATCAAAATGTATACACACTCCAAAGTATCATAACTTGGACGGCATATTGAGGATCAACTTTGATGTCTCTACTTTGCACAGGATCCATTTTATACACTCCTGAAATTCCTGAACCTGTGCCTGTGCAGCAGGCAGTCATTTTGACAGGAGCAGGTTCAAGAAGGTTTAAGAGTATATATAATGTGTCCTCTGCAAGTTTAGAGACACTAAACTCACAGGGGATCTCTGGTTGACTCTCCACTACTTGACCTTCAGGTTTAGTGAGCATTGGATTTATGAAGTCCATGTTGCAACCCCTCAAAAAGGTGCCCCCAGAAAAGTGCTTTTGGGGAAAATGACAGGTGCAAGAGACAATGTTCCTCTCAAAACAGTTTGTGACGGTTTTGCAAACCAGGCACACCACAAACCATGAACATTTTCCCAGTTTGTGCCCATCCTTACTCATAAGGATGAGTTTGAGGCAGGTCCGGTGCTTGGGGTTTTGGTGCCCAAGACAGAACCCCAACGTGCGCTCCCCTCCTCTGCTAAAAGTTTTTGTGCTCGTGCAAAATGTGCACATACAGCATGATGACATCACAGTGACATCCTCATGCTGGGTGCTCAGTGCTTACTTTCAGCTCTGAGGGATCAGAGGAAGCTCCTCATGAAACAACAGTCTGTCCTTCCCTTCCCTGGCGCCCTTGGAGGATGCTGATGAAGGGAATCACCACTTTCAGCTCTGAGGAATTGGGGGAAGCTCCTCTGATCCCTCAGAGTCAAAAGAACAGTCAGCTCTTCCCTTCCCCGACACCCTTGGAGGACGCTGGCAAAGGAAAACACCACTCTTTCAGCTCTGAGGGATCAGGGGAAGCTCCTTCGATCCCTCAGAGCTGAAAGAACAGTCAGCTCTTCCCTTCCCCGATGCCCTCAGAGGGTGCTGGGGAAGGGAAATTCTGCTCTTTCAGCTCTGAGGGATCAGGGGAAGCTCCTCATGAAACAACAGTCTGTCCTTCCCTTCCCCGACACCCTTGGAGGATGCTGGCAAAGGAAAACACCACACTTTCAGCTCTGAGGGATCAGGGGAAGCTCCTTCGATCCCTCAGAGCCGAAAGAACAGTCAGCTCTTCCCTTCCTCTTTACCACAGCATTCCAGAGGGTGCTGGGGAAGGGAAATTCTGCTCTTTCAGCTCTGAGGGATCGGGGGAAGCTCCTCTAATCCCTCAGAGCTGAAAGAGCTGCATTTTCAGGCCTCAGATTCAATGGGAGCTTTCTGAGAGTTCCACCTCCTTGTCCATTGAATAGTATGTGCAGCTGCATAACAATCCCTGGATGAGCTCCACCACCTGTTCTTCTACAAAATGACTCCTGGGTGTTTCCCTTGCCCGGGAAACATCGAAGGGATCGGATCTCTCAGAGATGAAAGAGTGGCAGAGGCTCAGGGACGGCGTGAGCATGAAGGGGGCGCCTAACCCTGCTGGGAGCTGGCACCCTAGGCAATCGCCTACTTCACTTACTCCCACACACTAGCCATGGTTTGGGCGTTCAAACAGCAGCCTGCTTACTTGACATTGACTTTTCTCTTAACAGAGCCTCGAACTGCAATGCTGTGGCTCAACATAATTACATTCTTCATGTGGGGGGAAATGTATTCAAGAGCAAGATGATTTTTTTCTCTATGCCTTAGTGAGAAAAGTATTCAAAAAACACACTCACATTATGCTTCAAAATGCCCACCACTACACAGCTGAAGATGAATGATGAACTTGGCTGAATAAATACAAATGCTGCTTTTCTCCCAGCTATGTACCTCAGTAAAAATTAATACTGAGCACTTTGTAAGAATTCCAACATCTTTATTTCACATAACATATAAAATGCTGAACACGCCTACACACTAGAGAACCAAGACTTGGACCTACCCATGATGGAAATAGGAGTGTTGTGTATGTGGACTTGTTGTTTGAGGCAGTTCCTGCTGGGCTCATTGGAGCCATGGGACTGAGCTTGGGAACTGGGAACAATGGGAAGCAGGATCCAAATCCCTGGTTCCTCAGACCAATCACCAGCTTCCTGCTGGTTCAAATGACCCAATGGCGTTCCAGAGCGGGAACTGGATTGTGTATATATTTGGGCCCGTTGGCCCTGCCCAGCAGTCTCTAGTTTAACTGTTGCAATGCTGTTATCACAATAAAGAGCTTTGACAACTGCAGCTTCACCTCTTCCATGCATGGAACCCACTATTTAACGGAGTAAGGAGAGACCTGGGTCTGGTCTAGGCTAATTTCCAGCTGTTTTCCTCTGCACCAGCAGCTATGGCCACCTGGCTCTCAGAAGGCTAATATAGTCATAGTTACTTCAGATATAAAATTGAACTGGGCCTCACTCTAAGAGCCAATTTGGTGTAGTGGCTAAGTGAGCAGAATCTTATCTAGGAAAACCAAGTTTGATTCCCCACTCTTCCACATGCACCTGCTGATGTGACCTTGAGTCACTCACAAGTTCTCACAGAGCTGTTCCTCTCAAGAGCAATTTCTGCCAGAACGTTCTCAGCTCCACCTACCTCACAGGGTGTCTGTTGTGGGGAAGGGAAGAGAAAGGAGATTGTAAATTGCTCTGAGACTCCTTCAGGTAGTGAAGGGTGGGGTATAAATCCAATCTCCTCTTCTTCTATTTTCCAATTCAAAGGATATCTTTAGGTAGTAATAATCACTACTGATTGGTTTTCAGTTGAATATCTACACCTGTTCCGTCTCCCTCTGACTACAAGTAATTAACCAGTAAGGAAGTCCTAGCCAATCAACGAGTAAGATTGATTAGGACTTGTATTAGAAGGACTGTTGGAGTTGTAGCCCATAGAATCCTCAATTGTCTGAGACCTGATTTTGTAGGCCATGGACTGGCTCCCACTCTCTTGGCGTTTTGCAAGCCATGCAAAACTGATTATTTAAGGGGACTTTTCTACATGGTTAACAATGGGGTTGAACTGTACACAATGGTTTAGAAAGCTACTGGTAAAGGAGTAGGGGATTGTGGTCTATACTCCTGTATATAGCTTGTATTGCTTGTTGCTGTATGATTTATTTATTTAAAACATTTATTATCTGGCTTTTTCCTTACTGAACTCCTGGTGGCTTACAGCACAGATGAAACATATAAAATATATGAAAAACATTTAAAAGGTCAAGATTTAAAATAAAAATTCCATACTACTAATAAACTTAACCAAATGCAGTCCAAAATAAAACTGCCTTCAATAGCCTCCTGAAGATCAAAAGTGAGGGGGTCAGGAGCACCTTCATGGGGAGGTTGTGGGGCTATCACTGAAAAGGCCCTCTCTTGTGTACTCACCTAACAAGCTTCTTTGATCAATAGGAGATTCAAGAGGACCTCTTCCAGTGATTATTTATTTTTAAAACATTTAAGTACATAGGAGCCTACTAATCCCTTGTATCGATGAATATGTTAATACTTATGCCTTGTTTCAGTTTTGTTTTCAGACTTCTGGTTGGTTGCACATTTCTACAGTACAAAGACTATTGCATTATTTATTGGGTGCCTTTATATACGTAATCCTCCTTTAGTCCCAGTGAGAAAGGTAGACTACAAACAGCATACAATGTTTTATTTAAATTTGCTTTTAAAATGCAGCTGATGCTGTTCTCACTGTCTTGTTAAATCCAAGACATCTTGTTAAATCCAATTAAAACAGAAGTCCAAAGCTTGATGGGGTGCCATTAAAAGCTGGGACATCTGTTAAGAGTTTGAGAGTGATCCTGGATGCCTCCCTTTCAGTGGAGATCCAGGTCACAAAGGTGGTTCAGTTGGCGTTTTACCATCTTTCCAGGTTAAACAATTGGCTAAATACCTGCCACCCTCTGTCCTAGCCATGGTAATCTATACAACAGTCACCTCCAGGCTAGATTATTGTAACTCACGCTATGAGGGCTTCCCTTGAGGTTGAGGGCAACTAGAATGATTAAAGGGCTGGAGCACTTTCCCTATGAAGAAAGGTTAAAACGCTTGGGACTCTTTAGCTTGGAGAAACGTCGACTGCGGGGTGACATGATAGAAGTTTACAAGATAATGCATGGGATGGAGAAAGTAGAGAAAGAAGTACTTTTCTCCCTTTCTTACAATACAAGAACTCGTGGGCATTCAATGAAATTGCTGAGCAGACGGGTTAATGGATAAAAGGAAGTACTTCTTCACCCAAAGGGTGATTAACATGTGGAATTCATTGCCACAGGAGGTGGTGGCGGCCACAAGTATAGCCACCTTCAAGAGGGGTTTAGATAAAAATATGGAGCACAGGTCCATCAGTGGCTATTAGCCACAGTGTGTGTGTATATATAAAAATTTTTTGCCACTGTGTGACACAGAGTGTTGGACTGGATGGGCCGTTGGCCTGATCCAACATGGCTTCTCTTATGTTCTTATGATCCAGAAAATGCAACTGGTCTAGAATACAGAGGCAAAGGTTCTCACAGAGACACCTTTTAGAGCACATATCTTACTGGTGCTCTATCAGCTGCACTGGCTCCAGACTGAAGACTGGATCAAGGTCAATGTTCTGGGTATGACCTTCAGAGCCCTTAAGGGTCAGTGACCAGCATACCTTTGGGACCACCTTTCCTAGTACATTCCCCATAGAGCATTACACTCAAATGATCAAAATCTGCTGATCATCCCAGCCCAAAGAGTGTCCGACTGTCCTTGACCAGGGCCAGGGACTTTTCAGCCCTGGCTCCAACCTGCTGGAACACTCTTCCAGGAGATTTGGTGCAATTCCACAGGGCCTGCAAAGCAGAGTTGTTCTACTGGGCCTATGGTTGAGGGCAGTATTGGGCACCTACCTGATAGACTACAGCAAGTTTTGGCCTCCCCCTCCTTCCCTTCTCCCCCTGCTTCCCCCCCAATCCTTTCTTCCCTTCTTCGGATGTTTTATATTGCCGCTGCATATGAGTTTTACACCATCTTAAATTGTAAAAAAACTGCTTTACTGCTTTTATTGTTATTTGATAACTTATGTTGTATTTTAGAAGTTTTAATTGTATAGTTATGAATTGTCACCGGCTGCAAGCTGGTTTTGGGGACAGCAGGCTGGAAATCCAATAAAATAAATAAATAAATAATACATTGTTCTGAGGACAGTGGAGGATGACGGTTTCCACATGCCATTGCAATGGAACTGTGCAATACATGGTCGGATGGGGCTGGTGAGGGAGGAGTATAGGCTCTGAGGCCTGCTAAAAATGTAAATCAAAATGCCTAGGTTAATAAAGGCTTAGTGCCTAGGTTAATAAAGGCTTAGAACTCACTCTGTAGAATCCTCCTTGAGTCCAAATGAGAAAGGTGGACAATAAATAACATAAAATAATAAACTTCTGATGTAATGCTTAGTTTGCAATTCTATTCTGTCATAGGATAGCAGGTCTTACCTGGCTCTTGGCGGGAGGGAATGGTGCTATAGAGTTTTTACCCAAATTGCTAGAGTGTCCCCTGTCCGACATGCCAGGCACGATGACATCACCCAGAAGTGATGTCATCGTGTGGGGAATGTTGCATATGATGGAACTCTTTGGGGTGCCAGTGGGCTGGGGGCCCCAAAACTGGGGAAAACCCTGCCCCCAGCAGGAGTCTGGGAACCCTGTTCTATCATGCAATTCTAGTGGATGATCTTGGCTCAGCCATTTTTCTCTCAGTCTAACCAGTCTCTTGCTGTGGAGAGAATGTGGGTGGAAAGTATAAACCGCCCAGAACTCCTTGGGAAAAGGCCAGAGCAAAACTATGATAGATATAACTATCCAAGTGCTTTTTGAAGAAAAAGGGACCATTCTATTGACTATTATGTGTATTATGTAGCACACTTTGTGGCCCTAAAGTACATTTTTTTCCATCCATGATTGAAAGTTTCCAAAAATATATAAATGTGTATGGGAAGTGCATTGTGATGCCTACAAGGCAGTCTGCCAAAAACTCTTCTCCCAAGAGTGGAGAAAGCATCACATAATGTGGAATGTTTTATTTCCCCTTTCAACTGCTTTATTTTATGCTTCGGCTGGTTCTATGTTTTATTTATTTATGAAGTTGTGATAATATCAGAAAAATGTCCTGGACCTGAACTGAAAATGGCTGAACAAACACAAGCGTCTGAGGGCCAAACTGGACACTCGTAGCTGTTATCACTGTCTCTCTCTCTCTCTCTCTCTCTAGCTTTACGCAATATGTGATGTGAATTGTCATCTGAGACTTTGCCCCCAGATGACTGGCAGTTGGCAGCAGCAGTAAGGAAACGCACACTGTGATGGCATCACCGTCATGTACTGAGAGTAAACAGACCGGAAGATTGGGAGCAGCAGCACCTCCAGGTCTCTCATAACATCTAGCTAGGCACAAAATGTCTTCCAATTTTATACAGGGGCATGTTTTACAAGTGAAAGATGAGTATAAATAGCAGGGTGCTTTATACCTGTTTCATGAAACCAGCCACACAAAGGCCTAAAATAACTCGTAAAACATTAACGTTCCTTGAGACTTAGCATACTGCATTTTCTAGGACATAAATTAGAACCCCAAAGGGCCTTGCCTTTTCCTTTCCAGCCACATGAAGCTGCTTGGCCTAGTCTTCAGTTAGCTCCAGAGATGCTCAGGCCCAAACACAGGGAGACCAGCAAGCCCCTTGTCCAGAATCACAGTCTCTATGGCAACCATCTCCACTTAGCCTACTGACTCACATTAAAGCCTCTGATGGTATTGTTGACTGGATCACCATTTCCCAGAGGCTCAGTGTCCCTCTCATTCCATTAGGGATAGCAAAGTCTCAAGCACTTATAGTGGAGAGAGCTATGGTACGAGTCCATGCCTAGATTGGGATGTGAAACGGACAAGATATGAATATAAAGGAATTGAAAGTACCTCTTAACAAGTTTGGAACAGCGCAAGCACTTTTGATGGAGCCTTAAAAACGGGCACCAGCACTTTCTGTGAAGTATTAGAAGCAGACAGGAATACCTACTTACCTGGAATGTGTGAAAGAGATGCACTTTGGAACTTTATGCATCTATGAAGAACTGGAATTGATGGACATTGAATATCTATTGGGACTTTGTATATTACTATAGGTGATTTTATAGTTATGTCCCAGCGGAAGTTGGGTTCAGGTAGGTGGCTAAGGGTTGACTTAGCCTCCCATCCTTCTGAGGTCGGTAAAACGAGTATCCAGTTTGCTAGGGGTAAGGCGTAAATGACTGGGGAAGGCAACGCAAACCACCCCATTAAAAAGTCTGCCGTGAAAATGTTGTGATGCAACATCACCCCAGTGTCGGAAATGACTGGTGCTTCCACAGGGGACTACCTTTACCTTTTTATAGTTATGTACAAAATCACCGGATTACACATTATAGGTGATTGTGAAATATGTACAAAATCACCTTATTAGTAGTAGCATATTACATTTTTTTTTAAAAAAATTGGATATTTGTATTTGTAGTAACTTATCACGGTTCAGGTTTCAGCCTTTTCCATCAGCCTCCAGGTGGGGCCTGAAGATCTCCCACTTTTATAACTAATCTCCAGCTGGCAGAGATCAGCACCCCTGGAGAAAATACAAGAACAAACTATGCACCGAAAGAATACAAAATTTATAATGTGCTCACTTTCTAAATGAAGGAATGTAGCATATATGTAATATCTATTTCTCAATTCTTCGTACAATAAATATGTTTTACAGCATTTATAGCAGGTACAACAAATCACAATAGCCACAGATCCAAAATCTATAAAGGCAACATCTTTTTAAGTCCTTGTGCTGTGACACTCCTTTTTAAAACTTCAATAGAAATGTCCACAAATACATTTCAGTGAATATTGATCCAGAGCTGTTTGCACCTTGAGGAAATTCAGTGGAAGCCTGCAAAAAGAAAGAAAGAGAACTTACCTCTTCCGGAACTTTAGATGGTTTTGATGCCCTTCTTCTGCTCAGTCTCTCATACAAGAAATTTCTAACAGAGCCACAGAATACCTACCTTACACATGGATTAGTGCATTCTCTTAGAAATTCTACACATGGCTCTAAGAGAATGCATTGATCCATGTGTAAGAGAAGTATTCTGTGGTTCCATTAGAAATTTCTTGTATGAGAGACTGAGTAGAAGAAAGGCATCAAAACCGTGTTCTTTGATATGGCAGTCAGGCACCAAGCCACTCCTGGAGTCTGCTGCCACAGTTGCCAGGCCCATAGCCACTCTTGAGCCAGTTTGGTGTAGTGGTTAAGTGCATGAACTCTTATCTGGGAGAACTGGGTTTGATTCCCCACTCCTCCACTTGCACCGGCTGGAATGGCCTTGAGTTAGCCATAGCTCTGGCAGAGGCTGTCCTTGAAAGGGCAGCTGCTGTGAGAGCCCTCTCAGCCCCACCCACATCACAGGGTGTCTGTTGTGGGGGGAGAAGATAAAACAGATTGTAAGCCGCTCTGAGTCTCTGATTCAGAGAGAAGGGTGGGGTATAAATCTGCAATTCTTCTTCTTCTTCTCTTGGTGCTCTCTGAGATGACAGTCCTGCCTGGAGTTGACAACCGTGACAGTGGCCACCCACACCTCAACTGGTAAGAGTTTTGTCTGCGCGGCCCACTCTGTCATACCACAGAACTTGTGGTGATATGTACTGTCACAGGGAATGATGTTTTTGGTGGGGCTGCGGCCTTGCATATAGGTTTGGTAGTTCATTTTCCCTGCGGAGAATTTATCGTTTCACGGTGAAAGAAATGCAACCTGCTGACACCTAGCTGCTGTACTCAGCCACAGGAGAGAGACTTTCCGACACTGTCAAATAATGGGATACGTCAACTTTATCAAGGAACCATCAGCTAAGAGACCAGAGTCGGAGAGTGATTTCAGCAAGCTTTACTTCAGGAACACCAACACAGACTGAGCTCTATTCAAACCTCCCGCTCCTTTATACAATTCTTGCCCCCTTCTGATTGGACCTTAACTATGTACATGGATTGGCTATTTACAGAGGCCTAAGGGCCTATCAGGGTACAGTATGAGCCTAGATGTTGATTGGCTACTTATGTTTCAATCCTTCCCCTGATTGGGCACGCTTAGGCCTTCTCTGGAACCCTGGTGTGGAGTACAAGCTTGGCTTGTTCTGCTTCCCTCCAAAAGTAACAGTTCTCCATTTGAACCTAGGACACAACACTGTTGATTTAAAAGACCCAGGCGGGCAGCCACGTTGGTCTGAAGCAGTTTGAGTCCAGTGACACCTTTAAGACCAACAATGTTTTATTCAATGAGCTTTCAGGTGCACATTCACTTCCTTGGATACATTGAAATGGATGTTAGTAGTCCATACATATAGGTAGAGGGTGAACAGCAAATTAGCTTCTCTCTGTCCCCCCCCTCCCCCCCCCGGTAATTAAATCCAAACAAATGGTGACCATATAAACTTAGCTTATTCCGGTTTGGTCTTTGCATCTGTTAAAACCTCTTCATTGTGTTGTATGCTAATTTGCTGTTCACTCTCTGCCTATACGTATGGACTGTTAACTTCCATTTCAATGTATCTGAGGAAGCATGCACGCACACAACAGCTCATGCGTCGAATAAAACTTTTGGTTTGAAAGATTTTCTGGACACAAATTCTAATCGGTTCTGTAGTTTCTTTAAAAGCATTTTCCTCTGAGAACATTAGGTCGTGGATGTTCAGAACTGACGTCCTCGGTTTAGCTGTCCTTCTTGGACTACATATTCATTTAATTTTGTCATTTTAAAACGTTTCTATGCTGCCTCTAGGGTTGCCAAGTCCAATTCAAGAAATATCTGGGGACTTTGGGGATGGAGCCAGGAGACTTTCGGGGCGAAGCCAGGAGACTTTGGGGTGGGGCCAGGAGACATTAGGGGTGGAGCCAAGATCAAGGCTGTGACAAGCATAATTGAACTCCAAAGGGAGTTCTGGCCATCACATTTAAAGGGACGACACACCTTTTCAATGCCTTCCTTCCATAGGAAATCATGAAGGATAGGAGCACCTTCTTTTGGGGCTCATAGAATTGGACCCCCTGGTTCAATCTTTTTGAAACTTGGGGGGTATTTTGGGGAGAAGCACCAGATGCTATACTGAAAATTTGGTGCCTCTACCCCAAAAAACAGCCCCCTCCGAGCAATTCTCCATGATTTTCTATGGGAATAAATCTCCATAGGGAATAACAGAGTCCCCAGCAGCCATTTCCCTCCCCTCCCCCCCCCCCCCGCATTCTGAGGACCCTGAAGCGGGGGGAAGGCCTCCAAACCAGGGGATCCCCTGCCCCCACCTGGGGATTGGCAACCCTAGCTGCCTCTCTAGGAACCTGCCTGAGATAGCTTACAAAATAAAAATAATAAAAACAAAATATAAAAAATTAATTGAAAAGCAGTCCAGCATAAAAAAAAAATACAGATAATAAAAACAGAACGTAGACAGCTTAAAACAACAGTTTCCAGACTATCCTCTGGGTTATTTTCAAGATCAATCAGCTGCCTCCTACCCAATGCTGTGGAGCTTTCCCTGTAAGTTTTGAAGAACACTGGAGAGGATTAGATAAAATGCGGGTTTATAATCCTTTTTGTGTGTGCTTTAATTATATCAGAGGCAGCAAACCCTATGATCTTTGCTACATGAATCAGTGATTACACTGGCAGAAGTAAAAGCCAAGCCCTTTGGTCATATGTGAAGGGCTCCAGAAAATGACTGATCTCAGCCTCCTTTATTTCATCGTTTACATCACATTCACATCTTTTCTTAGCCATTCATCACGTTGCAGAAGACAATGCGGAGGGGACCAGTAACTCTGGGATGGCACAAATGCCCCTATTATTGTTGCTGCTGTTGTTATAATATCCCACCTTTCTCATAGCTTATAATGGTTTACAAATTCAAATGAAAATACGATAAAATCCCATATCAATCCACCTAAAATAATGGCTGCAGACTGCATCCCATTTAAAGCCATAGCAAATACAGTAGCCTTGCAGCACTGATCCAAATACATAGGGATGCCAGCCTCCAGGTGGTACCCGGAGATCCCCTGCTTTTATAGCTCAACTCCAAACTACCGAGATCAGTTCCTCTGGAGAAAATGGATACTTTGGAGGGTGGGCTCTATGGGATTGTACCCTACTGAGGTCCCTGTTCTTCCCAGGCTCCATCCCCAAATCTCCAGGAGCTTCCCAACATGGATCTCCACCCTACTCTACAAACAGTGCCCTCCTCACCTTCTTTGGGAGCCCATTCTATGTGGTAGGAGGTACAATGCAAAAGGCATGGACTGTAGTCCAGTGGATGTCAGGCAGTTCAGGTCGCAGCCTAAAGGCTTTGTGTGGCTTATGGGAGGAAATATGAGGATCTTAGTCCATGAAGGGATTTAAAGCTCATAACCAGCACCTTGAACTGAATTTGGAAACAATCTGGCAGAAAGTGTAACTCAACCCATGTATGCCTGAGGACTGACATTATGCCATGGTGGGGCAGAAGACACATGCATTCCTCCCCATCCTAAGTATATGCATAAGTATAAGCCCATGTATAGGCCTTCATAAAAATGCTGCTACCTTGAAGGATTCTCCCAAATTGGTTTACCTTTATCTGTAGCTTTTAGTGTAGGATATGGGCTAGGGTTCAGTGTTAGGGCATGAGCTTTGTGTGTAAATTTCTGTTAAAAGGACCTGGTAGTAACTGATGTCAAACACCTTGGAGACCCTGCTGCCAGTATGAGAACACAACACTGACCTTGAAAGCTCAGTGGACTATTTGGCTCATTATCAACAGCTTCATGAATATATTCATGTGTATTTCTATCTATCTATCTATCTATCTATCTATCTATCTATCTATCTATCTATCTATCTATCTATCTATCTATCTATCTATCTATCTATCTATCTATCTATCTATCTATCTATCGTTTGGCCTCAACTAAGGCCAAGGCCTTTTTGGCTTTGGATCTGACCTGTGGAATGAGCTCCCCGTGGAGATCAGGGCCCTGCAGGACGTAGCACAGTTCCACAGGGCCTGTAAGACAGAACTCTTCCATCAGGCTTTTAACTGAGACCCTGACTTCAGGCCATGGACATATGATACAATCAGCCCCTCCTGCTGTACATATGAACATATGAAGCTGCCTTATACTGAATCAGACCCTTGGTCCATCAAAGTCAGTATTGTCTTCTCAGACTGGCAGCAGCTCTCCAGGGTCTCAAGCTGAGGTTTTTCACACCTATTTGCCTGGACCCTTTTTTGGAGATGCCAGGGATTGAACCTAGGACCTTCTGCTTCCCAAGCAGATGCTCTACCACTGAGCCACTATTGACTGCTGTTAATTGTTTGTAGCTGCTGTACAGTTGTTTACATTGCCCAGACCTCCCCATATGAGCTATACTATTATGAACAAATTTTGATCTGAAGACAATTGAATGGACTCAGGAGATACCGCCAACTCATTGTTATTATTGTATACTGCCTACATTGTGATTTTTAGGCTTTTATTGTGACATTTTATCATATTTATGTCTGTAACCTGCCCTTAGCCTGCCTTGCGAGGATGGGTGGGATAAAAATCCCATTAAATAAATAAATAAAAATAAATATATATGTTAGGAAAGGAAAGGTCCCCTGTGCAAGCACCAGTTGTTTCCGATTCTGGGGTGACGTTGCTTTCACAATGCTTTCACAGCAGGCTTTTTATGGGATGGTTTGCCATTGCCTTCCCCAATCATCTATACTTTCCCCCCAGCAAGCAGGGTACTCATTTTATCGACCTCAGAAGGATGGAAGGCTGAGTCAACCTCTAGCCGGCGACCTAAAAACCCAGCTTCCACCGGGGATCGAACTCAGGTCGTGAGCAGACCTTAGGATTGCAGTACTGCAGCCTTAACACTCTGCGCCACGGGGTCTCATATGTTAGATACATTATAAATGTAATATGTTCGGTTCCAAAACTGCTCAACAGTTTTCTGCTAACATCTCATTTGAAAACTTTAACAGTTGTTACTTGATCGGCATAGCTGAGCCATTGCACTCAGCTTCATATCCTTAGGCGGTCCAGACCTTCCATGATGTCAGAGCAGTGAACAGGGCCAAGGGGAAGGGTATAAAGGTGAGTGCTATGCTCAAAGAGGGGGGGGCTTCCATTGAAACAGTTGTTAATTTTTTGTCATTTGATATCCTTCACAACGGGTTTTTATGTGTGTCAGGTATCATCATTTGTTATTTTTGTCATGGCTAGAGGCCTCAAAAGCTAGAAAAGATATGAAAGTGTTGTTATCACAAAAGAGAATGAAAGTGCTGTTACCACAATGTTAGTCTCCAAGGCACTACAGCCCTTGCAAATGTCTTTTGCGTTGTGCCCATTGCACGAATCAAGAAATTTACAGAGACTGTTTGCAACACTATAAATGATTTCGCCGGTTTTCACCTTTCAGTCTCCAATTTACGCATTAGCACATATGTCAAGTATATAATACTTTAATCCCTACAATGTCAAATCTATAATACTTTAATCCCTATAAAAAGGGACTGTAGAGGGAGCAAGTAAGAGTTTCACACTTAACAGTCTTCATGTTCAGTTGATCCAGAGGAGTTAGCCGTGTTTGTCTGTTGCTGCAAAATAGTAAAGAGTCCAGTAGCATCTTTAGGACGAACAAATTTTATTGTGGCATAAGCTTTCGAGAAACGGCTCTCTTTGTCAAATGCATGGAGGATATGTAGAAACTGGATGCAGGAAGTTAGTGCCACGTAAATGCAAAACATTTGTAAAAGCCATGAAAAAGGCAGAATGTGCAAACCAGGCTGGGTGTGACCACTTCCTTCTATTCCTTCTAACTTGGATTGAATAGGGACTTTGGATGGTTATCTCATTACCAGAAGTAACTGCCTTTCCCTTTGAGGTATTGGATTGGATTTATTGGATTTATATCCCACCCTATACTGTGAATCTTAGAATCTCAGAGCAGTCACAATCTCCTTTACCTTCCCCCCTGTGTTCAGATTCATCAATAGAAGGAAGTGGTTACACCCAGCCTGGATTGCGTATTCTACCTTTCTCATGACTTCTGCAGCTGCTTTGCATTTACATGGCACTCACTTCCTGCATCTACTCCCCCCCACCCCTTACCACCTCTTTTTTGGAGGGGAAAGCCCAGTCAGAACTCATTTGCATATTAGGCCACACCCCTGACACCACCATTGTTTCACACAGAGCTCTTTTTTGTAGGAAAAGCTCAGCAGGAACTCGTTTGCTTATTAGGCCACACCCCCTCACACCAAGCCAGCCGGAACTGCGTTCCTGCTCAAAAAAAAAGCTCCGGCCTATATAACTCTGGCCAGTTTCTACATATAATGAACTGCATATTCTCTTGTTATTCCTGTTTCTGAGGCTCCCATTTTCTGCTAGCTGTCCTACTCAAAATGCTCTCTCTGCTTTGTCCTCATTTTGTCTTTTAATATTTCTGGAGGTGCCTATTTAAAAACATATTAGTGTGACTAACCACCTATGTGGGTGATGTTGCTGAATGTGATCCAGTTCCAGCTGTTCTACAATAGGTATAAACCAATTTAATGATGAGATTTAACATGCTATTAAATTTAAAAAAAAAAATAAAGGCTGGAAAACTGGGCTAAACAAATAAAATGAATTTTAACAGATAAATGGATAAAGTTCTGCTTTTGGGTAGGGAAAATCAGATGCATGATTATAGGATGGGGGAAACTTGTCTTGGCAGTAGTATGTGCGAAAAGAACCTAGGGGTCTTAGTAGACCATATGCTGAACATGAGTCAGCACTGTGATGTAGTTGTTGAAAATGCGATTTTGGGGTGCATCAACAGCAATATAGTGTCCAGATCATGTGACATCATGGTATTGCTCTGGTTAGATGTCACCTAGAGTATTGTGCTCAGTTTTGGGCACCACAGTTTAAGAAAGATATAGATAAACTGGAACATGTCCAGAGGACAACAAAGATGGTGAGGGTCTGGAGACCAAGTCCTATAGGCTTGCCAATCCCCAGGTCCTAGCGGTGGTTCTTCCGCTTTCCCAGGCTTCTTCCCACCCCCAGTCAGCTGGCCGGCAGGGGTGGAAGCCCCGCCCCCACAGCCACCATGTGTCTTTCCACTTCCGGAGGCTTCAGTCTCCGATTGAAAGGCTTCCTCTTGGGATGGTGTGTCTGTGTTACTTTGAAGAAGTTGGCAGCAACTTGTGAGTAGAGACGCCAATCCCTCGCTTCAGAGTCGCCAGAAATGGAGGGGGGGGAGGGAAATGTCTGCTGGGCACTTCATTATTCGTTATGTGGCGATCGATTCTCATAGGGTATAATGGGAATTGATCTGGAGGTATCGGGGGCTCTGGGAGGGCTGTCTTTTGAGGTAGAGGCACCAAATTTTCAGTATAGCATCTAGCGCCTCTCCCCAAAATATCCTCCAAGTTTCAAAATGATTGGACCAGGGGGTCCAATTCTATGAGCCCCAAAAGAAGGTGCCCCTATCCTTCATTATTTCCTATGGAAGGAAGGAAATAATTTAAAAAGGTGTGCTGTTCCTTTAAATGTGATGCCAGAACTCCCTTGGAGTTGTCACACCCTTGCTCCTGGCTCCACCCCCAAAGTCTCCTGGCTCCACTCCCAAAGTCCCCAGGTATTTCTTGAATTGGACTTGGCAACCCTAAAGTCCTATGAGGAAAGGCTGAAACAGCTGGGTATGTTTAGCTTGGGGAGGAGATGACTGAGAGGTGATAGGATAACCATCTTCAAGTAGTTGAAGGGCTGTCATAGGCTGCAATCACACACTTGAATAATGCACTTTCAATCCACTTTCAATCCACTTTCCAACTGGATCTTACTGTGTATACTGGCAAAATCTATCAGAAAGTGAATTGAAAGTGCATTATTTAGTGTGCGTGATCACAGCTATATAGAGGATGGTGTGGAGTTCAGACAAGAACTTAAATTAAATTAAATTAAATCAAGAGTTTTTAGCCAAACATTGGGAAGAACTTGCTGACATAGTGGTTCCTCCATGGAACAGGCTTCCTCAGGAGATGGTGGGCTCTCCTTCTTTGGAGGTTTCCAAACAGAGGCTAGATGGCCCTCTGACAGCAATGCCAATACTTTGAACTTTGGCAGATCACAAGAGGGAGGGTAAGAAGGGTTGCGTCAGTGTTTAGTTCTCGTGGCCCTTTCTTACATATCCAGGGAAATGTTGTTTGCCACTTTGGAGTCAGAAAGCAATTTTCTCCAGGCCACTTTGGGTAGGGATCCTGGAGGTTGTTTTTTTCTTTTGGTGGAGAAGGGGTTGCGATCCTTCTGGGCATGGAGCAGGGGTAACTGGGGGTGTGGGGGGGATGTATTTGTGAATTTCCTGCATTATGCTGGGGGTTGGACTAGATGATCCTATGTTCATAAATTTGTCCTGCTCAATCAGCCAGTGTAGAACATGCTACTGCAAAGAAAATGAACCCAGTGGGAAAATAAGGGCCCTGAGCAATGTGTCATAGTGTGTGTTTGGATTGCGAGCTCCAGGTTGGGAAATTCTTGGGGCTGGAGCCTAAGAAGGGTGGGATCTGAGGAGTGGAGGGACCTCAGAAAGGTATCATGTCACACAGTCTACCCTCCAAGGCAGTCATTTTCTCAAGGAGAACTAATCTCAGGTCCTGGAGATCGAGAATTACAACTGATCTCCAGAGTACAAACTGGATGTTGGCAACCATAGTGTGTTTGCATGTACAAAGAGAGGGGATCTTGGTGCAACAATAAGGCCATTATGTGACCTGTAATATTGTTATGAATTTGGCATGAATGAATCTATCATTATAGCTTTTCCTAATATGATTAGTGATAATTACCTTTTTTTAAAAGGAGCTGAATAGCCTTTAATGGGTTGGCCTTTGTCATCAATTTAAAGCTTGAAAGGCTAATTGAAGCAGGACAGGGACAGGTTCCAAGAAGTTTTAGCAAGAGTTAGCTAAAAGTGAAATGTCATCAGGGTGCAACTTTTTTGGGAATCTGATACATTTATAGTAGCTGTGTCACATGTTTTTAGAAGCTCGGTGGCTCTGCTTGTAAATAAAAAGGTGTTCAGACACCATAAGTCTCCAGTGTGTTCTCTCATCCAGTGAAACGAAACCCACTGTAATGTTGGATTGCTGCCTCCTCAAGAGACTGACATGCTCGTAACACTATTTAGGGATTCCATTAGGCATAGGAGAAGTTTAAGTCCTAGCCCACCATATGAAGAGGTAGGAGAAAAGTCAAGAGAGACTAACAGCACAATCCAGAGAGGGGGGACAGAAAGTCTTTTGGGAGCAGACGAGCCGCTACGTGGGCACAGGAAGGGTGTGTGCCGATGTACGACCGGCACCACCACAGTGGAGGGGAGTTACGTGGGTGGAGGGCCGCCCGAGTGTTGCTCCGCCCGAGGGCAGCAACGCCTGAGGGCTGAGCACGGGCGGAAGTGAGGCGGAGCACAGCGTCCAGGTGGAGAAGGGGGTGGAGTTGTGGGTGTGGCAAGGCTTAGGCCACTTCCTGAGCAGTTTGGCCCACGACACGCCCCCCCCCCGAGAGGCGCAACGTCACGCCAGCAAAAATAGCGGCATGTCCCATAGGCACTTATTGAAACCAAAAACAAAGGTTGCCTCCACCACTGTGGAAGCTCGCAAGCCCCTTAGGAAGTGGCGTGATTGCCTCACCAATCCCCTCGGTCTGCCGAGCTCCCTCCTCGGTGCCCAATCACAGCCCCCCCCAGAAATATTTCCGCTCTGCCTCGCACAACTCAGTTGTTAGGGACAGGTTCATATGGCAGGAAGTTCTGCCAGTGAGCTCTGGCCATACAGACTTAGAGTGAGGGACAGGCACGCCCACTGGTGACGGGTTTTGAACCGCACGGTTGCTTTGACAGTATCTTTGACTTGCGAAGGGGAGAGAAAGGTCTCTCCCCTGGGGCTAACTGCTCTTGTTTCCAGGTCTCCACAGGTTCCGGGCTCCCGGAGGCTCTGCATGCAAGGACTGTCGCCCATGGCTGGGTAAGTTCCACTGTCCCCCCCCCCCCCCCGGCCTCCCCTTCCCCTTGCTCTCAACTGCTTGGTGTGCGAGTGTCTCTGGCACTTGAACCAGGCAGTGGGCTCCGGCAGGGGGCATTTGCTGACCCCGCTCCCCTGTGCTGCCACCTGCTCCCTTCCCTTGGTCTGCCCTCTACCGCATTCCCAACCCCTGACAGGGCAGGGTGTGTGTGTGTGTGGCAGCTGCCCCGATGCGGGGAGGTGGGTCAGAGGCTGTCCCTTTAAGATAGCGCCTGACTGAAACACAGGCTGCTCTTCCAACCACCGCCCCTGCAGGTGCTCTTGATCTCTGTCTCTGTTTTGCAGGTGGGACTCCAACACAGAGGCTTCTGCGTGTGTCACTCCACTGCTCCCCCATTCCCTCAGCTGTTTCTGCCTGCCACTCAGAACAGAGCCCCGCCCACAGCGAGACTGCCCAGCGTGCACCAGGGAGACTGTTGCATTCTGTTCCGGAAAAATAAAGTCTGAGCAGTACCCACTGTTGTCTCTCCTGCTTGGCATTGCTGCACGTTTCCTGGGCAACCCCTCCCCCCGTCAGTGGCCTCTCCAAGGGCATGCCTGGGAGGGTGGGCAGACTTGGTTTGGGGGGAGAATGGTCTATGAGCTGCCACGTTGCCCACCGCATGGCTGGACAGGGAAGTGGAGTGCCGCCCCTTAGCCTGCCTGGGCTGACAGCCTACCCAACCCCACAGGGCTGTTGTGTGCATGGCACTAAGGGGGGGCTGATGAAGTGGACTCAGAGTTCTGCGGCTGAGGCACTTGCACTCTGAGTTCTGCGGCCCCCAGGGGAGGTGTTCTGTGCACATGGGAGGCGGCGTCAAGGCAGCACAGGGGGTCTCTGAGTAGGGGGGTGTCTGTTGCTGCGTGCTCACTCCCAGACATTCCAGCTGCTGTCTATGACAGCGAATTCCTGCACTTGGTACTTACTGCTTGTCTGCCTGCCATTGGCAGAGTCTCTGACAGTGGGAGGGTGTGAAGGGATTGACGACTTCTTCATGGTCCCGTGTTGGCCTGTCCCACCCCCATCCCCCCTCGCCACCAAGCCAGGCTTCTCATGCGTGCATGCCCAGCCTCATTCCTGTTCCATCCCCGTGTTGGTGGGACGTCTCTCCTTTGCCTGTGATGGTCTGCCCATCATTGGCTCCATTCTCTATTTGGGGGCGGGTTGGGGATGGCTATCAGCCTCTCTGGGGCCGCCTCTCCCCATCCCTGACTGTCATGAGCCGTGGCGCATGTGCCAGGACTGGCCAATGAGGGTGGTGGGTTGGCCCTCCCCTCCGGCTGCCTCTGCCTCCCTTGCGTGCCTATGCCAGCAGCATTGCCATAGCAACTGTCTCCCTCATGGCAAGCTACACCTCTCCCCTCCCCACGCTCCAGCATGCCGAAGTCCTCAGGAAGTCTACTAGCGGCACGGCAGCTATGCCATGGCCAGCTGCCACTTATGTCTGGATTGGGCTGCCCATTTATTTGCCACTGATGTAGCTTTTGTTTTGCTCTCTTTCAAACTAGATTTCTCCCTGATCTCAGAAGTTTGCCACACATGGCTGGATTTCTCTCACCTTGAAAAAGTATGAATACTAGTAATAATAATACAACAAATCTGAAGCACAAAAACATTTGGGATTTCTGCGTACATTCACAGAAGTCAGTGGGAAGAAAGGGAAGCCTGTGTATTAAGCCAACAGCTGAAGCTCCAAATCCTATAAGACACTTCTTCAGCGTTCATTATTTTTGAAGAACGATATATAAGTCGTAGAACTTCATACCCCTGAGGACAATCCTTCATGCTATTGATTTCACTGAGAATTATGCTTTAAAACGGTACATGGGTTTTGGTCCAAAGCCATACCCTTCACGCTCACAAAACTCTTCTCTCTCACACTTAATTAGCAGCTCCAGAATTCTGTTTCCACACCTCATATATTGTCATCCATTTTCAAAGTTACTTGGAGAAAATGCAATATTTTTTCACAGCTCTAATAAACTGTTTATTTTGAGCTTGTAAATAAGAAAAGCTGTTTCCTTGCCACATTGCTTTACTTAGACAGGGGAAGACAATATTGTTAACCCAACAGATACTGTTAAGTTAAGCAACAATGGAAGGCCCCATTTCAGAAGGAAATTAGGGTTCTAATTCTTATTAGCAGTCAGGTTCTTATAGGTGTAACTGATTTTTGTGACTCTTTCAAGTTCACTCAATAGTTGAAGCTTCTATAATATTCTATTGGCATTTGGCATGAAGTTGTAGTCATTTTTTTCTGACGAAAATAACAACATTCAATCATAAAACTGATATATAAATGGTGTCACAATGGTGCATTGTCAAAGTGGTATAAAACAGACAGATTAGAAAACAAAAACGTAAGGCAAGAAAACTAGCAAAGGAAGTAGGTGGGATAAAAATGCACACAGCTAATATAAACAAAATTGAAAAGAAACAAGAAATGGCAGCATAAATTCTTCTTATGCAGGTAATAAACACATGTAGGGTGATGGTCTGCCTGGGTTGGCTGCCTGTTGCTGGAAAGAGAATGAAAATAATAATAATAATACATTTTATTTATATCCCGCCCTCCCAGCCGAAGCAGGCTCAGGGCGGCTCACAACGTATGAATTCAATATACAATAAAATCATAATTCAATAAATACTACATTATATAAAACCATCATTTAAGCCAACATTTCTATTAAAATTTTAACATTTATGGTGGTATATTACAGATCTTTGATAAATCTAATGGCAAGATATGTCTACAGCGAATCTATCTTGGTTCAATGTTAGGCGAAGGCCATCTTAAAAAGAATAGTCTTGCAGGCCCTGTGGAATCGGTCTAGACTCTGCAGGGCCTGCACTTCATCCGGAAGTTGATTCCACAGGTGTGGAGCTACAATAGAGAAGGCCCGTTCCCGTGTGTTCTTCAATTTGGCCTCCTTCGGCCCAGGGATGTTCAGCTGGTTCTTTCCCACTGACCTCAGTATGCTCTGGGGTTCATATGGGGAGAAACCGTCCCTCAGGTAGGCAGGCCTTCGACCATATAGGGCTTTAAAGGTAATAACCAGCACTTTGTAACGAACCCAGTATGCAACTGGCAGCCAGTGCAGTTCGCACAGCCCTGGCTGTACGTGCTCCCACTTTGGGAGCCCTAACAATAGCCTAGCCGCTGCGTTCTGCACCAGCAGCAGCTTCCGGGTTCGGCACAAAGGCAGCCCCATGTAGAGGGCATTACAGTAATCCAGTCTCAAGGTGACCATTGCATAGATCACTGTTGCTAGGTCCTGCTCGAGGAAGGGGGCCAACTGCTTCGCCCGTCTAAGATGAAAAACCGCGGACTTGGCAGTGGCCGCTATCTGGGCCTCCATTGACAATGAAGGCTCCAGTAGGACCCCCAAGCTTTTGACCCTGTGCGCCGCTTTCAGTGGCACACCGTCAAAAACTGGGAGAGGAATTTCTCTTCCCAGAGCGCCACGACCCAAGCAAAGGACCTCTGTCTTCGTTGGATTCAGCGTCAACCCACTCAGCCTGAGCCAACCTGCCACGGCTTGTAATGCAAGGTCCGGATTTATTGGGACACAGTCAGGCTGACCAAAGATGGATGCCTACCACAATTCTTAAAGCAAGGGTAGGGCTTGCCCATGACCTTTGGCAGGGCAGGAAGGAGCTAGTGGTTGCCCTGCGACATCTAGAGCAAGGTTTCCTTTAGTGTGAGCACATGAGCAAATACACACAGATTTTCACTGGTTTTGCCCAGAGGAATCCCCAGTTTAGAGAGAACATGTGCCTTCCCTGAGTATTTGCTTTCAGATGGCCATTTAAAGGTGTGGCATTTTCATTTAAAGAACAAGAGCTTCTTTTTATCTAGCTTAAATTAAAAAGGTAACTGAACTGATGCCTTCTGCATCCCACCAATGCCCCACACATCAGGGCTCATTTTGTAGCAGGAGCTCCTCTGCGTATTAGGCCACACACCCCTGATGTAGCCACTCCTCCAAGAGTTTATTTTATTTTTTTATTTTATTTACTTTCCATTTATATCCCGCCCATTCCAAACAGACTCAGGGCGGCTAACAATCATATAAAAACCAACATCTCAATTTCAAATATAAAACAATTAGACAGTCAATTATAATTTAAAACAATTTAAAACAGAGTATTGGTGCTATACAGAGTATACAGAGTTTACAGGGCTTAGTACAGGGCCTACTGTAAGCTCTTAGAGGATTGGCTATATTGGGGGGGGGGGCTAATATGCAAAGGAGTTCCTGCTACAAAATGAGCCCTGTGAACACTGCATCTTAGTCTGTAATGGGGTTTTGGCCTGCGGTCGCCACTGATCCCTTTTGATCAATGCCAACAAATAAATAAAGTTGTCTTTTTATTACCCGACAGAAGGTTTCAGCTTTCCTTCTTCTGGGTCTGTATGCAATGTACCTGTTATATATAAATACAAGGGCATTAGTAAAATGAGCTGTGGCATTACTTTAAGGCAAGGGAAAGCCTGAGTAATGACAGCATGTTAAGGGAGTGCTAACACGTCGAGGAAATTATTTTCTACAGGGAGGGCAGGTTTGTTCCATTGTATTGTAATAAAGAAGAGAACACAATAGACATTCAATTCCTTGGGGGAAATTTAAGGGGAATGCAGCTCTTCTTTTTTTACTAGCAAATGTTTCCTGCTGGGCTCTTTGTGTGGTGATATCTAATTGAATGCCCTCGCCACTGTTGGTTCTAAGAAAATTAACAAGAATAATTTAATAGGCATCCTTCAATGAAATTTAATATACCTGCTGGGTTGAGTCTGGAACAGTATCAGATATATGTGAATAATAAGTTTGTATAGGTGAAAATCACCCAAGTGGCTAAAAACCAGATACAGAGAGTAACCGGAACGCTAGCTGCAATAGTCACCATGTCATTAGAACACATGTTGAGGTAGCAACCTGTGATTTTGTTGTTTATTTCCTTAGCTTGCTAAATTTACACCCTCCCTTTCTCTCCAGTGAGGACCCAAAGAAGCTTACATCATTCTTCTCTCCTCCATTTTATCCTCACAATAATCCTGTGAGGTAGGTTAGGCTGAGACTGGTATGAGTCACCCAGCAATCTTTCATGCCCTGTTTCTAGCTCAGCAATCTCACCACAATAATACACTGGCTGATTTCACACTGACCTTTTACTGGCGCGACCACCCTCCTCACGCCGGCGGATCTGCAGGGATTTCGCACCAGAAGCGCCGGCGCAGCCAAAAGAGCCGGCAACTTCCGTCGCGAAACCAGCTCAAACGGAAACCGCCAAGAAGCAGGAAAACGTTTGAGCGGGTTTCGCGACGGAAGTAGCCGGCTCTTTTGGCTGCGCTGGCGCTTCTGGTGCGAAATCCCTGCAGATCCGCCGGCGTGAGGAGGGTGGTCGCGCCAGTAAAAGGTCAGTGCGAAAACGCCCACTGTCTCTCTTATGACTAAAATTCTTGAAACAATAAACTGAACATACATCGTTCAGATCTTCGGTTTAACTAGGGTTGCCAGCTCTGTGTTGGGAAACTTCTGGGGATTTGGGGGGTGGGGCCTGGGGAAGGTGGGGTTTAGGAAGGGGAGGGACCTCATTGGTATATAATGCTGTAGAGTCCACTCTCCAAGGCAGCCATTTCTCTACAGGAATATATCTCTGTCATCTGGGGATCAGTTGTAATAGCAGGAAAACACCTGGAGGTTGGCAACTCTAAGTATAACTGAGCTGGAGAATGATTCCTCCTTGTTCTTGCCCATTTTCTCCCCCTCTCCATTTCCCAAACGTAACTTTACTGAGGCTAGCCTGTCAGTGGGAGAAGGGAAGAATCTCTTTGCTCCTGTACAGCACCTACATAAGAACAGCCCTGCTGGATCAGACCAGTGGCCTGTCTCGTCCAACACACAGTGGCCAGCCAGTTACTCTGGAATGTCAACAACATTATTGCCTCCTGGCACTGATTCAGAGATTTACTGCCTCTTCCTCATCTGGAGCCTAGAATGCTGTAGTTTCCAGGGCCAGCCCTGTAACTAGGAAACTAGGTGATTGCCTATGGCGCTGGTCTTCTGGATGTGTCAAATTGGGCACCTCCCATGTGACTTGGTGATGTTATCAGTGCAGGGGGGGACGCCAGAAGTTATCCTTGCCCAGGGTGCCAGACGGTCTAGGGCTAGCCCTGGTAGTGTCCAATGCACAGATTTTAAACAGCATATCAAGGGTGTGGAACTCCACAGCAGCACCTAAATGTTTATCCCTACAATGCAGTGTGACTGATTAATAGGACTGAGTAACCATGGAACGTCTATGTGGTCCCAATGATGACTTTAGGAGTCTTACAAATTGTAGCTTCTAAACCACCTTCAAGGGCAGCCCCAAGGAAGTGGATATTCAGCTGGTGGGAAGTCACTTTCATCAGAGGAAGGCTTCTTAGGTTGGTGGAATACTTCCTGAGCCCAGTGGTAGGATACAAGCCAATGGGTAGGGACAGGCACAGATAATTCTTCTCATTAGATGAGGAGGGAAAAGAGTGCTATTATGTCTTCTATTCTATACTTCAGTGCAGTAGCTCATTCTCCCGTTTGCACTGACCCTGAGGTCTACAGTAACTTGAGTAGTCCATGTTAGCCGTGCTTGTCAGAACCTGGGAGCTATGCAGGGTTGGCGATGGTCAGTTCTTGGATGGGAGACCAGCAAGAATGAGGGGCTGCTATACAGAGGAAGTAAAGGGCAAACTACCAGTGTTCATCTCTTGTCTGGAATGCCTGTGGATGGAATTATCATGAGTTAGTTGCAACTTGATGACAAATCCTTCTTTTCTTCTAAGGTGTATGTTTAGAGATTTACATCATGGAAAAGACAGTGTACTTATTGTGATTCACCCATCTACTGCTAGGGAGTTGTACAGGACCTTTCTGCTTCTCATGGCCTGACTCATACCATTAAAGGAAAAAATGAGCAAAGATGTTCAGTCCTCTCTCTACTAGAATCAAAAATCTGTTACCAAATAGCATGCAAGGGCCCCGTACCTCAACTAAATGTGTGGTGGTTTCTTTACAATAAAAATGTACTGTACATTAGTGTTCTTGCTCTGTTTTCCCTATACCCATCACTCATCCATTGTCTTTGTTATATGACCCCCCCCCCCAAATCAGTTTTTTTAAAAAGGTGTTTTAATCCTGTTGGGGTGGGGATATATAAATTGAATGTCTAATCTATCTTTGCCTATTTTGATGCAATATTTAACGGGGTGTAGATTGCAACCATTTTGCTTATTTGTGTCAGCTAATTCAAACGATGTTGGGTTTGAATTGTAAATCGTTTGCCACAGATTACTCCCTCTCCAGTCTTATTTGCCCTCTGTACCCAACTGGAAAGAAAATGCTGGCTTATCATTTGTCTTATTTATGTGTCTCGTTCCTGTTGGAAATTGGAGGTGAGAATCCCGTTTGCCTTTTCTAACTGGTCTCTTTAGACAGGGACCTGTACATGGTTCTGAGAACATAATTTTTATTTATTAACACACTCACTCCTTTCTGGTGATTGAATAGTTGTAGCTGGTATACAGAGCCCTTTATTTATTGCTTCAAACACTGTTCCTCCTTAATTGGATCCATACAGCTGTTGACCCTGTACACTTGGCTTGTTGTTCCTGGTTTGTCTCAAAATGACAATATCATGTTATATGCTAATTTGCTTTCCCAACCTGTCTATAAATGTGAATGGTTTTCTTCCATTTCATTGTCTCTGAAGAAGTGTGTGTGCACATGAAAGCTCATGCCTTGAATACAACTTTGTTGGTCTTAAAGCTGCCGCTGGACTCAGACTTTATTCTAGTGCCCTTTGCGGTTACATACCTCAGTGCCAGATTTCCATGTGCATGTTATTTGTCCTATAGAAAGAGGACAAAATAATACAGCCTTATGCTCTGTGTCTTGTTGCTGAGAACATTCATTGGAGTTGATGCACTCTTGAATCACTGGGGCAGGACCAGTCCAACCTGTCCCTCTGCCATGTCACAGGGCAGTGGGAAGATGGTTCCCCCGCCTTCCCCCCAGACTACAGTAAGAGCTGCAGGGCATGCCGGTTTCCGTCCTCCTCACTCAGCAAAGCATTTTGGGAAGTCTCCCTCCCCATGGCCAGGACAGAAGTGATGGTGGGAAGAGGATTGGGCCAGGTCCCTGCCCCATCCTCTGATGGAGGGAGGGAAGGAGGGAGCAGGCTCACTGCTGGACACCTGTGGCCAGAGTGCCCTTTGGGTGGTCGACCCTGATTCTGTGAGTGGCTGGCTAGTTGGCTAGTACCTTTAGTGTTCTAGGCAAAATAATTGCCTTGTGCCCGTACACTATTACTTAGAGTCGGTTTCCTTTTCTTTGCTGTTGTTAGACTATGCAGGGAGGATACAGGATACAGATGCTTCTTTTCCCTTTAGAAGCATTGGTTTTATGGGGGGGGGGGAGTACAAATATTAGTTCAAGAATGGGTACTCCTTCAACAGTTGCTTTGGAAAGAAAAAAAAGATGAATATAGCATTCTAAATGTTTATTCCTATAATGAAGTGTGACTAATTAAATGCTATCATTTTTGTGCCATGGATTTAAGAGAAGAGGCTATCTGCCATCCTCAGCTGTTTTTTTTAATAGACAGCCACTGTCCCTTGAAAGCAAATGAGTGTTATTTTAAGTGGGAATGAAGCACTATAATCATAAAACTATTACTCAGGCAGTAGTAACACATTCTTACCAATATGCAATCCAGCGGCACTTAATTTTTTTATTTGTGAAATGACTGGACATTGGAACATGGGGTTCCAGTCTGCATGAATAATGCCCTGAAGTTGTCTTCCAAATATTTCGTATGATGTTGGTGGTCGCCCACTGTTCGCACATTGCAAGTAATATTATCTGTGGTTCCAATTAATATGGCCTTGCTAATTCAAATGGTAGCAATATTATGGAAATTCGTTTTCAGTTTCATTTGCACCTAAGTCACTGAGAGCAAAGAAAAACCTCATTTTGCATTCATAACAAGCAGCTTTTGACTCCCGTATGCTAACCATCCACTGTTTTACTTTTCAGGACATAATTTGTGATTTAAGCAAATCAGTTGCCTAGTTCATATAGGGATGGGAGAGAGAGCATTTGAAAACATAAGAAGAGCTTACTAGATCAGATTCGTGGTCCACCTAGTTCAATATCCTGTTTCCCACAGCAGCCAACCAGTTCTTTTGAAAGGCAAACAGGGTATAGAGGCTGAGTCTGCTACCTCTGAGCACTGGTATTTAGGGATGGGCACGGACCAGCTTACAAACTAAGGTTTGTTATTAATTTTGGCCAGTTTGTGGTTCACAAACAGAAGTTTGTGGCAGGTCAACCAGCATGCACTTTCCATACACTTTCAAGTGGTTTGTGGTAGTTCATGAATGGATACATTTCCACAGGGGTGGAATTCTAGCAGGAGCTCCCTTGCATATTAGGCCACACTCCCCTGATGTAGCCGATCCTCCAAGACCTTACCAAAAAAAGCCTTGTAAGTTCTTGGACTGGCTACATAAGGGGTGTGTGGCCTAATATGCAAATGAGCTCCTGCTAGAATTCCACTCCTGCATTTCCAAACCGTCTGTCTCCGCTTAATCAAAATGTTTACCAAACTTTAAAGCTACAGGGGAGAGATTGTAGAGGAGCAGACAGCAGGGTGAGGTTCCCTGTGCATCTAGTGTGTGTACCTTGCACTTTTGAAGCTGTGCCTGACATTTCCCCAAAAGCACTTTCCTGGGGGCATCTTCTTTGAGGGGATATAACTTGGACCCACCAAGCTGAATGTGCACATAACTTGGAGGGCAAGTAGAGGAGCATCAGGTGAGGTCCCCCGAAAGTTTGATGTCTTTAGCTTGCACAGGGTCCACTCTACACACTCCTGAACCTCCTGAACCTGCACCTGTCATTTCTCCAGAAAGCACTTTGGTGGCCATAACTTGGACCTTGTAACTCTAATCTTCATTAAACTTGTAGGGTAGGTAGAGGAGAGTCAGCTAGAAATCTCCTGTGGGTTTTGTGTCTTTAGCACATTGGAGGAGGCGTTCTGCCATGCCATGGACCTCCCAAACTGAATCACTTTATTTGCCCTCTTATTTCCCAGCAATTACATTGGTTGCTCCAAACTCCTAGTATTATGAGAAAGGGCAAAAACCTTCCCCTGTCTACTTTCTCCCCCCATGCATAATTTTATAAAACTTTTATCATGTTTCGCATTAGCCATGTTTATTCTGTACTAAAAAGTCCTAGACATTCCATCCTTTGCTCTTAGGAAAAGTGCTCAAACCCCCTAATCATGTTGGTTGCCCTCCTTTGTACATTTTCCAGTTCTGCGATATCCCTTTTCAGATACGATGGTTAGAACTGCACACAGTGTTATGAATGAGGCCACATCATAGGTTTATACAAGGAGATTATAATATTGGCCACTGTATTTTCAATCTGTTTCCTAATAATCACTAACACTGAGTTTGCCTTTTTCACCACTGGTGCACACTGGGTTGACATTTTCATTGAAGTTACCATAACAACCCCAAGATCTCTTTCAGTCATGACCAGTTCAGACTGGATGAGGCACTTGCACCAACAAAGACAGTGCAGAATAAGTACTCTAGAATGAGGCTTATACTGTGAGGGCATTGTACAGCTATCGAGCCCATCCTTAATGACAATACCTCCATGAGAACATAAGTAAAAGAAAGACAGGATCTTGAAGTATGAAATTCCATAAGGCAAGATGAATTTCCAATGAATTTTCCCCCTCACACAACCTTCTGCCTATGTACTGCACTGGAGTTCTCTGGGAGAATTTTAAAAGGTTAGGTAAAAGAATCTGGGTTTCAGTATATACCCACAAGACTGGATTGGTCACTGAGGTGAATTAATAGGAACAAGATGGTTGTTTTTAAAAGTGAACAAGAACAGTGTTGACTCAGAAAGAAACACACAGGAGAGGGAAATATTAACACCTAAAATGGAGGTGTGGAGGGTTAGTAACTGCCTAAGGAAAACCATCTCACAGGCAGGTTTACAGCATATAAAATGCAGCATTCTGCATCAACTAAGTTGCACACCAGACTCAGCAAAACTTGCTGACCTACTGTTAACACATACATAACTCAGTTCCCCCTGCAGTAAACGTAACCAAAGTCCTGAAATCTCTTCAGATCTTTAATTCAAGTGCTTGTAACACTAAATGCAGATACAGAATATGGGGGCTTGGATCCATTGGTAATTCGGGTGGACAGTAGGAATTTCTACCAGGATAGCGGCACTTCCTTCCCTTCCTTTCACACTGCATCCCAAAACGTCTGCTGAAATGCTGCTCTAGGGGACAGGGGACTCTCCAGGAACAGCATTAATAGGAAGTTGGAGGTCTGCCATAGGAAGGAGGGATCAGCAAAATCACCTCTTTCCCCCCACAGACGTTTGCAGAAATCCTCCAGTGGATGCAAGCCAGTGCTGGGAAAGAAAAACAATACCCTGCTCCAGAGATACATCAAGGGAAGACATTTGGATTTGGTGCAACCCATGTTACTTTTTATTGCATTAAAATAACGATGCAGAAAATTTCCACATCCCTTGTAACCAGGGCTTTTTTCTTGGAAAAAGAGATGCCGGAACTCTCAAGGAAAATGGAGAAACATATCGGTGAAACATATGAACATGTTCAACACCCAAACTTAGCTTGTTTGACCTTGTTCATCAGACAGGAGTTGACCACCATGTCTGTGTCAGTAACTGTGTAGCTTAGAAGTTACTGCATCTTAGATCATCTACTGTCATCTACTGTCAGGGTGATGAGGTCATGTGACTGTGATCACAGGACTAGCTGATGCAATGCCCGGTAATTGCCTGTAGTCACGGTGAGTCAGCATATTTGCTGATTGGTGGGCTGAGCTATAAAAGTGCTAACTAGCAAGGTTACTTTCTCTCTCTGTATTGATGGTTGTCTGGTGTAGCACTTTGAAGCTCTGGATTGTAATTATAGTGCACTTATCTGTAAATATTTGTAAATACACTGATAGTTTTAGTAGAACCAGTGTGAAAACTCTTCTTATCTGCATTACCATTTTTATCAGCCTAATAGCACGCCGCTCTGCTAACACGCACTGTCCGTCAGTCTGTTCAGTTCAGCACAGAATGACTTGAATGCCCTGCCAAACAGGTTTTCTTAGGTTTTTTTCTTCAAAATTGCAGATGAATAAAAGCCTTGCAAATCCAGAGATGCAGCCATTAATGTTGCTAGTCTTCATCTCGCAAGACCTGAGTAAGGCTGTTAAGGACAGGTCATTTTGGAG